>NW_006408554.1:21501219-21504811 GCF_000296735.1 Chrysochloris asiatica | reverse complement strand
CAGCCCGATTCATAATCCTTATGCTACCAGAGCTCCTTATTAGGAATGTTAGCAGATTATAATACAAGATTAGAAAATGCTAAAGACACAATTGTTCCAGCTGTGCCTGCATGCAGGCCTCTTTCTGCCCCTCCTGTCATCCAGTACTCTTTTAGAGCTGCTGATAAATGTCCAGAGGACACAACACACCACCATAAGCTTCAGCCTGAAGGCACCCAATTCTAGCTCCATGGGTCAGCAAAACTAGCTCCCCCAATTAACTATCTGGAGGTAGTTATTCTGCAGAGAAGTCTCCTGCCCAAAGTCAATCCGCTTTACTTTCTCCATGAGCTAGGAAGCCCTCTGCCACTCTTCCTATGTCACAGCTTTTTGTTCCTGAGTCAAGGAGTGTTAATGCACACAGTTCTCTGCATCCCAGTGATGTGCTCCATTCCTGGGTGTTCTTCTTTGATGATAGAGAGATCCTCCCTCTGCTTCTGCCATAGCTCATTTTATACACATTAGCATTCCAAGGTTCTACAATCACAATTAACTTGACTAATCACTCATAACTGAATCATATAATCCTATCAACATCTTCTCCCACTTTCTTCTACCCAGACCCAGTACAGCAAAAATGTGGGAGTTACAGCTAAAAGAGACATTAAATAATTCACTACAGTTTACACTCTCCCTTACTCAAAAACCATTACCTATGAGCTTTTTTTTTTGTTTTCCTTTTCCTGTATCTATAGCTACAGCTTTACTAAAATACTTAAGGCTCAAAGGTAATTGACACCACACAGATGTCCTACAACCAGGTGGGGACAGAGGACACAAAACCTGGTAATGAAGCAATAAAATTCCCAATAGATCATCCTGGACATGTACATTACAAGCTGTTTCCAGTGGGTCTTCCTCTAACTGTGAATGATTTGAATAGTATTTGCCTGGAGTGCATTGTTGGACCAGATGCTCCAAATGGCTTCTTCATAGTGAAATAGGCTAAGTTCACAAGTTGGTATTGTTTTCAACAACCAAGTAGTGAAACATCCTATTTCTGCACTTGCTAAACCATGAAAATTCTATAATTCATCATGGCAATATTTAGTCCTCTTTGATTACAAGCAACAGAAGCTGACTCTAGCCAACTTGAAAAAAAAAAAAAAAAAACTGGAGTAGCTCATAGACTCTGAAAATACGAAAAATGGAAAACATGGCTGATTACATCTGGTGGTGGTGGTGATGTGCCGTGGAGTCAGTTCTGACTCATAGGGACCCTGTATAAGGTTTCTGAGGCTATAAATCTTTACAGGAGCAGAAAGTCTCATCTTTCTCCTGAGTAACAGCTGGTAGTTTTGAACTGCTGACCTTGAGATGAATAACCCAACTTGTAACCACTATGATAAGTTAATCAAAATAAGTTGTTGTTAGGTGCTGTCCAGTTGGTTCCAATTCATAGTGAACACTGCCTGGTCCTATGTCAACCTCACAATTGTTGTTACACTTGAGCCCATAATGGGCTGGTCTAAGACAAAGCATGTTAAATGTATTACGTAGTTGTATGAAGACACTAAGGCATCTTGGCTGAAAGCAGAGAATACCAGAAAGATATTTATTTGTGTTTTACTGACTATGCAAAGACATTCAACTGTATTGTTAAGTGCAGTTAAGTAGGTTCCTACTCAAAGCAACCCTGTATAGGGTTCCCGAGGAGTGGCTAGTGGGTTTGAACTGCCAACCTTGTAGTTAGCAGTTCAGTACTTATCCTATAGCACTACTCCAGGACTCCAATGAATCATAACAGACTGTTGATAGCAAAGAATGGGAAGTCCAGAACACTTAATTGTGCTCATGCAGAACCTGCACAGAAATCAAAAGATGGTCATTCAAACAGAAAAATGGAATACTGTGTGGTTTAAAATCAGGAGAGACTGGACATCATGCACTGTATTTATTCAACCTGTGCACAGAGCAACTAATCCAAGACACTGTTGTTGTTGTTGTTGTTGTTAGGTGCCATCCAGTCGGTATTGACTCATAGCGACCCTATGCACACAGAATGAAACCCTGCCCAATCCATCTCATTTGGGTGGGTGGGGGGGAGGGGGGCGGTGAGCTTCCTCTTTTTCTCCAACCCTCCACTTTACCAAACAGGATATCCTTCTCCACTGGTCCCTCCTGACAATGTGTTCGAAGAATGAAAGATGAAGTTTCAGAGTTTATTCTGAGATCTATTTTGGTCTTTTTTCTTCCTGTGTTTTTATTTGCTTTCTGCTTTCTTCATATCATCATTCTTAATGTCATCACACTAATCTTCTGGTTTTTGGTCTAATGTTTTTTGGTGTTTAGTGCATCAAATCTGCTCAAATGTCTAAATTCAAATGGGATATATTCAAGATCATATTTTGGCTTTCATGGACTTGTTTTCATTTTCTTCTGCTTCCGTGTGAACTTGCATATGAGCAATTGATGTTTTTCCTCCACAGTCTGTCCCTCGCCTTGTTTTGACTGATGGTGTTGAGCTTCTCCATTGTGTCTTCCCACAGACAGAGTCAATTTGATTCCTGTGTGTGTCATCTGGTGAGGTCCAAGTGTATAGTTGCTGATCACATAATTGAAAAGAAGTGTTTATAAGCAGTAAGTTTTTGGTCTTGCAAAATTCTTTCCTTCTCCAACATCATTTCTATCACCAAAGCTATATTCTCCTATTATTGATCCTTCTTCTTTGTTTCCAGCTGTCTCATTCTAATCTCCAATAACTGTCTATGCATCTTGATTTCATGCTTGATCAATTTCAAAATGAAGAAGTTGGTAGAATTCTTCAGTTTCATCATCACTGAAAATTTGGATGATAGTGGTATTAACTGGTCCCTGTAGACAAATAGCATTGTACTTCAAGATAGATCTTGAAATTATCTTTTTGATGATGGATGTGATGTCATTCATCTTCAGTTTGTCCTTCCCAGTATAGCAAGCCATATGATTATCTGATTAAAAATGGTCAATACCTGTCCATTTCAGCTCACTAAAGCCTAGAATATCGATCTTTGTGTGTTCCATTTCATTTTTGATGACTTCTAATTTTACAAGATTCATACTTCATATATTTCATGTTGTAATTTTTAATAGATGTGCAGTTATTTCTTCTCTGTTTCAGTTGTGCCCCATCAGCAAATGAAGGTCCCAAAAGTTTTGCATTATCCATGTCATTAAAGTCAACTCTACTTTGAGGAGGCAACTTCCTCAGTCATATTTTGAGTGACTTACAACCCGAGGGGCTCATCTTTGGGAACTATATCAGACAATATCCAGCGTATTTTACAAGGTTTTTGGTGGCTAACCATTCAGAAGCAGTCTGCCTCTCCTTCCTAGTTTATCTTAGTCTAGAAGCTCCACTGAAACTTGCCGATCACAGGTAACCCTGCTGATATTTAAAATACAAGTTGCATAACTTCCAGAAACACACAAGCTACTACAGCACAACAAACTGACAGATGAGTAGTGGCCAATAATCATACATCTAGCAAAACTGTCCCTCAGATATAATGGTGAAATTCAGATATTTCCAAATAAACAGAAATTGAAAGAATTTGTGAAAACTAGAGCAACC
>NW_006408554.1:21498783-21500854 GCF_000296735.1 Chrysochloris asiatica | reverse complement strand
ATAGCACCATACCAGGATTCCAAAAACAAATGGAAAAGATTGAAAACAGAGAACCAGAGTTAACAGTTTGCAACAACAATATTAAAACAAAAGCAAAAAAAAAAAAAAAAAACAAAGTGAAAATAGGGAATAGTGTAGTTACATAATTCGTAAAGGAAAAGGAAATCAAATCAATTTCAAGAAAATAAATAAATAAACCCAACTGTAATACAAAAACTAGACCAAGACCTACTCCAGTCCTACCCAACCCCTACCCCTAATATACACAAAATGAGAGTGAGAGAAAGATATTCAACAGGAAGACAAAAATATTTCAATATCATGTATCAGATAAGGACTAATTATCTAGAATGCATAACTACAAATCAAACTCAAAGTCAATCCAACTGAAATATGGACAAAGAATTTAAATAGACTTTTATCTAAAGAAGATATACAAATGACCAATGTTGTTGTTGTTGTTGTCAAGTGCCATTGAGTCGGTTCTGACCCATAGGGACCCTGTATAGGGTTTCCGAGGAGCAGCTGGTAAACTTGAACCGCCGACTTGCAATTCAAACGGCTTTGCAGTCTGGCGCATTAACCCACAGTGCCACACCAAGATTCCAAATAACCAATAAGCACATGAAAATATGTTCAACGTTACTAGTCATTGTTATTAAGTGCCATTGAGTCCATTCTGGTTCACAGCAACCCTGTATAGGGTTTCCAAGGAGCAGCTGATGAGCTTGAACCACGGACCCTGTGGCTTAAACCAATCTTGCAGAAGAGCATTAACCAGCAGTGCTGTACCAGGACTCCATTAGTCATTAGGGAATGCAAATCAAAGCCTCACACCCACTAGAATAACTATTATCAGAAAAGGCACATTAGCAAGTGGTAGTGAAGATGTGGAGAAACTGGAGCACTCATGCATTGCCATTAGAAATGTGAACTGGCATAGTAACTGTGAAAAACTGTTTTGCAGATCCTCAAAAAGTTAAACATAGAATTATCATTGCTGTTGTTACTAATTGCTATATATAGAGTCTGTTCCAACTCATAGCAACCCTGTATAAGGTTTCCAAGGAGCAGCTGGTGGGTTTGACCTTGTGGTTAAAATCCATTGCTGATTCTACAGTGCCACACCAGGAGTCCATATGACCCAGTAATTCCACTCCTAGGTATATACTGGAGTTCTGGTGTGGTGCTGTGGGTTAATGCACTGGACTGCGTTAACGCTGTGGGTCAAAATCGGTTCAACAGCACTTAACAACAACAATGAAGTATGTACTGAAAAAAAAAGTAAAATAACAACAAAAAAGCTTGATAGTGGGAACAGAAACAGATATTTGTATAATGTTTACAGCTGCAAAATTACAATAGCCAAAAGGTGGAAACAACCCAAGTGTCCATCTTGGGTTCCAACTGATAAAAGAATAAGCAAAATGTTATGTGTCCATAAAGTGGAATATTATTAATCCATAAAGAGAAATGATGCTTTGATGCATGCTGCGACATGGATTGACCTTGGAACCCTGCTAAGTGAAATGTCAAATGCAAAATGACAAATACAGCTCTCTTACATGAAAAAATTTAGATAGGCAAATGCATATAAATAAAAGTATATTAATAATTAAGAGGAGTTAGTTATTGTCGTTGTTAAGTTCTGTCGAGTTGGTTCTGACTCACAGTAACCCTGTATAGGGTTATCAAGGAGCAACTGGTGAGTTTGAACTGCCAGCCTTATGGTTCAAACCAACCTTGAAGTTGAGTGCTTATCCTATGGCACCACACCAGGAGTACAAGAGGGGTTAGATGAGTCACAAAATTACCTTTGCATGAACTTTCAGAACACCATTAAAAACTACTCATTTTTTTAGCTTAAAAATATATTTATAAATAACAGAATACTATGAAGAGTTGTACTCCAACAAATTTGAAAACTTAGAAGAGATGGATACATATCTGGATAAACACGACCTACCTAAACTCGCATACAATGAAATAGAAAACCTAAACAGACCTATAACACTAGAAGAAATTGACCAAGTCATCAAAAGACTCCCAACCAAAAAAAGCCCAGGCCCAG
>NW_006408554.1:21494690-21495733 GCF_000296735.1 Chrysochloris asiatica | reverse complement strand
ATATTTATATTAAAACATATACTTGCATAGGGCATTTTTTTTTCAAGTATGGAATGATTTGCTCCAATAATAATTGGGAAAGTCACACACATACACAAATGTTACTTTCATACATAATTGTTGTTATTGGTAAATGCCGTCCAGTCAAATCCAACCCATAGCGACCCTGTACAGGGTTTCCATGGAGCAGCTGGTGAGCTTGAACCACCGACCTTAGTTCAAATGACTTTGCAGTCTGAAGCATTAGCCCACAGCACCACACAAGGACTCCTCATAGATAGTAAGAAAGAAAAAAGAGGAAGCATCTGTAGTTCCAGCTCTGCCTGTTAAAGGACTTGGTCTCCATATCCACCGTGTGAGGAGGTCATCTATAAATATGTCTCTACAATTCCTATCATCCTCCACTCTTTAGCATGTCATGATTTTACAATTTCTCTACAGGAAACTGTACCCCTGCACCTCACCTTCTACTACCTTATCTTTCTCTGAGAGCAATAAGAAAACCCAAGGTAAAAACTATATAATACAGGAGAGTTTTCAAAAGAAAAAGTCACATTCCTTATTTAACTTCGCTCTGGTTCAAACACTTAAGGTAACTTGAGAAGCATCGTGTTTGCCACTGTAGGATAAGCACTGGACCACAAAGTTGGTTTGAACCACAAGGTCAGCAATTCAAACCCTCCAGCAGCTCCTCAGAAACTCTATACAGGGTGGCTATGAATTGAAACTGACTCAATGGCACTTAACAACATAAGCTTCTTGTCATCTTCACCTCTCTTTAGTACTTGGGATTACTGTTCTGACTTGGTTCTTTCTAGGGTGTGGTGCAATAGGATAAGCACTTGACCTCAAGGTCTGTTGGAACTTCAAGGTCAGCAGTTCAAACTCACCAGCTGCTCCTCAGAAACTCTATATAGGGTTGCTATGAATCAGAACTGATTCGATGGCACTTAAAAACAACAACAAGCTTCACCCTGAAAATCAGGTTAAGTCATTTCTTTGTTGTTGTTGTTAAGTTCCATCGAGCTGGTTCTAACTCATAG
>NW_006408554.1:21492577-21493920 GCF_000296735.1 Chrysochloris asiatica | reverse complement strand
TCCTGGGAAGAGAAGACATTGAATATTTTTACCTTTTCCTATTCATAATGATGTTGTGGAAGATACCCCAATAAAATACCAAAATAATTTGGGAGAGAGAGATAAGATTTTCAGTTGGGGGAAATCTGAGAAAGAAAGAAAAAAAAAACTGCTTGGAAAATATGACATTTAAATTGGAATTTGGAGAACAGATAAAATTTTAATTGGTAGTGATGGTAAGTGGATGGCATTGTCAGCAAAAAGACAGAGGCAGAACAAAATAGCAGGAAAGGAAGGTGCACTCTGTAAGAGGCTTTGGTATGACTGAAACTGGAGAGAAGACTTGAGGAAGCTCTGTCAAGAAGTCAGGTTGGGCTTTGGATAACAGGTCAAAGAAATGTTTTAACCCTGTACATGATAGGGAATTTCTTAGCAGTTATCACTATCATATTTTTCATCCAATTTCCCTCAAGATTGTGAGATCTATATAGATCTTAAAGGCTATTTTATCTATAATATCAGTATTTAGTCTAGTGTCTGATATACATAGGCTTTCAATATATGTTTCTTGAATGTGTAATTAAATTAATCATATCTTTAATTTACAGAAAGTAGTCTAGTACCAGAGGGAGAATGGATCAAAGTTTGGGGGGCATCTGAAAAAATTGGAAGCCATAAGGAATTCAGAACCATGGCCTGAGTGGAGAATGATAAAAGATAATTAATTATAAGAATAGAATGAATGAAAAGAAATTGTGAAGGAAGAGCCAGTACACATAGTTTGAAGGTAAGAAATAAGCAAGGGAGAAATTAAGATGATTCCAAGCATTTGAATCTGAGAGAGGAAGAGAAATGTGATTCAGGGTTCAGTTCTTAGTCCCATGAGGGTAGATGTGTCCCCAGTAGAAGAACATAGTCCACTAGCATCTTAACACTTTCTACCAAATGAACATATTCATTTTAGATGATGGTAGTTCAACTACTTGGAAATATTTAATTTAGTTAGAAATAAGAGCCTCATGTTTGGGACTAAAAGTTCAGACATTAGAATCATTGACAATAAAAGCAGTTGAAAATATAAGCCTGGGTCAATCCACAGTTAAGATACAGTAGGTAAATGAGATGGAGAGACTGGTTAACAGTGACAGGAGTTTTGAGACAGTGATGGGATATTTAGGTCAAATATTCCAGATAATTTAATAAGGATGAGGATTAGACAATGGTCATTGGATTTGACAATTAAGAGGTGAACCTCAAAAACAGCAATTTTATGATATGTAACAAGGGGAGGTTGGCAGAAGAAAGATAAAGGTAGGGAAAGAAACAGGGAGTTGTGCAAGAGTTAAAGAGAATAGCGGTAGATA
>NW_006408554.1:21489522-21490899 GCF_000296735.1 Chrysochloris asiatica | reverse complement strand
ATTGTGACCTTACATGACAATGCATGCCCCCACACCTCTGCCCACACTGTTGACACTCTGCAACAACTTCCTTTTAAGGTGTTAAAGTATCCTAGCTATAGTCCTGATCTTGTTCCATCAGACTTTCACCTCTTTGGCCCCCTGAAAGCAGGCTTTTGAGGACAAAGATTCTCCCCTGATGAAGAATTGAAGACAGTGGTACATTCAAGGCTCATGGCTCAGCCTAAAACATTTATTAATACGAAAGCTTGTTGACAGAAGGACAAAGTGTATTGAAAAGCAAAGATATCATGTCAACAAATGGTGTATTTGTCTGTTCTAAAAGTTGATTAAAGCTCAGTGAAGGAGGCGGGGCTTGATAGCGGCTAGGGTGAAGATGCAGTGAAGTTAGCCGTCAGCCATACCACAGAATATCAGGCAAAGTAGAACCCGGGCAGAGTGCCAAAACTTGAAACCACAGAGATAGGAATATTTTAAAAGTGTGAAGGCTTATAGATTGTGGAACTTAGAGCTGAAGTAAGAAATCACATACTTTTGAATATGCTGGGCTCAGAAGCCTGGAGTCGACATCTTGAGCGAGACCAAACAGCAAGACCAAGCAGGTAGCATACACACCATGGAAAAACACCCCAGGCCCTTGAAGTAAAGGTGGACAATACACTTTGTCGGTTTTGTTTTGTTCTGATTTTCTTTCTTTCTGGTTTTTTTTTTTTTTTTTATGTGTGTGTGTGTGTTTTTTGGTATCTGCTCATTGCACTCCCACCCCTCACTGTTTGTACGCCTTCATTATGGTGACTAGAGGGGGAGCCTGAGTGAGTGGACACCCCCTACCCTCACCACTGATGGGTTCTTCTGCAAGGCATGCTCACAGATACTCAGGCTAAGAGCCAGCCCTGAACTTTTTATTTTATTTTTTTACTATAGGAAAGGCCAGGATAGGGCTTTAGAGAGGGAAAGAGAGTTTAAAAACAAAAAAGGCCAAAAATTAAATTAAAGCCTGAGGTATAGCATAACAACCAACAGTGGCATCTTGAAATCTCTCAAGCAGCTTTGAAAGCAAAACGCTGAAGAGAGGGCATTAAAGTCATATTCATATTAAGCTACAGAATTTTTTTTTGTCTTCTCTCCCGCCTCTCCATTTCCTGTGATTACAGACTGCAGTATTCATTCTAGTTTTGTTTTGTTGTTGTTGTTTTTAGGTTTGTTTTTTTTTCTTGTTTATAATTTGCTGGTGCTGTTTTGCTATTTTATGCTCCCCCTTCTACCTTTGGGGGACTCTTTCTCTCCCTATACTACACAAGAAGAGTGAGCAACTGCTGCCATATAGTCAAGCTACAATCACACTCTATATAACACTAAAATCCAGGCAAGAACCAA
>NW_006408554.1:21486256-21487577 GCF_000296735.1 Chrysochloris asiatica | reverse complement strand
ACAACCAGAAAGAAACTTGACAAAGACACAGAAGAACTAAATAACACAATCAGCCAACTGGACCTCATAGATGTGTACAGAGCATTCAACCCAACAACTGCACAATACACATTCTTTTCCAGTACACATGGAACATTCCCCCAGAATAGACAATGTCTTAGGCCACAAAACAAATCTCCCAAAATTTACAAATATCAAAATACTACAAAACATCTTCACAATGCTATCATATTAGAAATCAACAACAGGAAGACCAAGGAAATAAAGTCAAATACATGGAAACTGAGCAATACCCTGCTGAAAAGTGACTGGGTAGTAGTGGAAATTAAACATGAATTCACAAAGTTACTAGAAACAAATGAGAATGAAAACAAATGAGAATGAAAACACCCAAATCTTTGGGACACGGTGAAGTGCTGAGAGGACAATTTATTGCAATAAATGGACACATACAAAAAGAAGAAAAAACTAAAATTAACACATTAACACAGCATCTGCAACAATTAGAAATAGACCAACAGAGGGAACCTACAGCCCCCAAAAGAAAACAAATAATAAAGATTGGAGCAGAAATAAATGAGATAGAAAACAGAAAGAATAAACAGGACAAGAAATTGGTTCTTTGACAGGATTAACAAAATTGACAAACCATTGGCAAACCTAACAAAAGAAAAGAGGTCGGAGAAGACACAAATAACACGCATTAGAAACCACATGGGTGATGTCACAATGGAAACAAAGGAAATCAGAAGGATAATAACAGACAACTCTGAAGAGTCGTACTCCAACAAATTTGAAAACTTAGAAGAGATGGATACATTTTTAGATGAACACAACCTACCTAAATTTACACACAGTAAAGTAGAAAACCTGAATAGACCCATAACAAAAGAAGAAATCAATCAGGTCATCAAAAGACTCCCAACCAAAGAAAATCCAAGCTCATAAAGCTTCACTGGTGAGTTCTACCAAACATTCAGGGAAGAGCTGTCACCAATTCTACTCAAATTATTCCAGAAGATAAAGGAGGATGGAAAACTTCCTGATACATTTTACGAAGCAAGAATAACGCTCATACCAAAACCAGGGAAGGATGTCACTAAGAAAGAAAACTGTAGACCAACATCCCTGATGAACATAGATATAAAATTTCTCAACAAAATCCTAGCCAACAGAATCCAGCAACACATCAAAAAGATAATACATCATGATCAAGTGAGATTCATATCAGGGATGCAAGGATGGTTCAACATTAGAAAAACAATCAACATTATACACCATATAAATAAGAAAAAAGAAAAGAACCACATGATCATATCGA
>NW_006408554.1:21440806-21485589 GCF_000296735.1 Chrysochloris asiatica | reverse complement strand
TGAAAATGTCAATACTGCCCAAAGCAATTTACACACATAATGCAATCCCAATCCAGATTCCAATGACATTCTTCAAAGAGATGGAAAAAACAATTACGAACTTTATATGGAAAAGAAAGAGACTCAGGATAAGCAATGCACTGTTTAAGAAGAATAAGATTGGAAACCTCTCACTCCCCAACTTCAAAATTTACTACACTGCTACGTTGGTCAAAACAGCTTGGTACTGGTACAATGAAGGATACATAGATCAATGGAACTGAATCGTGAATCCAGAAATTAACCCATCCACATACAGCCAGCTGATTTTTGACAAAACAGCTAAATATATCACATGGGGAGGTGATAATCTCTTCAACTGATGGTGCTGGCAGAACTGGCAAGCAATATGCTAAAGATTGAAATAAGACCTTCACCTCACACTTTATATAAAAACCAACTCAACATGGATTAAAGACCTAAATGTGAATCCCAGAATTATGAAGGCCATCAATGAAAAAATAGGGACAAATGTAAGGGCACTAATTCAGGGAACACACAGACTATCACACATTTTGAAAACTACACAAACAAAAGTACACAAAATAGATGAGTGGGACATACTGAAAATTAAAAACTTATGTGCATCAAAAGACTTCACCAGAAGAGTAAAAAGGGAACCCACAGAATGGGAAAAAATCTTTTGCAATGACACATCAAACAAGGGACATATTTCTAAAATACATAGGAAACTACAACACCTCTACAAGAAAAAGACAAATAACCCAATTAAAAAATGGGCACAGGGCATGAACAGACACTTCACCATGGAGGAGATCTGGGCAGTCAACAAACATATGAAGAAATGTTCATGTTCACTAGACATTAGAGAGATGCAAATCAAAACAACAATGAGATATCATCTCACACCAGTAATAACAGCAAAGATCAAAAAAGTAGAGGACAATAAATGCCAGTGGGGATGTCAAGAGACTGGGACACTCCTATATTGCGGGTGGGACTGCAAAATGGTCCAACCTCTCTAGAAAGCAATATGACACTTACTCAGAACGTTGGAAATAAAAATACCTTATGATCCAGCAATTCCTCTACTTGGTATTTACCCAAAAGAAATACGAGCCATAGCACGAGTAGATATATGCACACCAATGTTCATAGCAGCACTATTTACAATAGCAAAAAGATGGAGGCAGCCAAAGTGCCCATCAACTGAAAAATGAATAAACAAACTATGGTACATACACGCAATGGAATATTATGCTACCTTGAAAAATAGCAAGGAAGCTGCAAACCACCGAATAACATGGATGAACCTTGAGGACATTATGTTGAGTGAAATTTGTTAGTCACAAAAGGAGAAATACTGCATAGGACCACTAGTGTAAAAGACTAAGAAAAAGAAACCATACTAAAAGGGAGGCAGAGATTCTTTGCTGGTTGCTGGGATGTAGGTGTTGGGTGAGGAGAGGGAAGGGAAGGTGGATCACAGGACGAGGAATACACACAGGACAGTTTGGGTGCTGGGGAAGGGGGCAATAATGCTGGTGAGGGGAAAGGAAGAACAAAGCAGATGGGAGAACAACTAGGCAGGTTTGCATGGGCTAAATAGGACAGAGGTAAAGAATGATTTATGCACAACCTTAGAACAACAGGGCTCTGGAATATAGGGATTGAGACATGATTGGAATGGGGAAAACGGGGGAAATAATGTTTAGATGCTTGGTTGTCTTTTGAATCTTGGTTTCCCTGGCATACCATTATAAAATGGACACTTGAGGGGGAGAGAAAGGAATAGCAAGAAATATCATCATAGAAAGCTTGTAAGTCCATCTTCTGCCTATAACTGATTGTAATACCTAAAATGGGGCTACAACATGCCCAGTGAAGGAGGTTTCCGGCAGAGCCTCTGCGTTACATAAGACTATAGTTGGAATCCTAAACTGCATCCAGAATCTTCAGAGGTAGGAAATTTTCACTTGAAAAGACAGGCAGACCAGCCTGGATCTGCTAGAAGAACAGAACATACTTCTTGTAAGAAAGACCAACAGGAAAAATACAAAACAATATAGGCAGTCTGACTGATTAGTACAATAACAAGCAAGTTGCTTGCCTAGGAGACATCAAAGCAAGTGGTCAGGTCCCCTCAAAGCAAACCCCCTTTCAAGATTAAGACTCTATGGGAATACACGCTCTGATTGGTGACCACATTCGTCACCAATAAGAAGTGAGGGAAAAACAGCATTGAAGCTGCGAGCTAAGCACTATAACATTCAATAAACTCCTGTGAACCTGGGTGGAGACCTGGTTGGCCAGCAGTGTAGCAAGACCTGAGAACTCTTGGGCCCAGAGTCAGTGACATAGTCACAGAGGACTAGAGTGGAGAGTGAAGCATTCAGCTGTTAAAATGACAGGGCATATCCACAAGAACACCCACATTTGCAGATAATACCCACTTGACCTGGCTTCAATGACTGGATGATCAGAGTGTAACTAGAAAAAGAAAGAAGAGGAAAAAAAGAGTTATCTGACACAATTTGATGAATTTGACCTACACCTATGGATGCAGTAGCTCAAAAGAGGGAACAAATCTTTACAGCAAGGATCATTCCCATTCCCTCCATACACAGAGTAGACAGGGATGGGCAACTTGGACATTGGCTACCCAAAGGGGGGGGAGGGGGCTACATAGGCAAGAAGTGACTGGTTTTCAAGCTTTTAAGAGGGAACCTAGATCCAGAGGGCATGGAGAAAGGTAGAATCTCCACTAAGTAGTATCCAATCTGTCTAGGTGGGGCTGATGAAAGGAAATGCAGATAGGTCTCTTGTGATACAATAGTGAATAATTGTTATCAAGACTGATAGTAAGGGTTGGAAATGTAAAGGTAGATGTTTTGTAGCAAGGAGGGGAGTGATTAACTTTGCAGTCTAGGAGCGGAGGTCCTTGGGATTATCAAGGAAGAAGAGCAGAGAGCAGGACGCTACCCAGAGAAGCAGTGATGCCAGAGATGGAGGCAGAAATGATGGTGTGGAGAGATGGAATGGCTGGGGACTTTAGACACAGAGAGGGAGAGGGCATGTTTGCTGACGACCAGGGGGTAGGCTTGTAAGGTATACCCTTTAGTTGACTGATGATGCCTGGAGGGGATTGTAACCATGGCAATGAAAGAATATACAATAGCTTGAATGTAAAACTAATGTTCTTCCATGTAAACTATCACATAATTCACAATGAATCATTTAAAAAGAAAAAAAAAAAAAGTTGATTAAAATAAATTCTACAGCCAGAGTACAGATCATTTTTTACTCACACTTACACATGCATAAATACAGGTTCAAGGCATACATTTACATTTTCACCTAGAAACAAATTCTTCTGTCCCTTTGTCCTGAAGTTGGGGTCAGTCCCAGAGTACATGCATTTTGAAAGGAGAAGTAGGTGCATAATGTGGTCCAAAACGCACACAAAAACAAACGCAACACATTAAAAGTGCTCGAACCTCAGAGGTCCAGCTTTTAGTCATCCACAGAATAGGGTGGAATGGGGAGGAGGAAGGGTTCCAAGATGTGTGGAAATTTGGGCCTGACCCAGGGCTGATGTTAATCAGATTGGCACCCTCAGGTTATAATAAAATCTATGTGATTGCCTAGGGCACTGTGGACCAAAAGCGATTTGGATTCCATTGAATCCATGTCAGCTGGAACCTATGCCCTTTGCCTGCCACAGAGGAGTCCCCTTTCTTAGATGGAGTACATATCCTGATTAATAGTTTCCCAGTTTACAAAATGCTACTGGCCCCTGTCAGCTCAATGAGCACTGTGAAAGGAAAAATGAGTAATAGATATCTTACTTTGATTTTAAGTGATTTTTCTAACTCCCTCTCAAGAAAAAGCCTAAGCTAAACTGCAAAAGCATTGACTTTTTTTGTCCCCCCAACCAGAGTTTCTTATATGAAGAAACGTGACATTAGGATTGGAGGAAGACTCATTAAAACCTGTGATATGTAGATGATACAATTTGCTTACTGAAAGCAAGAGAACATAAAATAATTACTGATGAAGATCAAAGACTACAGCCTTCAGTATGGGTTACACCTCAGTATAAAGAAAACAAAAATCCTCACTACTGGACCAATAAATAACATCATGATGTCAAAGAACTTCATTTTACTTGGATCTATTATCAACACTCATGGAAGCATCAGTCAAGAAATCAAATGATGTAACCTTACCTATACTCAGAGCTGTAGTTACTCTAAATACCAACAGAGAGGGAAAGAGTCTTCACATCAAGTATCAATGCTATCCCCTCTGTACACAGGGTAGATAGGGACGGGCAACTTAGACATTGGCTATCTAAAATGAGGGGACAATGAAGGCATGAAGTGACTGGCTTACAAGGTTTCAAGAGGGAGTTTAGTTTAAGAGTACGAGGGGAAAGAAAGAGTCCCCACTGAATAGCTGTCATCTTGTCTGGATGGGTCTAGTGAAAAGAGATGGGGATAAGATTCGTACGGGGATAAGATTTGTACGATTCAATAATGAATAATTGTAATCATGACTGATTGCAACTGTCACAATTGTAAAGGTAGAAGTTTTGTGGCAAAAATAGGGGAGTGGTTAATCTTACAGTCCAGAAACAGAGGACCCTAGGACCATCAAGAGAGAAGTGCACAAGCAGAATGTGGGACCTTATCCAGAGAAGCAGCAGTGCCAGAGATGGAGGCAGAGATGGGGGCATGGAGAGGGGGAGTGACTGAGGACTCTAGATTCATGAACTAAGAAGAAAGGGACTGAGAGCTGGTGGCCAGGAGCAGACTTGCAGAATGTGCCCTTTGGAGATTTAAATTATTATATATGCCTGAGTGGGTTTTTTAAAAAGCTAAAGTGGATAGAAAGAAATACTGTTAACTGATGATACATGGGGGGAATTATGATCATTGTAGTGAAACAAAGTGTATGATTTGTTGAATGTTGAATGTAGGGCTGATGATATGTCCTGTAGACTTTCACTCAATCCAAAATAAAAATCTTAAAAAAAAAAAAAAAAAAGTAAATAGAGACAATAAAAAAAAGAAATCAAATGACGTATTGCATCAGGAAAATCTGCACAAATCTTCTTTAAAGTGTTCAAGAGCAAAGATGTCACTTTGAGGACTAAGGTGTACCTGACCCAAGCCATGGTGTTTTCAATAGCCTCATATGCATGTGAAAGTTGGACAATGAATAAGGAAGACCACAGAAAAATTGATGCATTTAATATTAGAGAAAAATATTAACAGTACCATGGACTGCCAGAAGAACAAAGCAATCTGTTTTGGATGAAATACAGCCAGAATGCTCCTTAGAATCAAGGATGGCAAGAGTTCATTTCTCATACTTTGGACATATTATCAAGAGGGACTGGTCCTTGGAGAAGGACATCGTGCTTGCTAAAGTGGAATAGATGATACTTTAAACTCTCTTTAAACAAGGAAAACTCCCAATGAGATGGATTGGCACAGTGGCAGCAGCAATGGGCTCAAGCATGACAGCAATTTTGATGATGGCAGTTTTTCATTCTGTTGTGTATAGCTATGAGTCAGAAGCAGCTTGATGGCACCTAATAGCAACACCACCATTTTGAGTCCTGATATAGATACAGGTTCCATTTGAGTTCTTCCTGACCATTAAACCAGCACTGTGACTATGATTAATCTGGGAGAGCATGGAGAGGCAGTTTTGCCCTCAAAAAGAATGTGTTTGAAAGTAGATTAAAATTCCTGGGCAAGTCCATGGAGGGGCAGTTTTGTCCTCAATCTTGCATGGTAAACTGGAGGATTTATCTTGGATTGTTTGTGTTTAATGACTTATGCAAAACTCCATGTTAATCAATTTTGAGTTAAAAGTTGGGGTCCTGGGGACTATGACTCAGGTCATATCCAGACCACAAAGTGGCAGATAAGTGAAAGCCCCAGAACTAATCCTATAAGCTTTTTAAGTCTACAGGTATGTATGTATCCCAATTATGGATCTTCCCCCACTTCTGTCCTATCTGCAATAGTGATGAATTGATTGATCACTAATCATGATCTGGTGGTGACTTTCTTTGTCCGCTAACTTGTATCAGAGGAACTTCAGGACTGTGAATCAGCCGACTCCATTTGGGCCTCTGTACTTTGTGCATGCTAATGGTTTCCTTCATCCTGGGATGACTGTCTTTGGCTGTTACACACACACACACACAGACACACACACCCTTCCTAAAAAGATCTCTATATAAAATGTCTTATTTGGGGATCTTTTTTTCTGTATCACAGATCAGCAGCCAAGCTCTTAACCATTGCACCAACAGGGATCCTTATGAGGAACATTATCTGAATTTTAAAAATAAAAATTATAACCATAAAGAGGTTTATCAAAAGGACATCATGATTTAATAAAAATGACAGTGAGCTTCCTTAATTTAAATTTCAAGAGGTCTCAGGGCTGGAGTTAGGTGGAGGGCCAAATTTTCATGAGTTGCTTTTAATGTTAACTCAGAAATCACTGAAGTTCTTCACCACATGGGGATTTGTATTCATTAAGGAAAAAAAAAAAAAAAAAATTAGCTTCTGTAAAAACTCTCCAGTCTTCTAGAGTACTACTTTTTCATTCTCTTCATGCCTTCTCCCAATGCTCAAATTGTTTATTAAATTACAAAACAAATATTATACTATTGTCTTGAGTTAATTCAAAGTTTTGTGTGTTTTTTTTCGATTTACAATTGTAACTAGCCTACTTTGAGACATTTGTTTTCAGAAACACAATGATCTGCCTGCATACATATAGAATGACTACTTGGAATAAATCTTATGTTTCTAGTTCTTTGAGATTTAATTCTTTGTAACAGCATAAATACATTTCTTGCAAACATGTGTTGAATAGGAAAATTAATAACAGACATCTTACTTTGATTTTAAGAATTTTCTTATCCAAGAAACCAAATATTAACCATAAAAAAACAGGCCTAAACTGCAAAAGCTTGACAGAAACTGCTCTATGGCAATGCAAATTTGTATTACCCAGCTAGAAAAGAATAGTTGTCAAACTTTTCCATTCTAATTTAAACCTCAAGTAGTCACCTAACTGCAAGTGGAGGGACAGATTATTAGCTGCCAGGCCAAAAGTAATCTGCTATCAGACTGGAGACTAGATGTGTGTTAACTTGGGTAAGGATTAAAAAAAAAAAAAAACCTCTAAAAATAGAAAACTTTGTAAAATGAATAGAGTATTATTTAGTATGAGCAAAGTAGTCAGGAAATCGAAATGGTTTGCTCATTTATGACAGCATAAACAATCTCATTAGAGCTTGAATGTGGACATCTTCTCTTTGGGGTTAGAACTTTTACCACTGAGCAAAACAGGGGGAAAAAAATAAGAAGTAAATTGCTGTGAAGCAGTGAGTTATCTAATGTTTCCTCTAGCCATAATCTGTAACTCCCACCAAACAACATTTCAGCACTGCTGGGTCTGAGTAAGGGAAGGTGGGAGAAAACAGATAGATTGACATCATTCAGCTGTAGAGGTTAGCAGAGTTCATTGTAATTGTAAAAACTTGAAATGCCGTCATTTAAGTACAAAATGGACCATCTCAGAAATAGGAGGGGGGTCTCACTACCATCAAAGAAGAAAACTCAGGAGTGTAGCATGTCCTATGGACCCCACTATCCCTGTGCTTTGAACCTCTTTGACCCAGGGACAGAAAACTGAACCAGAACCAAGAACCAGAGCATGAGACAGAGCTGAGAACTTCCCAACCCACATAGCAAGTAAAGCTGAGTGAGTTTGGGCAGGAAGCTTGCTTGTAGAGTGGGGTGCCTCCAAGTACCTAAGTGGGAGTGGTAGGTTTGCTCACTCAGAAGCCAGAGCCAAGTGCCTTTACGCTGAATTTATGGTGGATTGATGTGTCCTGTGGGCATTTGTCAGCAGCTGACTGAGAACAACTGGGCCCTCAGCATTTTCTGATCCTCTGCAGTAACATGTTTACTCCCCTAATAAACCCCATAACTGTGAGGATGCTGTTTGAGTTCTGTGTGGCCATCTCAATGGATTATCAAACCCAACAGAGAAGCCAAACGTACTATGGGAGGAATGATTTGGTGCCATAGTTTTGCACTCCTATAAGCTGAACTCAATAAAAGGGGAAGGCAGTACTGAATTATGTTAAAATTAGCAAGTGGTTCATTTATATGTCTCCCTCCTCTTCTCGTTATAAATCCCATTGTATCTACTTTCCTTCAGCCATTGCTTTTTCTGGAATCAAAATGCCCTCATTAGAGTGCTGGTGTGGTTCTGAGGGTTAATGTGCTGGACTGCAAGTTTTGTTTGCACTGCTAGATCGGAGGTTCAGACTCACCAGCCACTCCTCTGGAACCCTATAGGGGTCGCTATGAGTTGGACCGACTTGACGTCACTTAACAACAATATATGTATAGAATAACTGCTTGGAAGAAAATGTTCCAAATTTGGTGAGTTTTGAATATTTTTAACATATGACTAATCCTCTCCATCAGTAAAAGCCTAAATATTATTAGTATTCTGGAATGTTATCTTATTCAAAATCTAAGGAAGGGAGAAATTAAACTCTTTAAAAGGAGATGCATGGATTAAAACTCTGATGACTATCAAGTGCTTCCTCTGTAATTCCCTAGAGAAGAGAACTATCTCTGTAACTAGCTGCAGAACACTACACATTAGGAATAAGGCCTCAGGAAGGGATTTAAAGTAAAAATGTATAGTACATTACATCTCAGACCACCAAGTTAACCCAAAGACTCCTCAGAGAGGACACCTAGTGAAGTCCTTTATGTGGTTCAGTGAGACATTAGCAGTTGAATTGAAAGAGATCAGAATGACTCTACATCTGTAACAACATTTTCTGCAATTATCATGCAACATAAAAATTAAAGTTCGACTTTATTGTTGTTATGTTTCATGGAGTTGGCTGCGACATTGTATAGGATTTCTGAAGAGCAGCTGGTGGGTTTGAACTGCTGACCTTAACTACAACAACAATTTTTTTTTTTTTAATCCTAGGCATGCATCACACATACATACAGCAAAAAAAAGAAAGAAAGAAAGAAAAAGCCCCTCAGTACCTCATAGGGCCATCCCATAAATCTCCATTCAATCAGCTGGAGTGGTGTGGGTGGAGGGACCTAGTTGCTAGAAATAGCTCTTTTCCTGCAAGCATAGAAAGATTGCAGCTGTGATAGGCTGGGAGGAGGGGGAGTTGGCCTGGCCAAGAGAAACCCGGTCTGTGGCAGGGCGGCCGAGGGGGCGGAGCGGGCCAGAAGGCACTTTGAAAGGATCTCATAAAAGTGCCATTTGTTGGGAGCCCGGAGGAAGTGGAGGCAGCTTTGGCACACGTGGCCACAGTGCTAAATTAACTGTTAACACAAATAATCAAAGTGCAAGACTCAGAGAGCGGCTGGCGCCAGTGAAGCACAGAGGGGCGGTCAGCAAAGTTTGCAGGCAGCGTCCGTGTGGCGGGCGGGGAGGGGAAGGGCGAAGCAGAGACTGTGCGTGGGCCAGGGAGGGGGGAGAGGTGGGGCCGGGGACTGGAGGGGGGAACTTGTTCACAGGCCAGGGATGGGGAGGGGGGGCGGAGGTGGAAGATGGGAAGGAAACTTGTCTGCGGACCGGGGACTGCAGGGGAGGAGGAAAGCAGAGAGAAACACGTCTGGAGAGCAGAATTCAGGTCTAGATGGGGACTGGAGAGCAGAACAAGAGGATGCTCTGTGGCACACAAGCCAGATATGCTCAGGAATGCAGGGCAAGGCAGTGGAGGGAGATAACACTCTGGTACCACTGTGACTCCGAACCGAGATCCAGGACAGCTCTAGTGATGGAATGGTGGAAATGAGGACCCAGAGCCTGGGGCTCTCCCCTGCTCTCTGCACTCCCAGAATGTGGTATCCTGGGGCCATTTCCTGTCCATTTGGCCATTTACCAAGGCAAAGCAATAACTTAGAAAAGCTGAAATCCAATGTCAACTAGCTTATCTGGCATGATTTGGTTTTTTATAAATGTTTTAACCAGATTTAACTTTAAATTTAGCGCATTTATGTCCAACACATGTTGGAGGTTCAAATCTATCCATAGGTGTATTGGAAGAAGCCCTGGCTATCTGTTTCTGAAAGATCCCAGACCATGAAAATCCGATGGAGGGCAATTCTACTCTGACACACATGGAGTTGCCAAGAGTCGGAAAGGACTGGAGGTCAAGGGGTTCTTATGTAGACACAGAATGAAAAACAGAATTTTGCTTGAGGGTGGTTGTTAGTTGCCACCACCTGTCCAGGAGAAGATTACCCAATAAGCAAGGTAAGCAGGGGATTATTTGTGCTTACTTAGTAATATGTCATGAGCAATTTCACATGGGTTTCATTACATACAGTGACATAACATATTCCCTACAGATTACTCGTGGTGGTGTGCCCAGGAGTCGGTTCCAACTTAGCAACCCTGTACAGAGCTTTGGAGGCTGTAAATCTTTGTGGGAGCAGAAAGTCTTATCTTTCCCATGCAGAACAGTTGTTAGTTTTTGAGCTGCTGACCTTGAGTTTAGCAGCCAGATTTGTAACCACTAAACTACGAGAGTCCCTTTGTTGGTAAGTGCCTTCCATAAGACAATGCTTACCTTCATTACTGAGTACTCTATCCCCGTCTGAGTCCTGGTGTGGCACTGCAGGTTAATGTGCTGGGCTGCAAGGTTGGTTTGAACCGCTAGGTTAGCAGTTCAAGCTCACCAACAGCTCCTTGGAAACCCTATACAGTGTCACTATGGTTGGAACTGACTCAATGGCACTTAGCAACAACAATAACTTTCCGTCAGGACTCAATATAATTTTTGTAGCAATACTTTTTTTCCTTGTATTTCCCTTGCCACACACCAAATTAGTTCTCTGCATATTTACAGACTGCCCAGAACCTAAAGCATCTTGGGTCTCACATGCTGACCTGGCTCGTGTCATTTTTACAGCTCTTCTTTGCTCAGTCATAGCCTGAAAGTCCTCTCAGTTCAGCCACCATGTCACACCCCTGGTTTCTTTAAGTTCCCTTTGATTGGTTCCCATAGTGTTTCCCTGTTTTTCTATCTTATCATGACCTATCATTTTGTTTTGTAATTGTTTCTTATGTGGCTAAGCACCTTCCAGTAGGGAAACTTTGGGAGGCCATCAGCTACAAAATTCAAAATGTGATATAACAAATAAAATGAGAAAACATTGCCAAATCATTGGTGTTCCGTCAATTCTGACTCACAGTGACCCTGTAGGACAGAGTGGAACTATCCCGTAGGATTTCCCAGGCTGTAGATACTTGTTGAAGTAGACTGCCACATTTCTCTCCCGCAGAACAGCTGGTGGGTTCATCAGGGCTCCTAACGTGATAATATGCTAGTTACATTCCTATAAAATGCCTTTTAAGAAGGAAACGTTGCTTTAATGTGACCTTTCTTACTTCACTGTGAAATGAGTGTGGTCACCGCTGAGGACAGAAGGATTTGTGACCCATCTTTGGCCACCAAGGCTGATCAGTGGTCGTATGCGATTTGAACTCAAACTACATCTTAAGCCAATCCTCTTTCAGCTGTCCCATGGTCCAGGAAGGTCAAGAGAATGCATCATGCCTCTGTGGTCATTCTTTCAGCAAATGGTTATCAAGTATCTGCCACTGCCAGTACTAGGCCAGGAGCCAGGTTCCAAAAAGGAAACCCCCTGATTCTGTCTGATAGTGCAGTCTGGGGGGAGGATGGAAGCAAATTACAAATGGTGAAAGAACTGGAAAGAGAGGACAGGAAATGGCTCTAGGGAATTTTTAAATGAAAAAGCTACAAATCCACATGATGTTTTAGAAAAAGATTAGCCATTATATAGGGCAGGTAACCAAAGTGCTATTTGGACTAGCTTTGATTCATGATGGGACATCCGAAACTGGATGGACAAGGATCAAGCTGGTCCTAATGGTATCCTAGTTAATGGCCCCTCACTAGGCGGCCCAGAATCCCAAGCATAGGAACCAGATCTGCTTTACTGAACAGTCAGAGGTCAAGCACACAGTGTGAGAGACTCCCTAAAGGAATCGCACTAGGGGTCCAGATCACCATACCTTAGGGAGTGGGTCACAAACTTAAGGTTCTGACAGCCCTCATGTCCTCCTGCCCTCCTGTCCTCATGTCCTCACAAGATTCCCATGACAGTGGATGGATCATTCCTTCACAGAGATACCATCACACCTCCAGAAACACTGCAAGGCTGTGACAGTTTTTGCATACTCAGCCACACTGACAGTCCTAACCTAGACCCAGCTAATGTTGCCAAAAGTCTCAGACACACTAGACCAGCAGGGAGTTTTCCACTGTAACAACTATGCGTAAGAGGAGAAATCCTGAAGGTGAAAGGTGCTCAGGAACCAAGAGAGGCAAAAGGCATGTGTGCTGCTTGTGAGGCAGCTAGCTACATGTTCTACTGAGCTGTGAGCATGTCCCTGTACACAAAGTCCCACCCAGGTGGCCTCCAAAGGGTAGCAGTGAGCCCAGCACTCAACTCCTCACTAGGGGCCTGGGTCAGCCCTGAGGCATCTCCACTTTAGTTTCTAACCACCCAGACCATCTTTTTGTCCGTGGGAATGATGGCCTTGAAATTTTCTTTCCACAATGAAGTACAATTTCCCATTAGCCTTAACTGCACAGGCAGTTTCTAAGGAAATTCAATCACTTGTGTCTCTAGTGTCACCCAAAACCCAAAACTGCAGGCCCAGAAAATGGTCTGAGTTCAATCTAAAGCTGCGAAGAATCTAAGGGGCAATTTTGTGGTTACTAGCTGCCATCTAGTCCTCAACTCATGACAACCCAATGTGCAAAGGAATGAAATACTGCCTGATTCTGTGATTGGTTATAGATAGGACCACTGTGTCCCATAGAGTTTTACTGGATGATTTGGGAAAGTTGATCATCAGACCTTTTTTTCTCATCTGTCTTAGTCTGGAAACTGCTAAAACCTACTCAGAATCATAGCAACACACAAGCTTCCACTGTGCCTGAGGTTCTTTGGCCAGAAATTGAACCCAGGTCTCTCTCGTGAAAGGTGAGAATTCTATTGAACTTCCATTGTATCATTAACATCATTAGGTACTGCAGCTCGCATTTTCCTTTCTGTAGACTCTACCTATCTGTCAAATACACCCCAGGTGATGTGTGCAGATAATATCTCTAGCATCTCATTGGAATTGAAAGATACACAGATGTAAGATTTGCATTTTAAAATTATGAATCTACTTCTTGCAGATAGAAGCTGTGAAGCTTAATGAATAAAGAGGGTTGTTGGTATGATGCTATAGGATAAGCACTTGACTGCAAGGTTGGTTTGAACCACAAGGTCTGTGGTTCAAACTCAGCAGCTGCTCCTTGGAAACACTATACAGGGCCACTATGGGTTGCAAGTGACTCGACTGCACTTAACAACAACAATGAATAAGGAAGACTAAAATAATTGACACATTTGAGTTAAGGTGTTGAAGAAAAATATTTAAAGTACCACGGACTGCCAAAAGAACAAACAAATCTGTGTTGGAAGAAGTGCCGTCAGAATGCTTCTTAGACACAAGGATGACAAGACTTAATCACACATACTTCAGACAAATTATCAGGAGGGACCCAGTCACTAGAGAAGGCCATTATGTTTGGTAAAGTGGAGAGTCAGCAAAAAAAGAAGAAGACCCCTAACGAGATGAATTGGCACAGTGTCAGCAGCAATGGGCTCAAGCATAACAACTTGAGTTATTTCATAGGGCCAGGCAGTGTTTTGTTCTGTTGTGCATAGGCACCTAACAACATCAATTCCCATAGACACATAGGGGCCCATTAGCATTAAATGAATAAATGAATAACTACCAATTTATGATAGGAAATGAACAAAATGAAAAAGTAATATTCATTAAAGTATTAAGTGAGTAAATAAAACCCTCATTTCAAGGATTTTTAAAAGTATTGTTATCAAATGAGATTGTCACAGTACATCTAAACAAAGTTCTATACCCCACTCAAGAGATGAAAAAGTAACTGAGGAACCACAATGGTTTTAACAAGATAATTTAAAATATTCTAGTGTAGTTCTTGTTACTAGCCTATATTCTTAGCTCACACCATGCCTTTTTCCCTCTAGGCATCTCTTTCCATTCAAGTGAAAAGTTTGGGGTCAGCTAAATCTGACACCTATTGTGAAATTCCAGAGGTTCTAAAAAAAGTTCAATTTAAGACTAGAGAGTCTCATTTTTTTTTAAAAAGAATGCATAAGACATGGACACACAGGAAATCATTAAGAATATATTTTTAATAAGAGAAAGGAGTAGCAGGAGGCGGAAGAAAAACACAAACAATCAGAGCATCTTACAGTATTTTTAAGCTCTTATGTAAAACAAATATTGCTTTGTTGATATGTACATTCCAATGTCTTAGCTGCATACATGAGATATTGCAGAAAATATATGTCTTTAACATTTCAGCATAGAGACAGAAGATGATCTATTTAGAAGTGATGTTTTGCTGATTCTACCATGCAGATTTTAACTAACTAGAAAACACTGGAGGAGCCCAACTCTCAGGGGACCTGTGTGGATTTGTAGTTAGATTTTGCTGCAAAGCGTGTTCTGAGTATGACTAAAAATTTTCTCCAGAACATTCAAGTCCTTGCCTAATGTGGAGCTTCCAAGCATTGATCACTTAGCTAAAAGGAGATTCCTTTGAAATTTGCTCAGTTTGGAAGATGGAGAGAGGAAAAATAGGAGAGAAAGGAGTTGAGACAGAGGAGGGCCCTCCCTCTGGGAGCTTGTCAGTCAGTGTGTTTACTGGCCTTCCTCTCTGTGAGGATCAAATGGCATCTTAGCCCTGGGCTGGTGGGCCCTTGTTTCCCGTCTCTGGAAACTAAGGGTTTTCCATTTTATTCTCCAAAGAAGCCAAAAGTATTGCACATTTACCATAACAAACCCAAGGAAAATAATGTTACAAACCAAATAAAATAGAAAACTAAAACTAATTTTTTTAAAAGGAAAATAAGGCAGTTGGTCACTTTGTTGTTGTTAAGTGCCTTCCAGTTGGTTCTGACTCATTAAAAACCCTGTATAGGCTTTCTGAGGAGTGGCTGGTGAGTTTGAACCTCCAACCTTCAGCCCATTGCTTATCCTACAGTGCCACACTAAGTCACTAAACATTTGCTGATTGAGAAGAGACCTTTTATCTTATCTGCTCCACACATACTTTTCATTCTGACTTCATAGCTGGCAGAGAAGTTGTCTCCACAGGAAACTGATCAGAACATTATAATGAAATCTCTCAGATGTCCGTTATGTTTTAGATTTCTCAAAATCCTTAGCTGTGGTTTGTATTGTTTTACCTTTGTTGGCATTGGAGGGTTGCAAAATTCCACGACTGAAATCACTCAGTACTCACAGTGCTCAGGAAATTTACTTGAAATCTATGTAATTATTTCAAATTTTATCAACTTTGTTCTACCCAAGTGATATGAATTAAATGCTGCAAAATTCAGTTTTATAATGCTTTTGTTACTACATTGTTGTTAAGTGCTGTCGAGTTGATTATGATCGACAGTGACCCAGTGTAGTGTTTCCCAGGAGCGGCTAGTGAGCTTGAACCACCGACCTTGCAATTCAAACCAACTTTACAGTCCAATGCATTAACAACCCAGAGCACCACATAAAGTCCAGGAAAACAACCAACTGTTTGCCATTCATGATCTAACTGAAAATAAAGCTAAAACAAAACAAAAACAAAAATTTTAGAAGATACTACTTTTTCCCAAATATTTTATGGAAAGTTTTTGTTGGTGGTTTTTTGTTTTTTTTTTTAATGTTGCACATTTGTAGATTTGGAAACCACAAATAACCAAACACTTCATCTTGGAAACTAAGGATTTCTTTTCTTACAAATGATTTCTCACTGAAAAAAAATAATTAATTATGCAAACTTAGTGTTACCATGCAGTCCTGGTGTGGCACTGTAGGATAAGCACTAGACCGAAAGGTCAGTTTGAATCGCAAGATTGGCAGTTCAAACTCACCAGCCTCTCCTTGGAAACCAATAACAGACTTATTGTATGTATATATAAAATAAGTACAAACTCTATATGGTGGTGGCTGTGTGTCATGAAGTCGGTTCCGACTCATAGCAAACCCTGGACAGGGTTTCCGAGGCTGTAAATCTTTACAGGAGCAGAATGCCTCATCTTTCTCCCACGGAACAGCTGGTAGTTTCGAACTGCTGACCTTGCAGTTCACAGCCAATTTGTAACCACTACGCTATGTAGGGGCATGTATTTCCTGCACAAGACCTTTTTAAAGTATTGAAAAGCAAAGGTGTCAGCTTGAGAACTAAGGTGTGCCTGACCGAAGCCATGGTATTTTCAATAACCTCATATGCATGTGAAAGTTGAACAGTAAATAAGGAAGACCATAGAAGAATTGATGCTTTTGATTAATGGTGTTAGAGGAGAATATTGAAAGTGCCATGGGCTTCCCATAGAACCAACAGATCTGTGTTGGAAGAAGTGCAGCCAGAGTGCTCCATGGAGGCCAAGATGGCCAAACTTCGTCTCTCATACTTGGGACATATTGTCAGGAGGGACCAGCCGCTGGAGAAGGATATCATGTATGGTAAGGTGGAGGGTCAGAGAAAAAGAGGAAGACCTCCAGTGAGATGGATTGGCAGAATGGCAGCATCCATGGGTTCAAGGGTGGCAACAATAGTGAGGATGGCCCAGGATCTTGCAGTGTTTCATTTTTCTGTTGAGCATAAGATCACTATGAGTCGGTACCAACTCGATGGCACCTAACAACAACAATAACGTATCCTGGTTCACCATGTAATACAGGACCCTTCACACTCTCAAAGTTGATGAGAGCTAACAGTGAGGCTTTCAGGCAGAAATGCATTGATCTCAGGTGGTGGGTATTTCCAGGGCTCTGGCTTAGGTGCTTTGGTAGTGTAGTGGATTACAAACTGGGCGGCTAACTGCAAGCTCAGCAATTTGAATCTACCAGCTGCTCCACGGGAGAAAGATGAGGCTTTCTGCTCTCGTAAAGATTTACAGTCTCAGAAACCTTATACAGGGTCTCTATGAGTCAGAACTGACTGGGTGGAACACAACCACCACCACCATTGCAGACCTGGTGTGGCACTGTAGGATAAACACTGGACCACAAAGTCATTTGAGTTGCAAAGTTGGTCGTTCAAAGTCATCAGTCGCTCATCGGAAATCCTATGTGGGTCACTGCGAGTTAGAACCTACTCGATGGCACTTAACAACAACAATATTGCAGACCATAAGGAACCCTGGTAGCATAGTGAATTACGAACTGGACTGTTAACTGCAAGGTCAGTAGTTCAAATATACCTGTCGGTCCACAGGAGAAAGATGAGGTGTTCCGCCCTCATAAAGCTTGATAACATCAGACACTTTATATACAGGGTGAGAAGCTGTATATAGTATATAGTATGAGTGAGAACCAACTGGTTGACACACCCACTACCACCACCATTGCAGGCCATACTCTACTGTTGCTGTTGTTTTTTGGTTTCCATTTTGGTTTTTCCATCTTTCTTTTACCTCCTATTTGGTGGTAGGAAGTGAATATTGAGAGCATAGACAAAAAAACTTGATGTGGTGATTGGAGATTACAGTCTGATCTATGACAAGTCAGCCTCTTAGCCCTCAGCAGTTTGTTCCTACCACAACACCTATACAAGTCCCGCTAATGAGAATAGCAGATGGCTCGCAGGGGAGACAGTCAGGCTTGATTTTAGTCTCCTGAGGAGACAGCTGATTTCATCCTGCAGTTTTAGATACAAGTGGAAATAAGGGGTGAAAGCTAGCCTATCACTTCCTTATTGCCTCCTATCTGTGTATTTTGCACTGGGCCAATCTTAACTCATCCTTTTCCAATCTTATGTTTAAAAATAGTGTGCCCTACTCTTTCCTGTGGCCAGTTTTTACAAGCAAGTCACAGTTAAACAGGACTCCATGAATATTTATTTCCCTCCCTAGGTCTTTCCTACCCTGCCTCATCCTGCAGGCTACTGTTGTTCTTGTGAAATGCCATCAAATCGGTTCCAACCCATAGCAACCCTGTATAGGGTTTCCGAGGAGCAGCTGGTGAGCTTGAACCACCGACCTTGCATTTCAAACGGCAGGCTACAAGGGAATATAAAATCCCAAACCAAACTACCGCCATTGACAAAAACCCAACTCATAGCAACCCTGTACAGGATTTCTGAATAAAGGTTTTCTTCAACTCTATACGGGAGCAGAAAGCCTCATCTTTGTGCTGCAGAATAGCTGGTGGTTTGAAGCCTCATGCATCTGACAGCAAAGTCGTTTAAACTGCAAGATCAGTGGTTCAATCTTGCAAGCTGCTCCTTGGAAACCCTATACAGGGTTGCTGTGAGTCGGAATTGACTCGATGGCACTTCACAACAACAACTATATGATTAATGTTGTTGTTGTTATGTGCTGTGGAGTCGGTTCCGACTCATAGCGACCCTATACAGGGTTTCTGAGGCTGTAAATCTTTACAGGAGCATAAAGCCTCAACTTTCTCCCACAGAACAGCTAGTAGTTTTGAACTACTGACCGTAATATTAGCAGCCTGATTTGTAACCACTATGCTACCAGAGTTCCTTTTATGATTAGTAGTTGTTGTTGTTGTTGTTAAGTGCTATCGAGTCAGATCTGACCCACAGTGACCCTATACAGGGTTTCCAAGGAGCGACTGATGAGCTTGAACTGCTGACCTTGTGGTTCAAATGGCTTTGCAGTCTGACACGTTAACCCACAGTGCCACACCAGGACCGATTAGTAGTAGTACAGTGCTTATTCTGTGCCACCAAGATCCCTTCAAGAGCATAAAGAGGATCAAAAATGAAGTATAATAGAACATGTCTTCTGAGCGTTAACCCAGAAACTTTACTTGCAGCCTATTGGGAACAACTATTAACTAATAAAGAGAAATAAATCATTTGAAACAAAGATGAAAATATAAGTGGAAAAAAAAAGTTAACATGATCATGCCCCTTAATAAGGCACTGCCACCTCCAGCCATACAGATTTACTTTTACTCTTTCCAAAATACTATAGCAAGGACATATAGAAACGCATGAATGTCTCATGCTTCATACCTACAAGGACTTGCTGAGTTGAAGTTGCGGTTTGTTTAATGGAGAGGAAAATTTTTAGCGTAGTGATTACGAATCGGACTGCTAATCTCATGTTTAGCAGTTGGAAACCACCAGTTGTTCCACAGGAGAAAGATGAGGCTTTTTCTGCTCCCTTAAAGATTTATAGCCTAGGAAACCCTGTACATGGTCGCTATGAGTCAGAACCGACTCCGTGGCACATAACAACAACAACAACAACCCAATGCTGCAGGATAATACATTGGATTGCAAGGTCAGTTTGAGCCTCAAGGTCGGCAGTTCAAACCCACCAGCTGCTCCTCAGAAACTTTATACAGGATCTCTATGAATCAGAACCAACTCGACGACACTTAACAACAACAACCCAATCATTAATTTTCACTAACATCTGTACCAACGTGACTTTTTTATTACCTGATTAAAAAAATTTTTTTTGACCTCAGTCAAGCCCTCAATCTCTTAGAATCTCAGTTTCTTAATAAAATAAAGAATTGGGACTATTTATTGCTATGGGTTATTTCAGTTCTCAAATGCTATTCTCATCAAATTTTAAATCAGTTTCCCAGTGGAGACTCAGGAGAAGAGTGGGAAAACACGAGTCACAAAGGTAAAGGGAACTGGAATGGCACTCTCACCAGAGGAAAGTTCCATTGAAGACAGAACACTCATTTGGATTTTAAATGGATGAGATATAAATTTCTATCATTTTAAACCTTTATCCATTTGGGGATGTATTTATCAGAACACTTCATGTTACCTAATATAGTTCTGGGCATGAGTTCATCATTTAAAAGAATGACAGTAACAATTAGCATCCAGAAAATATTTGTGAGGTCTAACTAAAATGATGTATGTTAAACAGTCAAAGCTGTGCCTGGGAGAATTTCTCTGCTCCTGCCTTCTTCTAGTGCTCTCCAGCTGGGGTGGGAATAAGAGGAAATCTTTTTCACCTTGTGTAACATGAATGAGGTCATGTTGCGTGAGGTCTACCGATCCTTCTGAAGAGCAGTTACATTCCTGTGTGCTCTCAGAGACCCAGGAGGCACTTTTGTGTGGTTACAGCTTACTCATGACTAGCAGGCTGGGAAGAAGGACATTTGGAAAGGTCATCTCTCCAAGGATTGGGGAAGCTGGAAAAAAGATATTTGAATTTCCTTACCATACGCCAATGACTGACTCTACTTACTTCATCAGCTTCGTGGCCTTTCATTGACTCTTCCTCATGATGTTTTGCTGTGGTTCTCACCTCAATGACGATGTGGTGCCTTGGGAAAAAACAGTCCTCACACAATAGTCATTACATCAAATATTCTATCGCAAGATTCCATTGTTCTGTGTCTGCCACAAAATACTTCCTGATTTGAGGTAGAGGTTTTAGTACTGACTGGGGATGGTTCCTTCCAGAACATCATATACTCTCACAGCAGCAGCCGGCATCCACAGCAATAGAACAGAAAGACCACACAGAGTCAGCGAGGGGAAATCCATAATGTGCTATTCGAAACATATGCGAAAAACAGGTACAAGGTATGTGCTAAAGAATGGCAGGAAGAAGCAGGTGAGGACCATGCCATCAAGGGGTGACAATGCTGGATGAAGGACACATATAACAGAGATTCTGGTGCACTTCCAGGCAGAAGCTGATGAGTCTCCTGCTATTTGATCTCTTTATGACCTTAATCTCTGACACACCACAGAACTTGGTCCCAAATAGAAATGCCAGTTCACATCCACAGAGATCTCCTCTTTTCACAAGAAGTAATCTGTAACACAAGGGCACTCTTGCCCTGGTCTCCTAAGAGAAAATCCTGTCACCAATTTCCTTGTGACTTCATCCAGTGGCCTAACCTAGCTAGTGAGGAACATCTCTGTCAGCTTTTGGTTGGTGACCTATCGCCAAAGACATTTAAGACTCAGTCACTACTACACGCGTGGGAAGTGTTCATCTTTGAGCTCAGAACTCAACACTCAGCCTGTGATTTGTGAGCTAAGGACTAGAAAACAGCCACAGCTTTGTTAGCAATAATAATAATATATCAACAGCTTATGTCTTTTTTTTGTGCCAGACTGTGTTGGCTGAGTTTGTTAATCTTTGTAGCCTCCAAAGTCTTCTTGACTTCACGCTACATCTTCATTATGCTCACAAGCTTCCATCATTTCTCTTACAGCTTCCCTCAAAATTCAAACTTTTTTTAATTGTTCAGATCCAAACTACAAAGAGGGCATCCTGGTGTGGCATTGCAGGGCTGCTAACCTCAAGGTTGGCAATTCAAACCCACCAGCTGCTCCTTGGAAACACTATATACAGGATGGCTGTGAGTTGGGAACAACTTGACAGCATTTAACAACAACAAAAATCCAAAGAGGAATGTAGTATAGGCCTGATAATATGATGCACAGAGGGGAGCATGTTCCCATCTGAAAATCAGTGGCCACAAATACCAACCCCAGGTTCCTAAATCACACTTGATCTTTCTGCTTTCAGTCTGTGAATACTGTGAACAGAGGCCTCCTGCTGCTGAAAATGCTAACCTCAGCACCACCACAATCTCAGCAGCAGCCTGCCCGCTTTCCCTCGGACTGGCCCACCAGGCTTTGAGGCAGCTCTTTCTGCTGTAGGCCAGCCCTGAGCTATCAGCAGAAATGAACCCATCACTGTCCACGGACAGGACCACAATGAGAATGAAAAGCAAAGTATCGTATGGGCCAAAGAACTCAATACTCATGGGAGAACACCGATTTTTCTCGCATGGATTGTGACTGTGATTCACAATAAAACAACCAACCTTTAAAACTCCAAAGTAGGGGAATAGGAAGTTAAATGAGGTTTCCCAAGGCTCAGATAATGCCAAATTCTCAACTTTCCTGGAAGGTAAAAAATAAATAAATAAATCCCCCTGAGATCATATTTAACTATTTAAATTGTGTCTTTTGGTTTTAAAATATATATGTAAGAAGAATGTGTACTCACTCAGATCTCAAGGACATTTGTTACTAAAAAATGCACTGAGCAATTTGAATTCAGGCTTTCTTTGATGTCTCACCTCTCAAGAAGTCATTGTGTTTCAGAGTGATGCCAATGTGTTGCCTCTACCAGGCCAATTAGGGAGACATGTTTGAAGACAAGGAGATGAAGCCTACACTCTCAAAGCTGGAGTTTCCCACTTTCCTGCATTGTGCCAAAAGGGTACACCAGTGTAAACTGGGTATACAACCTTCCATGTTACCTGCCCCTTCCATACCCCTCTGTAACCCTGCTGCCCTCTTTCAATCATTCTTTACATCTTTTGCTAGTCAGTTTTCATCTTGCCTGACACAGAATTGCTTTTATGCTGCACCTTTGACTTCAGTCTTCCCACTAAGTGACATTAGATGAGGGATGCTCCCCACTTTAACATCTCCTTCCCCCTTTCTCATCTGGATACCTTATCAAACACAATCCTACCTTTTAACTGCCTTGTCTACTTTTCTACTCTTCCTTCAATCATTCAATCAAGCTCCAGGAAAAGTACTAAACAAAGAAGTGCTATCATACTTCTGTTTGCTCTATAAGTGTTCCTTCATGTTTTTAATAAAAAATTTCTCTGAGCCTCTTATGAAAATTCAGGCTCTGCCCTCAGAGGGAAGGACACATTGTTCCAGAGGCTGCCTGGTACCCACTCCTGGGTACCAGGATCTTTGCTCTGAGTGATGCCCACTGACAGCACTAGCAGAGCCACCTGAGAGCCTCTCTGGGCAGGTGTGGGTTCATACAGGGCCCAGAGATGCCCCAGTGGGCAGCACTACATTTGCCCAGCTCCTCTCCCCCTCCCTTCTGTGGAGCTGTGGATAAACCTCAGAAGTTAAGACTCATGGCTGTGGGAGAGGCGGGATTAGAAACTGTAATTTGATCTCATATGTGAGGTTTGGCACATGTACCTATGGGATTTCATGAAAAACCCTGAATCCTTTTCATTTCAGAGCAATTACCCAGACACAGTGTCCTTGGCTCCAGAGAGCTACGCACCCACGGTTTATTGCTGTTTCCTTCCCTCATGCCAGTACCAGCGCCCATCCTGAACTTATGATGAGAAAACCACACTGTTTTTGGTGCTAGGGGGGCCCACAAGCCAGTGTTAAGCAGCGCAAGCCAAGGCCCACATGTGGATCCCAGGGCCATGGTGTATAGTCACTTGTGTGCTGCTAATGAAAAACATCCCACGGTAATTTAATAGTTCCCACCAAGCACAGACATAAAGTCTAGCAATTTTTCCCTCCACATACTTAACCCTTAGAAAGGAGAGAAGAGCCAAAAGAAAGAAGAAATGTATCCATTAGAGTTGCTACTTGGGGATTTTTAGCTTTGGGGTTTTTGGGTTTTTTGTTTTTTGTTTTTCTCTCAGATGTTACAGAGAAAGATATGACCTTAGAAAGTTGCAGTCAGTAAAGGTTTATATGAAAATGCCCTTCCCCCATTCTGGAAAAGGAACAGTGGTGAGAAAGGCAGTGAAGGTTCTCAAGCCTGTTAAGAAGACAGTCTGCCTAATAGATTTCGCTGGAAACCAAACATCACAAATGAGGCCCTTCCTGAAGAATATCTGACTCTGGACTTCATATGTGAGTTAGATTCACGATTTAATAGAACTGGAGGCCACATCAACACCCAGAAGAGTAACTGAATCATTTTAACACGCTGTGTGGCTCCCCTCATTCCTTTGTAGTATGGAAGCTGGTGTCATTGTCAGACAGTGTTCTGACCTTCCAATAAGGAATCACATTCTTGCCTACAATGTTGAGTCTGTAAATAGGTAAGCAACCAAACTGGAAGCCTGTGCTTACGAAGAAATTTGTTGTCTAGTTAGAAGTTTTAAATCCAAATAGAGTTTCCTAAAACTTGTTGTTGTTAAGTGTCTTCAAGTCAGTTCTAATTCACAGTGATCCAGTGTACAAGAGAACAGAACACTTCCAGGTCCTGAGCCATCCTCAACAAGTGTTATTATGTTTGAGCCCATTGTTGAAATCCATCTCATTGAGGGTCTTCTTCTTCTGCTGCTTCTTATTTTTTTGCCAAGCCTTCACTTTACCAAGCATATGTCCATTTCTAGGGACTGTTCTCACCTGATAAGATGTCCAAAGTAAAATAGATGAAGTCTTATCTGCCTCGATTCTAAGGAACATTCTGGCTGTACTGCTTCCAAGACAGATTTGTGTGTTCTTCTGGCAGTCCATGGTACTTTTAGTATTCTTTACCATGACCTTAATTCAAATGCATTAATTCTTCTTCAGTCCTCCTTATTCATTGATTAGCTTTCATATACATATGAGGAAACTGAAAATTGCATGGCTTGTGTCAGAAGCAACTTAGTCCTCAAAGTAACAGCTTTGCTCTTCAATACTTTAAAGAGGCCATTTGCAGCAGATTTGCCCAAGTTGCCAATCAAACAATAGTTTGATGTCTTGACTGCTCTTCCGTAAGTATTGATTGTGAATCCAAGTAAAATAAAATCCTGAACAACTTCAATCTTTTCTCCATTTATCACAATGTTATTTATTGATCCAGTTGTGAGGAGTTTTGTTTGCATTATATTGAGGTAGAATGTATATGGAAGGTGATAGTGTTTGATCTTCATCAGTAAATACTTCCTAAAGTCTTCACTTTCAACAAGCAAGCTGCATGTTGCAAATCGTCAATGAACCTTTCTCCAAAATCCTGATGCCGCATTCTTCTTCATGTAATCCATCTTCTCAGATTATTTGCTCAAATACAGATTGAATAAGTATGGTGAAAGGGTACAATCCTGACACACAGCTTTCCTGATTTTAATCCACAGAGTATCCCTTTGTTCTGTTAGAATAACTGCCCTTGATCTATGTACAGGCTCCACATAAGCAAAAATAAATGCTCTAAAATTCCCATTCTTCACAGTATTGTTTATAATTTGTTATGATCCACACACAGTGGGATGATTTTACATAGTCAATAAACACAAGTAAATATCTTTCAAGATCTGACATCAGCAATGCTAGCCCTCATTCTACATCTTCTTCTGAATCTGACTTAAATTTCTGGCAGCTCCCTGTTAATGTGCATCTGCAACAATTTTTTTAATTATCTTCAGCAAAAATTTACTAATGTGTGATATTAAAGATATTCACTGATAATTTCCACATTCTATTGGATCACTAAATTAAAAAAAAAAAAAAAGATTCAGTGTTGAAATGACCTCCCATTAAGGAAATCTAGAACTAACAGACAAGGGATAAGAACAGGTGAACTCAGATGGAAAGTCTAAAGTTGAAATAGATAAGTACAACCTTTAATACTTTGAAACTTAATAATAATAACAATAATTCAGAAGAAGATGAGCAAACTATTGAGAATGTGAAGAACCTAATATTCACAGTTACCACAGTAAAATACCTTAATGTCTTGATAACAACCAAGAATTACATAATATATGAAAAGTCAAGAATGAATAACCCATTAAAAAGACCAAAATAAAGAGAATGAAATTTTCCTGAGAAAGAACAGATAATGGAATCACAGACAAAGATTTGAAAACAGCATTATTAAACATGCTTTAAGAGTTAAAGGGGAGTCCTGGTGTGGTGCTGTGGACTAATGCACCAGACTGCAAAGCGGTTTGAACTGCAAGGTTGATGGTTCAAGCTCACCAGCTGCTCCTCAGAAGCCCTATACAGAGTTGCTATGGGTTGGAACCAACTCTACGGCACATAGCAATAAACAACAACAACAAGAGTTAAGGGACAATACTAAAAACAGAGCTAATAGAAATCAGGGAAATGTTCCAAGAATGAAATACGAATTTCAATAAGGAGATAAAATTTTTGTTTTTAAATGGAATACTGGAACTAAAACAATACAATAACAAAAATGAACAATTATTTGGAAAGGCTAGGAACAAATTTAAATTGACCAAAGAAAAACTCAGTGATCTTGAAGATCTGGCCATTGTTAAGTGTAAGAAGCAAAAAATTAAAGAATAAAGAAAAATGAATGAAGTCTAAGAAGGTGTGGGTAACACCAAAGTGAACAACATGCACATTATGATAGTACCAGAAGGAGAAAGAAGAATTAAAAAAATAATAATGGTCCAAACTTCCAAAATGTGGTGAAAGGAAAGAACGTATACATGCAAGAAATTATAGTACTATAGTACTTCAAGTAGGATAACTGTGGAGTCCTGGTGTGGCTCTGTGGGTTAATGCACTGGACAACAAAGTCAGTTTGAACCACAAGGCCAGCAGTTCAAGCTCATCAGCTGCTCCTCTGAAACCTTATACAGGGTCACTTTGGGTCGGAACTAACTCAATAGCACTTAACAACAACAGGATAAATATAAGTATAACCACATTGAAGCCTATTATAATCAAACTCTCAAAAATCCAAGACATAAAGAAAAATTTTAAAGCAGTATGAGAGACGTTAAGTATCACATACAAGAGATGTTCAGTAATATAAGGGGTCTTCAAAAAGTTCACGGAAATGCACATTATGAAAAAATTATTCATTTTTTTTCTCATCAAAATAAACCTGTACTAACTTGTTATAACATGTCTAAACAGGACCTAGTTTGAGGCACTAAGAAGGTTAAGACATCGATTTGAAAAGGGCCCCTATTAGAGTAACATGAATTCTGCTAAAAGTTAAGCAAAAACAAACATTAAACTTATGGTGAAGCTTGAGTGGAAAGTGGTAAAATAATTGGTGCTTTACAAAAAGTTTATGGGGACAATACTCCAAAGAAATCAGCAGTTTACAAATGGATGGCTCATTTTAAGAAGGGGCAAAACAGTGTTAAAGAGAAGCACACAGTGACAGACCACTTACGTTAACTTGAGAGGAAATAACCTTTCTCAGGTTTGAGTTAAGAAGACCAACGATTAGCAGCAGAAACAAGAGCCAACATCATAGAATTTCAAAAACAGTTTTTTGGGATGCTCATAGCATTTTGCTGGTTAACTTTCTGGAGTTCTAAAAACAATAGCATCAGCTTATTATAAGAGTGTTTTGAGAAAGTTAGTCAAAGCTTTAGCAGAAAACAATATGGGAAACTTTGACCCAAGAGTCCTTCTTCACCATGACAATGCTCCTACTGATCAGCTCACTAAGCAAGGGCAATTTGGCCAGAATTTCTATGGGAAACCATTAGTTACAATCCTGATTTGGCGCCTTCTGACTTCTTTTTGTTTCCTAATGTTGAAAAACCACCACTCTTCTGTCAATTTGTCATATTGTGATGGCTAGTATGTTTCTATCATGCTGGAAGCTTTGCCACCTCTATTTTAAATACCAGCAGGATCACCCATGGTAGACAGGTTTCAGCAGAGTTTCCAGACTAAGACAGGCTAAGAAGAAAGAGGCAGATCACTTCTGAATGGTTGGCTGCTGATAACCTTATGAATAGCTATGGAACATTGTTTGATATAGTACCAGAAGATGAGCCCCTCAGATTGGAAGGCACTCAAATATTACTGGGGAAGAGGTACTTCCTCAAAATAGAGTTGACTTTAATGATATGGGTGGAGCAAAGCTTTGGAACCTTCATTTGCTTATGGGCACTATTGAAAATGAGGAGAAACCATTGCAAATATTGATTAAAAATCAGAACTTGGAATATATGAAGTTTGAATCTAGAGAAATTAAAAGTCATCAAAAATGAAATGGCGTACATAAAAATCAATATCCTAAGCATTTGCTGTTATTAAGTGTTGTCGAGCTGGTTCCAACTCATAGCAATCCAGTATAGATAGGGTTTCTTCGGAGTGGCTGGTGAGTTTGAATGACTGAACTTGTAGTCCTATAACGTCACACCAAGACTCCTAAACATCGGTGAGCTGAAATGGACAGGTGTTTCCCATTTTTAATCAGACATTCATATGCTTTACTATACAGGGAATGACAAATTGAAGAGGAATGGCATCATATTCACTATCACAAAAGCATTTCAGGAATTATCTTGAAGTACAATTCTGTCTGTAATAGGTACACATTCATTAGCACACAAGGAAGACTAGTTAATATGACTATTATTCAAATGTACACACCAACTACTAAAGCCAATGATGATGAAATTGAAGAAACTACCAAATTCTTGATTCTTAACTTAATCAAACATGAAATCAGGCTACATTGATAAGTAGTGGTGATTGGAATGGGTGAGTTCGAAACTAAGAGGAAGACTCAGAAGTTGGAAAATATGACCCTGTTATAGAAATGATGCTGGAAATAGTATGATAAAAATTTTCAAGATCAATGACTTATTCATTGCCATTACCTTTATTTTTTCAACAACACGAAAACTGACTATACACATGGACCTCACTAGATGGAAGACACAGGAATCAAATTGACTACATCTATGAGAAGAGATGATGGAGAAGCTCCATATCATCAGCCAAAACAAGAACCTCTGTGGAACTGATGATCAATTGTTCATATGCAAGTTCAGGCCAAAGCTGAAGAAAATTAAAACAAGTCAATGAGAGCCAAAAATATGACTTTAACTATGTTGTCACGTTGTTAAATGCTATTGAATCAGTTCTGACGCCTAGAAACTCTGTATAGGGTTCCCAAGGAGCAACCAGTGAATTTGAATCACCAACCCTGCGCTTCAAACTGACCTTGTTGCCCAGTGCTTGTCCTCCAGAGCCACGCTAAGGCTCTGAGCTTCAGTATGTTGTTGTTGTTGTGTGCCGTGGAGTTGGTTCTGACCCATAACGACCCTGTACAGGGTTTCCAAGGCTGTAAATCTTTATGGGAGCAGAAAGCCTTATCTTTCTCCCACTCAACAGCTGGTAGTTTTGAACTGCTGACATTGTGGTTCGCAGCCCGATTCGTAACCACTATGCTGCCAAGCAGAATATCTTTCCCTAGGGTCTGGTCTTTCCTGATAATATATCTAAATTATAAGAGATGGAATATCTTCATCATTGCTTCTAAGAAACATTCTGGTTGTACTTTTTAGAAGACAGATTTGTTTGTTCTTCTGGCAGTCCATGCTACTTTCAATGTTCTCCAATAACATGATTCAAATGTATTGATTCTTCTTCTGGAAGCATAGAAGATTTGGAATACTTATAAAGATAAGTGACAATAGCCTTCAGTAAGTATTGCACGTTAATGAAAAAAAAAATGGAAATACTTACAACTGAACCAATAGATAACATCATAATGAATTAAAGAAAAAAGAGAGTTGTCAAAGTCTTCATTTTGCTTACAATGTTTGTGGAACCAACAGCCAAGAAAATCAAAGTATTGTACCAGGCAAATCTGCTCCAAAAGAACTCTTTACAATATGAAAGAGTAAAGATGCATTTTGAGGATTAAGGTGCACCTGACCTAAGCTGTGGTCAATTGAAGTTGGAAAGAATAATAATTATTAAATAAGAAAGACCACAAAAGAACTGATGCATTTGCATAATGGTGTTGGTGAAGAATATTGGAAATACCATGGAATGACCGAAGAACAACGAATCTCTCTTGGTAGAAGTATAGCCAGAATGCCTCTTAGAAGCAAGGAGGCAAGACTCTGTCTCTCATACTCTGGACATGTTGTCAGGAAGGACCAGTCTCTGGAGAAGGACTTCATACTTGGTAAAGAGGAAGACTCTCAACAAGATAGATTGACACATGGGCTCAAACATAACAATAAGTGTGAGACTCACACAAGGCTGGCAGAGTTTTGTTCTTTTGTACAAATAGTCACTATGAGTTAGAACTGACTTGATGGCACTAACAATAACAACAACCTTAAAAAAAAAATGTTTAATGGACATCCATTTTTCTTCAATTAATATTGTCAAAAAGACTGCATTGGAATGATTAAATTCCCAGGCCCTAGTTCTTTAGGGATGAACTAAGTTGCTGATCTCATCGCTTATAAATGTGTCTTGGACTTGAAAGAGCTTATGCTAAAAAATAAAGTTTACATTTTTATTTTTATTTTTTAATTCCATTTTTCCACAAACTATTTGAAGTCCTCTTTTATCAAGTATCAATTTCTCTGCAGAAACCATGCAAACAAGAAGGCAGTAGAATAACATATTTAAAGTGATAGGGGAAAAAGGAACTGTTGTCTAAGAAAGCTACAGTAAAACCTGAGAAAACCTGAAATCGTGGGAGATAAACACCTGTCATAGAAGGAAAACTCAAATAATTTCCATTAAAATGAGTTAGAGAAAAGTGATTAGACTAGAAAACAAGGCAGTCCCACTGAGTTCTAGCTCTTACTGTTTGTATTGTATATCCAGCAAAACTGTCATTCTAAACTGAGGATGGAATTAAGACATTTTCAGATAAACAAAGCAGAAGGAACTTACTCCCATTTGGACCCACTGTGTTAGGGAGAAAGATTCTAGATTCAAACATTTTCTATAGAGATCCTTTTAGTAATCTTTAAATAGGACAAAGACAAAAAAGCATCATCTTCAAAGAAGGAGACCATCAGCGTGCACTTAGTATAAAGGTTGATGGAATTTGCTGAATCACAGTCATGGTGCTCATTAGGTACAATAGGAAACAAAGGAAATTCATCACAAGATCATGATTGATAGTAGGTTAACTCCACTGTTGTACAACACATAAGCAGGGAAAGGACCATTCTTGGGATATATACATAACTACAGGATTGGTTCTTCAGTTTTGAATACATGAATATGTGATGGTCAGGTCATGATTCATGGTCACATGGCTCTAAGTCATAGTCACCAGGACCCTAACCTTTAACTTAAATTAGATAACATCAGTCTGATTCTCTACTTCCATGGTCTGCCATACCTCAAGGGCTGGTGGCTGCCTCTTATTCTGATCCACCCCTTCTACTGATTGTAGTGCATAGTCTTGGCTTTAGCAGTGGCCTAGAAGACAAGTGCAGCCCTCAATTCTACCAAATATGTCACTAGCAGGGGCTCATTCAGTAAATGACTGATGGTGGGACTGTTTGGTGTTGAGTGACTCTAAGTCTACCTACTTCATTCAAACAGAATGCTGCTGGTGATGCCTTTGTCTATGTATAGCAGCAGCTACGCCGGAGCCTCTGCCCCAATGTGGCCAATGCCAGACCCAGGTCTGAGCTCAAGTACAGGGGTCAGACCTAGGATAGGATGGCCAAGTCTTGAAAATCATGATGTAGATTTTTGAGCTGCTGTTGGTGACTTTGCCAAGGCTGCCCAAGTATGACTTTCACCAATAGCATGAGGGCTGCCTCTAGCCCACATTCTGCTGCACCATGACACTGTCGCCATCTGCTGGCTGGCCACCCTTCCCATGAGTGGAGCCAAGGTGGAAGAGAAACTTCTTGATTCCCTGGAGTGGCTAATACACAGTATGTTTTCCCAGCTTCAGAGGCTGATCCTCTTCCATTGGAAGTTTCAGGTATACCCCATATTAAAGCTGATTGGTGATTCCTGTCTTTGGCTCACTTTCCCCAAGCTTTCCAACTACTACAAGGTCACCCCTAACCTACCTGCAGATCCACAGCCTGGATCAACAACACTCCATCAAGGAGTCCATAGCTCTGGTAAGCTTCTTGGAGAGGGATTTGACTGACCCAAATCTCCCAGGTGACAGTCATTTTAGGCATGCTGCTAACACAAGTATAGATTGCATGTCACTTAAGTTAGTATCAATATAGCCAAGTTGTTATACATGTAAATTGTTAAATCTAATCCTCACAGTAACCACAAAGAAAGTACCTTTTAAAGATTATATACAAAAGAAAGAAAAAGTGAATACACAAAGGAAGTCAGTGCTGGAAGGAAAGCAGAATAATGAAGGACAAAAAATAAATAAATAAATAACAAAATGACAGCACTCAGCTGCACAGCAGTGAACAACATATGTCTAGCCACAGTCTTAGAATCCTAGTGTGGCGCTGTGAGCTAACGCGCTGGGCTGCAAAGTCAGTTTGAGCCGCAAGGTTGGTAGTCCAAGCTCACCAACTACTCCTTGGAAACCCTATTCAGGTTCACTACGGGTCAGACTGACTCAATAGTACTTGACAACAAGAAGAAGTCATAATCTTAGTAATGCCCATCAAATGACTAGGTAAACCTATGAAAATGTGAGTTGTTTGTAGTCCCAAAGTGGATTGGATAGCTTGCTAATAATGTAAATAAGGTACATGGCCCTCTTGTGTGGTTGTTGTTGTTGTTAAGTGCTGTTGAGTCAATTCCGACCCATAGAGACCCTGTATAGGGTTTCCCAGGAGCAGCTGATGAGCTTGAATCACTGACCTTGCAGTTCAAATGACTTTGCAGTCTGACGCAGTAGCCCTCAGCGCCACACCAGGACTCCTCTTGTGTGGTTGTTGTTGTTGTTGTTATGTGCTGTGGAGTCGGTTCCGACTCATAGCGACCCTGTACAGGGTTTCCGAGGCTGTAGGACTATGTAAATAAGATGTGTGGCACCTACATCAGGAGTTGTCATCCTATTAGGTTTAAAAAGAGCCATTGCAGAGGTAGAAATGGGTGATCTCACAAACATCCAAAAAGAAGAGCCAATAAATAGTGGAGTACATCCCTTTAGACACAAGATCCCTGAACTGAACCTCCTAGATCCAAAAAAACAGTGAGAGGTAACGGAGAAGCAGCAGCAGCAACAGAGGCAGTAGAACAAGGAGAACCCATGCATGTATGAACTGGAACCCTAGTAGGAACAATTTTTGACTCTCCCTTATATTTGATAATTTTCTTCTTTGATGGATCTGTGCTCTTTTATGAGAATGTATGTGTAGCTCTGTGGGTTAATGCGCCAGACGGCAAAGCCGTTTCAACTGCAAGGTTGGTGGTTCAAGCTCACCAGCTGCTCTTCGATAACCCTATAAAGGGTTGCTATAGGTCAGAATTGACTTGACAGCACTTAACAACAACATGTTTTTCCTGTGGCAGGAGAGGTGGTATCAGATGGCAGCATCCTCTCCTAAAGAAAAACCATCTCTGGAGTGAAATCCAGGAAATTGAGGTAATCATAAGAGAAGGTGCTGTACTAGCCTCATCTGGATCCTAAACTGAAACTCTGTCATTAATGTATGAGAAAGAATGGGATTCAGAGCAAACCATCTGTCTTTGGCTTACTTGCCACCAGCAGTTATCCCTCCAGTTCTAACCCCAGTGACTCATACTAATGAGGCTTTGATTAGAAGAAAGTAAGCTGGGAACTTCAATGTTGGGTTCACTTAGGCCCACTGTCATTAGTTCCTCTCAAATCTATTCCGACCAATGGTGATCTCATGTGTACAGAAAAGAATTGCCCTCCATCACGTTTTCAAGGCTGTGACCTGTTGGAAACAGATCATCAACTGTCCTCAAAGCACCTGTGAGTGGGGTTCAACCTGCCAAAACTTTGGGCTAATAGTTGAGTGCTTAACCATTTGTTCTGCCAAAAACATTTCTCCTGATCTCCTTAAAAACATATAATTGTGCCCTTCTTCCTCCCATCTTCCTAGTGAATCCAAATGTGGGTCACAGGAGTCCCAGGCTAGGGGCCAGCTTTCCCTTGGCCCCAGGCCATGACATGTGGTTGGCACAGTTGCAGGGGAGGCAGTGTCCTGTTACACTGTACTGGTCTCCAATTTTTCAGCAGAAGGTCTTTTTACACATGTGGATGCAGGGCCATAGCCAGGTCCCTTTTCCCAGAAAAGCCACACCCCAACCCACTCACAGCCATCTAGCTCCCATACCTCTCACCACCCTATGTGGGAAGTTGACCATTCTCAGTGATCATTATTCTATTTGGGTGACCTGGAATCTTACAGCCTCGAACCTCATACCTATCACTTAGCCTGAAGCATGCAATGATCACCCTGAAATATCCAATACATTAGATGACTTGGGGGCAGTCCCTTTATTGACGCATGTCCTTTTTTTCCGCATAGAGATCTGCTTTGCACAGAGTCTCCTCTGGCAAATGAGGTGGCCCCAAGGAGCTCCCCTGTCCAACACCACACAGCCAAAGTCATGGATGTTTCCACAACAATTCTTTTCAGACTAGAACAATTGGGGGAAGAGTCTGCTGCAAACTTTATGTCTCTCACCCAGGCTACCTAATCAGAAATCTTGATAACAGAAGCTAGGAACAGTGTCTCCCTCTGTCCCTGTTTTTCCTTACCCCAAGATTCCTTCCTTGTCTAGGGCCTAATGAGTATCTCTTTTCCTACTTACACATAAAACATGTGCATCACATGCCACCTGACCAACCTCACTACTATATCTGTTCCCAACAAGGAGGGAATGAGATCTCTCAACCACAGCATGAGAGTGTGTGCAAACCACCAGCCCCACATAGGCTGTGAAGAGTAACTACTCTGACCATGGACAACCGATGTCCACTCTCTTAAGCCAATCTTGCTCTATCTGTTCTCTACATGAGTAAAACTTTGTGCTTTCTACTGTCTGTATGTGATTTGCATCTTTTGTCAGTGTCCTCAGACTTTGGCTAGAAGAGAACTGGTTTCGAAAAACTTAAACCTGAGGCAAAAGTGGACATGTATCCCACATTCTTCCTCGTTTAAAGACAACTCTCCTATAATCCACGGCTTCCTATTTTCTAACTCCTTCTAAATCAAAGCCACATATTTATACTGGAACTGAAACCTTTTCGAGACAATTTGGGTCGTTCCTTTGGAAATTACATTTTCAGATTTTTATCTGAAATGGTTTCATGGGAGAGCATTTGAACAAATTCTCCTAATAGCTAATGCCACATTAAAATTTCTCTGTGTCTGCATCGAAAGGAGCTGTGGGCATGTGAACAGTCCCCTTCAGTTTGCCACTCCCCACCCAAGATCTTCAATCCTGAATCCCCCATCCCATCACTCTGTGTATGGAGAGGGAAAAATAATGTCTTTTCTCTCTCTCCCAGCACTTAAGGCTGTTCCAGTAGACTACGTGCCAAGTGAGCTACAGTTGCCAATAAGACTCCCTTCCTACAGGTAGTACAAAGAGGTCTTTGGGTAGAAGAAGTTTAGGGTTATGGGAAGAAAGATCCTAGCACATGTGAGACATGTAATGGGAGTTCAAATATGATCAGTGAGAGCCCAGACCCCTGTTGATAGGGAATCAGATACAAAGTGTCTTTGTGCCCACTGAGAGGCTCTAATTTAGTGAGAAGTTGAAACAGCACTCAGTATCAATAAAGCTAGACGGACATTAAATCTGAGTTTCAGAGATCTATAAAACTGAGAGATATTTAGAGGACAACACTGTGTGAAATTTGTACTAATTATAGCTATTTTGGTTAACTAATGGTCATCTGCACCTAACTATCATAAAACACAGTGATAATTATGCACACCATGAACTGTGTGTCGGATTAACTTTGATTCTTTTTATTTTAGCAACAAATCTTAGAAATGCATGAGCACACTGGGTCTTAATAATTGCTTTTTTCTATGACCCTCTTTGCTCAGGCAGTATGATTTTTTGCTTAGTCTGAAAAACATAGAGGGACAAATAGTGACAAAAGGCTTGCCCAGAAAACCTCAAGTCTCACAAAGGAAATCAAGTGCAGAGAATCAGGCCACAATGTTGCTCTCTCCTTTCAAGATCGCCTAAAACAGACTCTGTTGCTATTGTTGTTGTTAAGTGTCATTGGGTCAGTTTTGACCCAAACCCTATATAAGCAGGTTCTGATGAGCAGCTGGTGAGCTTGAACCACCAACCTAGCGGCTCAAACGTCCTTTGTAGTCCAGCGCATTAACCCACATCGTCACACCAAGAGGTGCTATACAAATGTGAGTGGGCAGAGAATGGATTAGGGGCAAAGGGAGAAGCATTTTCACAGAGTTTTGTTTTGCTTTTTATTGTGAATTGGATGAAGGTTTACAGAGCATTCAATAAGTCATACATATTTTGTTTTGTATCACTGATTGCAGTTCTACAATGTAACAGATCACTGCTTTCCTGTGTTTCCCACCTTTCCTGTCTTCTATACTTTGTCCTTGGATAAATGCTCCCTTTTGATCTCAATTTGTTGATTATTCTAAGGAGAGCATACCTCCCTAGTGTTATTGATCCACTTATAGGTCTGTTCATTCTTGGGCTGAAAATTGAGCCCTGGGGATAAATTCAATTCCAGTCCTGAAGAGTGACTAAAGGAGATAGTCTCAGGCTTCCACCACTCTGTCTAACCATTAAGCTTGGTCCTTTTTATGAACTTGAGTTTTATTCCACATTTTTCTTTAACTCTATCAAAGATCTTCTAATGGGGTTCCTTTCAGAGTTGTCGACAGTGGTAGTTGAATACCATCTAGTTCTTCTGATCTCACAATTGTTAATGCTGAGCTTCCCATAGTCCATTGGATTGTTTCCATGTATTTGCAATTCTCTCCACTCTGCTTTGCTCTAGATGGGGAAAGACCAATTAATTGCACCTCAGATGACCTCTCACAAGCTGTTAAGACCTCAGTCATAACTCATCAAAGTATGATTCAGAACAATCTCTTTGTGGACTATATTATGGCAATTAACCATGGTGTTCCCCAAAACTATGATCCTGAGCCCCCAGGTCCAGCACTCATTCTCTCAATCTATTTGCTTCTGGATAAGAAATTATGATAACTTTGTTCCCTGGATGTTCCATTATACTCATGGATATATTTGCAGCATAGGCAAATGCATATCCTCTGTGAAACCTACCTATATTCATAAACATATTATAATTCTCACACTTGTCTAGCTAACATGTCTATGCACTCATTCACAGATTATTGTTATTATAGGATAAGGAGCTTTCGTAGCGTAGTGGTTAAGAATCAGGCTGCTAGCTGCAAAGTCAGCAGTTCAAGACTACCAGTTGTTCCATGGAAGAAAGATGAGGCTTTCTGCTTCCGTAAAGATTTGTTGTTGTTGTTAAGTGCCATCCAGTCGGGTCCGACCCATAGCGACCCTGTACAGGGTTTCCGAGGGTGTAAATCTTTACGGGAGTAGAAAGCCTCATCTTTCTCCCGCGGAGCGGCTGGTAGTTTCGAACCGCTGACCTTAAGGTTCGCAGCCCGATTCGTAACCACTACGCTACCAGAGCTGCCTTGGAAACCCTGTACAGGGTCACTATGAGTAAGAACTGACTCCACAGCACATAACCACCACCAGGATTGTGTATGTAGTAGTATTTACCTCTGTAGTCTTTGACTCTTATTCTACCCAATATCTTCCTTTGCCTTCATAATTTTTTGCTGACCTCCATCTTACTATACAGTGCCTTCCCCTTCACCCAATTTAATGTGTCTATCCTGTAGCTAGTGATTTATCCTTCCTTCTCTTCCCACTCCAGATAGCCATCAAAGAATGTTTCTTTTTGCATGAAACCCTTGTCTTGACTTTTTATAATGATGATCTCATATAATATTTTGACTTTTGTGATTGACTTATTTCACTCAGCATAATGTCCTCCAGGTTCATTCATGTTATGACATTGTTGTTAAGTGCCAACTCATAGTGAGCCTATTTAGAGTTTTCAAGGAGTGGCTGGTGAGTTTGAACCACCAAACTTTTGGGTCAAACCAACCTTATGTTCCAATGCTTATCCTATAGCTCCATATCAGGACTCCTTCTTGTTATGATATATTGTGCAAATTCATAATTATTCTTTAATGTTGCATTGTGTGTGTGTGTATCAGAGTTTAACTTTTCTCGCATTGACAGGCATTTAGAATGCTTCCATCATTTTGCTGTTGTGAATAGTGCTAGGAGGAGCATTGGTGTACATATAATTACTTGTGTTATGTCTCTTGTTTCTCTAAACTATATACCTGCTAGTGAAATTGCTAGATCATATAATATTTCTATGCCTAACTTTTTAAAGAAGTACAGTACTGTTTTCTAAAGTGGTTGTACCATTTTACAAGCCCAACAGCAGCATATGAGGGTTGGTGTCTCTCAAAACTCCCACCAGCATTTATTGTTTTCTGGTTCAATTTTGGTTTTGTCTTTGTTTTTAAACTTTGTTATAAGTGCTGGGGTCTAATGATACATCATTGTTGTTTTGGATTGCATATCTCGAATTGCTAATGATCTTGAACATTTCTTCATATATTTCTTGGCTGCCTCAATGTCTTCTTTGGTGACAAGGGTTATATGTTCTTTTGTTCGTGAAGTATTGAAGTTTTCTATAAACATTTTCTGATGTGTCATTGTCAAAAATTTTGTCCTAGTCTGTGGTGTCTTTTATTATTATTATTATTCTTTTGTTTAAATTTTTTGATGGACCAAAGTGTCTAATTTTTAGGAGGTCCTCGTAATCTAGCTTGTCATCTACTTTTTGTGCATTTCCAGTTGTGTTTTATAGTGCATTTTTTTATAATGAATATTTTGTACAAGGATCTCCAGAGTTCTGTTGTGGCACTGTGGGTTAAGGTGCTGGACTGCAAAGCCAGTATGAACCACAAGTAAGGTCAGCTGTTCAAAGCTCACCAGCCATTCCTTGGAAACCCTATATAGGGTCACTATGGGTAGGAACCAATTCAACATCATTTACAACAACAACAAAAAAGACCTCTAAATTTGTCCCTATTTTTCCATTGATGATTTTTATGGTTTTGAAGTCCTGATGTCATGCTATAGAACTACAAAACTATATAAATCATCAACAGAAAAATAGTTTTATAGTTGTCAGTTTCTACATTTAGACCTTTGATCCATCACGAATTCATTTTTATATAGAGTGACATATGGGTCTTGTTTAATTTTTCTGCAAATGGATATCTACTTATGCCAGCATCATTTGCTAAAGAGATCATCTTTTCTCCCATTAAATGGGTTTTGGCACTTTCTCAAAGATCAGCTCTCCATAGGTAGATGGATTTACTTCTGGGTTCTCAATTCTGTACCTTTGTTGTATCACTACTAAGATGTTTTGACTAACGTGGCTGTGTAGATGGTTTTGAGATCAATAAGTGTGAGAACTTCCCTGTTCTTCTTTAGTCATGTTTCGATTATCTGGGGACTCTTTTCTTTCCATACAAAATTGGTGATTAGCTTTCTCATCTCTTTAAAAAATGACGATGGAATCTGGATCAGGATTGCATTTTATCTGTAGGTTGCTTTCAGCAGTATTGACATTTTCATAATAGTAAGTCTTCCTATGTGTGAGCATGGAAACACTGTAGCTCCATATGATAAGCACTGGACTGTGAACTACCTACAAGGTCAGTGGCTTAAACTCATCAGTTGCTTCATAAGAGAAAGATGAGGCTTTCTGCTCCAAAAGATTTACAGCCTCAGAAACCCTATACAGGGTTACTATGAGTCAAAACTGACACCACAGCACCTAACAACAATGCATGAACATGAAATATTCTCCCATTTATCTAGCTCTCTTTTGGTTTCTTGCATAGATCTTTCTTTGTATAGATCTTTTGTCTCTCTAGATATATTTATTCCTAAGTATTTCGTCTTTTAAATGATGTTGTTTTCCTGGCTTCCTTTTCAGAATACTGTTGATTATTTTATCCACTAAGATGGCTGATGCATGAGAACTTGATGAGTTAAGCTTTGACTTAGTCAGTATCTTCATATCCTAGTATTACGTAACATAAATACCATAAGTGGGTGGCTTTCAAGAACAGAAATTTATTTTCTCACAGTTCTGGAGGTTAGAAGTCCAAGTCAGGACCTCAAACATATTAATTTCTTCTGTGAGTCTCTCCCCTAGTTTTTGGCACATGCCTGCAATCCTTGGTATTATTTTGTTTATAGATGATCTTTACATGGCATCTGACTTCCTGTGTGTGTCTCTGTCTCTTTTCTGGTCATTTTATAACTCAGAAGTGATTAGGTTTAGGATTCACCCTACACTGTTATGACATCAGCTGATTAATTGCATTGTATTAGGTTATCTTACCAAAAAGGTAATTTGCTTTACCCAAGGCTAAGTGATCTAATCATATGTAAGTACTCAACAATAGCAGCTAGACTTGTGTTTGGACAAACAACAGGGCACCTTAGTCTATAAAAGTTGACATAAAATTTACCATCATAAACAAGAAGGGAAGGCAACTCAGGTGTATTCAATTCAGGGATTCAAGAGTATTTAGTCCCCTTAGAGAGCAGGCCAGGTAGAGGGGCACGGCAAGGCATATGAAAAGCTAAGCTAGATGTGGCCAGTGTCACTAGGCATGAAGACAAAAGAGTTGCAGGAGCATTCAGAGCAAAGGGGAGGAAGGCCAGAATAGAGGAAGTGTTTGACAGGCGCTGGTCACAGCATGTATGTTCTGTGGAGTACGTCCTTCTGCAAACAGGGAACTTTCAAAGCGGTATATTTATTTATAAAATTGGTATCTTAAAAGGTATTTGAAACAAGACTTGTCATTTTTTAGTATACACAAACAGGACCTCTGTAAACAACATGAAGAAATATCACTTAATCTGGGGTATTAACTGTTACATGGGGCACAAGGACTTATCATTGTAAAAGCAAATCTTGGCATAGAGAAAAACCACGTAATTGGTTGAACCAGTTTTTCAGGCCACTGCAGAAATGTAAAAATCTGTTTTGTTTTTCCCCTGTTCTGTTCCATTAAAATGAAATCACGCAGAAAGCAGCCTTTCAGCATGTCTGCATGTTTTTAAAAGGTGGGAAAATTTTAAGTGAATAATAGCAAAATTGGATGTGCACTCCAACGATTCAAAGTGTGTGTGGCATAGAAGCAAAGGTTTCATTAAAGGGTTTCTAAGGTCTCATCCATCAAGAGAGCTGCTTGTAACACCTCTTCATAGCACCTCATTTTGTGATATTGCATTGGCAACTTAAATCAGCTACAGTGAGAGTATTTCCCATAGAAACCAGCAGACTCACTAACCAGGGCTTCTTTCTCCCAGAGACCTAATTGTTCAACATTTCCCAGCATACCACTGAAACAAGTTGTTATACAGCAAAAATAGGCAAACCAAGACCTTCTGCCTGCTTTTGTACCACTCAAGCTAAGAATGTTTATTATATTTCCAAATGGTTAGACATAATCCCACCATGATTAACAATCGTTTTGAAAACTAACTCTTGATGTACTCTTGGTCATTTTTTCTTAATTAATTTTACCTAAAATTACAAGACAAACAGCACTTATCTGACAGATTTATAAGTCATTTAATTGACTACTAATGGCATTTGAATCAAAAGTAATATCAAGCTGCATTCTATACATCCTGGGTTGTAGAATTTAAAAGAAGAAATTAGATTTCCATTCCTACACAAATATGCAGCAGATATATTTTCTGAGCTCAAACTACAGTCTAGTGCCAATTATTAGACCTCGTTGCAAATGTAAAGGAAGTTTCCATTTTTCGAGATCCATTTAAGTTTTCTAGTTTTGGAAGGGAGTCCTGGTGTGGTCTTGTAGGATAAGTACCTGACTGCGATGTCAGTTTGAATTGCAAAGTCAGTGGTTCAAATCCACCAACAGCTTCTTGGAAACCCTATACCAGGTCGCTCTGAGCCAGAACCAACTCAACACACTTAACAAACAAAACAGTTCTAGAACAAGAAAGTATAGACCCATTTTTTCTTGTTCATTCCCTCTAAATACAATTCAATACCTGGGCTGATAAAACAAAGCACATTTAAAAATTTTTTTAAACTAGAAAGAATGAGCTGGACTGAGTAGGGACTGCAGGACTTAAAGAAAAGCATTGCAGTCCCTTGGGTTTTCCTTTTGTCTATCATAGACTTCAACCCAGAACCACCAACAAGCAGACAAATAAACATTTGTAGACTGGTTTTTGTTGTTGTTGTTGGTTAGCCAAGGTGATGTGATATTATGTTTGATCTGACCAACCATCAGCCAAGGTGCCAGACAGCAGGCTGATCTACCCACAGGGGCAGCACCAGCTGAGCCCTCCTCAACCCTGACTTACACCCAGCTGCAAGGTCGGTTTGAGCTGCAAAATTGGTGGTTCAAATTCACCAGCTGCTCCTCAGAAACCCTATCCATAGTTGCTATGGATTGGAACCGACTCGATGGTACTTAATAACAACAACAATGCACCCAGTTGCGTAAGGAAACTGTGGTCCACGGCTCTAACCCACTCCATCTCCATCATAGAAGTTGGTCCAGAGAAACAAGGTAGCCCAGAGAAGCATCTTCTATCCCTATAGGTGACACCAGCAGGGTTTGAGTGAAGGTCCCAGAAGTGGCAAAATAAAACAGATCAGTGGAGCATTGCAAGGGTTCTGGAAACTAAACTGACATTGGAAGTAAACAAAGGCCAAAATACCTACAAGGAAGATCAGTTAATACCACTATTATTCAAAATTACGCACCAACCACTGAAGAGAGTGATAATGAAATTGAAGAATTCTACCAACATCTTCAGTCTGAAATTGATCAAACATGCAATCAAGATGTACTGATAATTACTGAAGACTGGAAGGCAAAGATTGGATACAAAGAGGAAGGATCAGTAGTTGGAAAATATGGCCTTGGGGATAGAAATGATGCTAGAGATCACATGATAGAATTTTTCAAGACCAGTGACTTTTTTATTGCAAATACCTTTTTTAAACAACATAAAAGACAAGTATACACATGGACCTCACCAGACAGAATACACAGAAATCAAATTGACTACATCTGTGGAAAGAGATAGTGGTGTCCTCAAGGGACTCTAATAATATTTCTTTTTGATGTTCTTTGAGTTTGGGGAACCAAAAGATTTGAAGTGGCAAGGTTTCCCAATGAAATTCTTAAAGGACAGCCCTTCCTACCCTGAAACAATGAGTAGGTATATTGTCATAATGAAAAAAAAAAAATTCCTCAGTGCAACTTTCCTGGGATTATTCTCACCAATGCAGTTTTCATTTTTTCTTAACTTTGTTCATAATAAGCCCCCCATCATTGTCCTATGTCCTTCAGGAAAATCTATTAAGTTTGTACCTTTGGAATAGTCACCATAACCCTCTGAGCTGATCTTTCTGCCTTTAATTTAATTAGCTGAGTAGATCCCCTCTGGGACCACTGTTTTGGTTGGACCTCTTTTTAAAGGCACTCTAAAGACTGCTCTGCTCTGGTAGCGTAGTGGTTAGGAATTGGGCTGCTAACCTCAAGGTCGGCAGTTCAAAACCACCAGCCATTCCATGGGAGAAAGATGAGACTCTGCTCCCGTAAAGATGTACAGCCTCGGAAACCCTGTGCAGGGGCACTATGAGTCAGAATTGACTCCACAGTATGTAACAACAACAAAAAGACTGCAAAGTCAGTTTGAACCTCAAGGTTGGTGGTTCAAACTCACCAGCTGCTCCTTGGAAACTCCATACAGGGTTGCTATAGGTTAGAACCAACTTGATGGCACTTAACAACAACAACAAAGACTAAGGAATTCTGGTGTGGCACATGAGCTAATGCGCTGGACTATAAGGTCAGTTTGAAATGCAAGGTTAGCAGTTCAGGCTCACCAGCTACTCATTGGAAACTCTCTACAGGGTCACTATGTGTGGGAACTGACTCAATGGTGCTTAAAAACAATGACAACAATGAAATTAAGAAGTCCTGGTGGGGTCCCAGAACTCTGAGCCACATATAAAGGAATATTTATAAGGTTGGAAGACTTACAGCTTGGGGAATTTGTGGCAGAAGCAAGAAATCCATTGCTTTCTAGTCCGGGACTCTCAGCTGCTCCAGGAGCCACCATCTTTGGTGAGACCAAGCGGGGGAAGGATTGGAGCAGCCACAGACGCCTGGCAGAACCACTGAGATAGAGGTGTGGACATTCTTCTCTTTTGGTATCTGTTCATTGGTCCCTTGCTGTCTGAGCACCTCCATTCTGGTGACTATAGGGGGTGCCTGAGCTAGTGGACACTTCAGCCCCACCCTCGGAGGGTTCTACTACACATGCGCACAGATTGTCTCGAAATTTAAAGAGACAGTTTCCACTTAAAACCAAATGGCCGCAGCCGGCCCTGAACTGTTTATAACTAGAAAAAAAGGCCTTAATGGGGATTGTGGAGTGGGACAAGCAGAAAAAAAGGAAATAGGCTGAAAATTAAATCCTAAATTACGTCAAAATGACCAACAGTGGCATCTTGAAATTTCTCAAGAAGAAGAGTGAAAAGGGAAAGCCCGTTTCCTGATCACATCTACCTTGAGGTAATCAGAAAGCATAAAAAATACCAAAATACATACCCATCTAAGTATTAAGGCCCCAGATAACTCCTGAATATGCCCAAAACACAGAAGCAGATGACCATATCTGCACATGTCCAGAAATGAGATAAAGTGACTGAGGCAAATGAGCTGGAAGTAGACCTACACTCCATACTGCAAGTTGGGCAGGCTTTGGAAGTGTCCAAGAAGGAATTCAGAAAAATGATTATAAAATGTATCAAAACGCTATACAATGGAGTTGAGAAAAATAAGGAAGAATTCAGGAAAGTGCTACAGGAACAATCAAATAAGATAGATACAGCATTGGAGACTATTCAAAACCTACAGAAACAGGTCCAAATGATTAATAATAGAATATCAGAAATAGACAATACACTGAAAGGGGAAAGGAGTAGAATTGAAGAGATAGAAGCCAGAACTAGTGAGCTAGAAGATAAATCTCTCAACACTACTAAGATAGAAGA
>NW_006408554.1:21434706-21436167 GCF_000296735.1 Chrysochloris asiatica | reverse complement strand
ATATATATATATACAAAGTCTACTGGTATCCATCCTGTCAGAGGCCCAAGACCATATATATATGAATGGGCTTAGTCCAAGGGAGAAGAAAAGATTGAACTTGAGTGTTTTAAAAAGTTTATACGTTTGACTGCCTTATGGATCTTGGTTTCTCCTGCCTATTTATTGTAAACTTAGACATACATGTGTAATAGGAATGAATATTGGGTGTAATGATTACAGAAATCTTATAAACCCACCTTCGGTCTATACTTGGATTGCATTTGCTTAAAGGGGAATTAGAATTTGCTCTGAAAAAATGGGCTTTTTGCTTTAAGCCTTTGTGGAGAATGGGGTTTTAGATGGAATCCTGAGCCCCACCCAGAGCCTGGTGTGGCTCCATAGGATAAGCACTCAACCTCAAGGTCAGTTTGAATCTCAAGGTCAGCAGTTCAAACTCACCAGCTGCTCCTTGGAAACCCCATACAGGGTCACTATAGTCTGAACAAACTCCAATGCACTTAATAATGAATCAGGCTGCTAATGTCACAGTCAGCAGTTTGAAACTACCAGCTGTTCCGTGGGAGAAAGATGAGGCTTTCTGCTCCCGTAAAGACTTACAACCTTGGAAACCCTGTACAGGGTCGCTATGAGTCAGAACCAACTCCGAAGCACAAAACAACAAGAGCCTTCAAGTTTGGTATTTGCATTTAAAAAGATGTGCATGCCTCCCCAAAACTGCTAGGAGAACAGGAGAGTCAAGCAAAGAAGAAAAGCGGATAGCTTAACATTTTGAGTTTCAGAGGCACCTGGTTCTACTTGTGAGTGAAATTGGGGGGGAATGCAGCAATGAAGACATGGGCTGAGTTTGGACATGTTCTATGGGCACCCATTGACCTTGAGATAAGTGAGAAGGCCAGTTGATCTAAAGTTTAGGGAGTAGTGTGGACTCCACGACCATCATTAAGGAAGTGCATGAGTAGATCTAATCCTTGGGAGCTGGGGCTGAGAGTGAAGTTGCCAGCAGGTGTGAAGTGCAGGGATATGTGTGTGAACTCCCAAACTTGAAGCTGGAATCCATTTGACCTAGCCTGATGGCTAAGGTTGAGCTGACCAGAACCTGATTAGATGAGGAGAAAGATGTTTGATACTGTGTGAGTTGCTATAATCCGTTGGACTGGACTTTTGCTTATGGATGCAGTTGCTCAAAATTCCAATCAGAATGGGAAATTCTTCAGATCAAGGAATACATTTGTCTCCTCAGTGTACTAGGTTGATAGGGGCAGGCAATTTAGGCATTGGCTGTCAAAAATGGGGCAGGGGGCTATAAAGGTGTTTATTGGCTGGTTTACAAGTTTTCATGGGCATGCTTAGCTTTAGAATAAGGGGATATGGTAGAATCCCCACTGACTAGTTTTCCTCTTTTCCAGATGTGTCTGGTGTAAAGGGATGGGGAATGATACTAATAGAATTTTATGATTT
>NW_006408554.1:21431849-21433141 GCF_000296735.1 Chrysochloris asiatica | reverse complement strand
CCCCCACCGTTTTCACTCCTCACCCTTGGTAATCACTAATAAACTTACTCTCTCAATATTTGTCTTTTCTTGTCTTTTTTTCATATATGAGGTCATACAACATTTATCCTTTTGTAATTGACTTATTTCACTCAGCACAATTTCTTTAAGCTCCATTCATATTGTGTTGTTGTTGTTACTAAGTGCCATCAAGTCAGCTCTGATTCATAGCAACCCTGTATAGGTTCCTGAGGAGAAATTGGTAAGATTGAACCGACAACCTTGAAGTTCAAGTGCTTATCCTACAGCCCCACACCAGTACTTCATTTTAGTTTTTACTAACTAAGTAGTATTCTGTTGTATGTATGTATCACATTTTGCTTAATCATTCATCTGTTGATTAATATTTATGTTATTTCCCCATTTTGGTTATTATGAATTGTGCTTCAGAGAACATCTGTATACAAGTGTTTGTATCTCTGCTTTGAAGTCTTTAGAAAGTTGGGTTTAAAAAGATTATAAAATTAACAAATTCCTAGGCAAGTTGACAAAGAAAAAAAGAATGCACAGGTCACCAATATCAAGAATAAAACAGATTGTACCACAAAAGATCCTGCAGCAAATAAAATGATAAGGAAAGACTGCTAAATAACATTATACTTACAAACTAGACAACTTAGAAGAAATGGACCAATTTCTCTAAGAACCACAAACTACCAAACCTCAGTTAACATAAAACAGATAACTTAAATAGTCCAATAACTATTAAAGAATTTCTTTAAACTACTAATGATATATAATTTAAAATCTCCTCTTCAAAAGAATTCTCGATACTCACATGATTATATTGGAAATTTTTTTAACCATTCAAAGAAAAATTAAAAATAATTTTATACAAACTTGCTCAGAAAAAAAGAGAAAACATTTCCCAAAGCAAACTATGAGCAACTCTGCACACATAAATTTGACAATATTGATGAAGCATACCAATTTGTTAAAAGAACAAACTACCACAATTCATAAAATATGAAGCAGATAACTTGAATAGTTCTATATGGGGAGTCCCAATATGGTGCTGTAAGATCAGCACTGGACTTCTAACCACAAGGCTGGCATTTCAAACCCACCAGCTGATCCTCGGAAACCCTGTACAGGGTCACTATGAGTCAGAACCAATTCCATAACACTTGATAACACAACAGCTATCCAAGGAGCACAGTGACTCTATAGGACAAGCACTGGCAGTCCATTGTACTTTCAATATTCTTCACCAGCACCATGATTCAAATCTTTTAGTCTTCCTTATTCATTGC
>NW_006408554.1:21424188-21430779 GCF_000296735.1 Chrysochloris asiatica | reverse complement strand
GCATCAGTGTGTGAAACATTTCAATCTGTGTTCCACCTGTTTCTGGGGGGCTGTTTATCACTAATGTTTTTGGTGTAGTTTGAACATCTTCCTTCAACACTATAGATTCTGGATCATATGTTACCTCTTTATGTGCTTGAACACCAATCAATTCTTTCCAGTACAGTGATTCTGTACATTTCTCCCATCTGCTTTGATGCTTCCTGCTTCATTCAATATTTTGCCCATAATATCTGTTAATACTTTCTTCAGTTCTTTCAGCTTGACAAATGATGAGCAGGCTCTTCCATTGGTTTTATAACTCCAGGGATTTGTGCATTTCATTATAATTTTGTCTATCTTCTTATGCTGCCCTTTGAAATTTTCTGTTCAGCTTTTTTACCTCATCATTCCTTCCAGTTACTTTAGTCTGCCTGTGTTCACAAACAAGTTTCAGAGACTCTTCTGACATCTACTTTGGTATTTCCTTTCTTTCCTGTATTTTTAATGGCCTATTGCTTTCTTCTTGTATGATGTTCTTGATGTCATCCCACAATTCCTCTGGCCTTCTGTCACTAGTATCTAATGCATCAAATCTGTTCTGAGATGGCCTCAGGTGGAAATATACTCAAGGCCATATTTTGGCTCTTGTGAATTTGGTTTAATTTTCTCCATCTTCAGCCTGAACTTGCATGAGTAATTGATGGTCTGTTCCACAGTCAGACACTTGTCCTGTTTTGACTGCTGATATTGTTTCTCCACCATCTCTTCCCACAAATTTAGTCAATTTGATTCCTGTATATTCTCTCTGGCAAGATCCACATGTATAGTCACCATTTGTATTGTTGAACAAAGATAACATTGTTATGAATAAGTCTTGCTCTTGCAAAATTCCATCATGTGAATTCCCAGCATCATTTTTTTCCCCAGGGTCATGTTTTCCAACTACTAATCCTTCTTTCTGGTTTCTAAATTTTGCATTCCAATCACCAGTAATTTTTAATGCATCTTGATTGCCCTTTTGATAAATTTCAGACTAAACAAAGTAGGTAGAATTCTTCAATTTCATCATCATTGACTTTAATGATTGGTTTTTAAACCTGAATAATCATATTTACTGGTTCTCCCTATAGATGTACAGATGTTATCATAGCACAACAAGTGTTGTACATCAAGATAGGTATTGAAATGCTAATTTTGATGATGAATATGAAGTCATTCCTCTTCAGTTTGTCATTCCTGGCATATTAAACTATATGATTTCCCAATACAAAATGGCCAATACCAATCCATTTAAGCTCACTAATGCCTAAGATAAGTCCTGGTTTGATCACTGGACTGCTAACTGCAATGTCCCTAGTTCAAACCAAGCAGCTACTCCTCAGTATGAACTGGAACAATACCTAGGATACCAATCTTTATGCATTTCACTTCATTTTTGACAACTTCTGTAATTTCCAGATTCATACTTTATACATTCTATGTTCTGATTATTAATAGATGTATGTAACCTGTTTCTTCTCATTTTGAGTTGTGACCCATCAGCAAATGGTCTTGAACGTTTTGCTTCATCCATGTCATTAAGGTCAACTCTACTGTGAGAAGGAAGTTCTTCCCAGTTATATTTTGAGTGCCTCCGAGCCTCTTCTGGCATTCTATCGGCCAATTTGTGCTGCTGTCTCTTGCCCAGACCCATGAGTTGCTTGGTGGAAGTTACAACAACTAAGCCTAGAAGAGACATATTAAATAATTCAATATACCACAATAGTCTAATCCAAGGTCACCAAAATTAATGCCTATACTTTCAATTAACATAGTTTTAGCTGTAAGATTTTGATATTTGTTCCATATTTAAGTTAATGTCTATATATGGTGTGTGGCAGGGGCCCTGTTTCATTCTCTTGCATATGGATAGCTGTTGTACTAGCATTTTTTGTTAGCTTGGCTTCCTTATCATAAATCAATTAGCTATCATTGTATGTATTGTATTTCTAGTCCCTTAATTCTATTTCTTTGATATATATGTCTATCCCTATATCAGTATAGCATTATATTCAGTACTACAACTTTGTAGTAAATTTTAATATTGAAAAGTATAAGTCCCTCTTTTAAAATATAATTTTGACTATTAACCCACTAAAACCCAACTCATAGTAACCCTGTATAAGGTTTACAAGACTGTAAATATTTAGGGGAACAGAAAGCCGTGTCTTTCTGCTATGGAACAGATGCTGATTGTAGTTATCAGTCTACTGTTTATCCTGCAGAGCCACCAGGCTTCTTTATAGATCCCTTGAATTCCCACATAAATTTTAGGATCAAGTTGCCAATTTCTGCAAATAAATCACCTGTTATTTTGATAAAAATTTCATTGAAACTTAAGACTAACATGAGAAGTATTTCCATTTTAGCAAAATAAAATAGCAATTTTAGCAATATTAAATCCTACAAACCATGAACATATGATGTTTTCTTCATTTATTGTTGCTGTTAGCTGCTGAGAAGTTCACCCTGAAATCATGGTGACCCCATGCACAACTGAATGAAATGCTGCCTAGTTCTGTGCCATCCCCAAGATAGGCTACAACTCAAACCATTGTGATCTTAGTAAAGTAACTTAGTAGGCCTTTCATCCTAGTCCATCTTCATCTGAAAGCTCTGCTGAAACCTGTTCAGCATCATAGCAACAAGCAGGGCTCTACTGACCTGTGAGTGCTGGCTGCACATGAAGTGAATTGACTGGGAATTGAACCCAGGGCACCTGCATAGAAATGAGAATTCTACCATTAAACCACCAATGCAACTTCCTTTTATTTTAGTCTTCTTTAATTTCTCTGAATAATGCTTCATAAATTTCAGTGTGTTTCTGTTAAGTTGTTAAGTGCCATCAAGTCAGTTCCAACTCATAGTGACCCTGTATAGTGCTTCTGAAGAGCAACTGGTGGGTTTGAACTGCCAACTTTGTGATGGGCAGTTCAGTGTTTATCTCATAGTGTCACACCAGGACACCAGTGTACAAGTCTTGTATTACTTTAGTTCCATTTATTTCTATGTATTTTTTTTTTAACTTAAGTGAATCATTTTATTTATTTTTAATTTATTTTAACTTATTATTGTTAATTGAGTGAAGGTTTACAGAGTAGATCATTTTTACATTTAACAAATCATATACTTGGCTTCATTACAATGACTGAACTCCCTTCCATGTACCATCAGTTAACAATTTTTACCTCTATTTACTTTATTTATTTAAGTTTTTATTGTGAATTGAGTGAAGGTTTACAAGGCAGATTATCTGTTTTACATTCAACAAATCAAACTTTGTTTCATTGCAATGATTACAATCCCCTCCATAGACCATCAGTTAACAATATTTACCTCTATCCCCTCTCCTTTTATTTTCATGTACACATACAAAACAAAATATATTCATTTAAATGTCCAAAGGGCACATTTTACAACCCAGTCTCCTGCCTGCAGGCACACACGGCCTTTCTCAGTCCATGGGCCTAGAGTCCTCAGCTGCTCTATGTTTATATTATCGCCTCTGCCACCGTCTCTGCTGTCACCACTTTTCTGGTTAGGATCTCTCACTCCACTCATGCTCTTCCTCAGTTTCTGAAATGAAAGATTAACTACTCTCCCCTTTTAGTTATACATCTTCTACATTTGCATTTGTGACAATTGCAGTTAGTCCAGATATCAATTACCCACAATTGAATCATAAAATCTTATCACCATCATCCCCCATTTCCTTTCACTAGATCCATCTGGAAAAGAGGAAAAATACTCAATGGGGATTCTACCTTACCCCTCCTCATTCTGAAACCAAGCACACTCATGAAAGCTTATAAACCAGCCACTTCGTGCCATTATAGCCTCCCATTTTTTTGAGTCAACAATCTAAGTTTCCTGTCCCTATCAACCCAATTTACTGAGCAGGCAAGCTTGATCCTGATATGAAGAGTCCTTCCATTTCAGTTGGAATTTTGAACAACTGCACTCATAAGCAAAGGGCCAGTTCAAATTACAGCAAATTATGCTTGCTCACAGTATCAAACTTCTTTATCTTCATCTGGTCAATCTTCATCTGGCCAGCTCACCATACAAGCTAGGTCAAATGGATTCTATCTGAAAGTTTGGGAGTTCTTGCACAGCTCCCCCCACTTCAGACCAGCTGGCCACTTCACTCTCAGTTCTACTCCCTGGTGGTTAGGTCACTGTCCGTGGGCTCTGTAGTTCACATGTCTCCCTAAATTTCAGACCAGCTGGCCCTTCCACTTCTCTTTCTCATCTCAAGATCAGCAGTTGTCAATGAAACATGGTCATACTCAGCCCATGTCTTCATTGTTGCATTTCTCCCACTTCCACTCACCATAGACCTGGGTGGACACCAATGAGCACACTAGACTGCTGTGGGTTCCCTTTGCATTTCAGTCTTAGAAGGGGGTTTACCCTGATGGCCTTTTTTTGCCTTGATGACTCCAACACAAAAACAGCTTGCTTTATATTCTAACAGTCAAACAGTTTGCTTTTTTTTTAATGCTGGTCTTTTTTTTTTTTTTTTAAAGAAGTATCTTCTTCTAGCCATTCCAAGTTGGTCTGCATGTCTTTACAAATGGGAATGTACCACCTCAGAAAGTTCTGGGTGGAGCTCAGGATTCCACCCAAGGCCCCTTACTTCACAAAGGCTTAACAAGAAGCTTTTTTCCCTGGGCAGCCTCTAATTCCCCTTTTACCTAATCCAATCAATTATAGGATGATAGTGGCCTTACAAGATTTGTGTAATCATAATTCCTAATATTCTATCATACTTAAATGTATATTTTACACTTGCATTCAAGGGAAACCAACATCCACAAGATAGTCAAGCCCCTTAACATTATTTCCCCTCCTTTACCCATTCAAATCATGTCTTGATCCATGTATCACAGTGCACTGTTGTTTCAAATTTGTGTATACATTCTCTATCTCCTTTAGCCCATACATACCTCCCTAACTTTTCCCCATTTTCATTGTTTATCTACCACCCTGTGCATTGCCCTCCCCCTCCTTGCATAGTACCCTCCCTGTCACCTGAATTATCATGCGTCTACCTCCTAACCTGTGAATTACTGTCCCCTCCCTCTCACCCCTGGTAACCATCAAAGGATTTTTTAGTATGGAAACATTTTCTTAATCTTCTACAAGAAAAGATTTTGTGACTAATTTCACTCAGCATAATATCCTCAAGGTCCATCTAAGTTATGAGGTATTTTATAGTTTTGTTGTTATTTATTTCATTATTTTAAATGTTGTTGTAGATGGATTGTATTTATTTTATTTTTAGTTTGTTCATTGCAACTGTATAAAATCCAGTTTTTTTTGTGTACTGATCTTGTGTCTCACAACCTACCTGGACTCATGCATTAGTTCTATTAGGTTTTTAGTGTATTCCTTAGAATTTTATATATACTAAGTTCGTATATTTTATTGCTTCCTTAATTCCTCTGACCCTCCAGTACAATATTGAATGAAAATGTTGAAATTGGACAACCCTATCTTGTTTCTAATCATAGGTGGAAGGCATTCAGTCTTTCATCATTATATTAGCTCTTAGTTATTTGAAGATATAATTTATCATGCTTACGAAATTCTCTTCTATTCCTAGTTTCTTCATTCAATTTTATTTTTATCATAAAAGTGTATTTTCTCTCTTTGTTTTGTCTTTTTCAAACTAGCTAAATGTCTGTCAATTTTGTTGAACTTCTCAAATAACTAAATATTGTTGTAGTTGTTTTTTCATATTTTTTTCTAATCACTAATTTGTGCTCAAATCCTTAATATTTCCTTCCTTGTATTTACTTTGGATTTAGTTTGCTCTTTTCTGTGTCTCATGTATTTCTTCTTTTTAAATATAGATGTGTAGCTATATATTTTCCTCTGAGCACTGCTTTAGCTGCATCCTATAAATTTTAGTATGTTGTGTCTTCATTTTCATTTGTATCAAAATATTTTATAATTTTCCTTGTGATTTCTTCTTTAACCCATTATTTATTTTTTTAGTGTGTGTTTTTTAATTTCCACATATCAGTTAATTCCCAAAATTTGTTACTAATTGCCAATTTATTTCACTCTGATCACAGAATATACTTTGTACAATTCTTTTTAAATGTATTGAGTTTTATGGTTTAGCATATGATCTAACATGAAGAATGTTACATGTATATTGTGCTGTTGTTGGGTGTCATGTTCTATTGCTATCTGTTAGGTCTAGTTGGTTTACAGTGTTGTTCAATACCTTTGACCAGTAAACAATCATTTTTTATGATTTTTAGTTCTGTTCCACATTTTTCTCCCACTCAATCTAGGATCTTTTAATGTTATGGTTGAAATAGTTGGATTTATATCTGCCATTTTACTTTTTTTCTAAATTTATTTTGTCAGTTTTCTTTCTCTATTATTCCTTTACAATGGACTTCTGGTGTGGCATTGTAGGATCAGCAATGGACTATGAACAAGGTTAGCAGATCAAACCCACCAGCTGTTCCTTGAAAACCCTATACAGGGTCACTATGAGTCTGAATTGACTCTACAGCATTCAACAATAACAGCAAATTACTCTTTTATTTC
>NW_006408554.1:21420866-21424076 GCF_000296735.1 Chrysochloris asiatica | reverse complement strand
GGTTCACAGCCCGATTCGTAACCACTGAGCTACCAGAGCTCCTTGTTGTTGTTGTTGTTGTTGTTAAGTGCCGTCGAGTCGGTTCCGACCCATAGCGACCCTGCACAGGGTTTCCGAGGGTGTAAATCTTCACTGGAGTAGAAAGCCTCATCTTTCTCCCGCGGAGTGGCTGGTAATTTCGAACCGCTGATCTTAAGGTTTGCAGTCGGATTTGTAACCACTACGCTAACCAGAGCTCCTCTACCAGAGCTCCTTAGCCCTCACCAAAACCCTCCCATTTAGATGCTAATGACCATATTCCCAGCTGCTAGCCAAGGTCCTTTCCAACAGAGGCCACATTGAACTAAGGTGTTGCTTCTATTCTGGTCTCATATATTGTCCTATCCAAGGCCCTTATCCCTGTCCATGCCTGTCCATTTGATCAGACACTTTAGATATTGATATCAGTCTTTTCCATGGCTACTTCTGTGTTTCCTGCAGTATTCCAGTCCCACATATTACATGCTCAGGAGCATAGATTCCCAGTTTTATAAGGCAGACAAACAGGGTCATCACATTAAAATTATTATGCATTAGAGTATTCAATCACAATGGGAACATCACAGATGAATATCAAAATAAGCAGTGCTCAAGTTCTAAGTCTCATATCAAATTCTCATATTCATAGACCCACCTTCCCCCCAATGCCCACCAATAAAATATTTCTCATCTGACTTGCATCTTCTGTCAGTTAACCTCACTCATGTTGGAGTTCATTGTCAGATGATGCTTTAACTGCCACTTTATTGTGTCTCCCAGGAAGAGATGTTTCTACCAAGTGCAACTGGCCAGAATTGACAACTCTAAACCCATTTGTTATCCCAGTTAAGAGCAATCAGGCAGGGTTCATCTGTAGATATGAATGAGTCTAAATGATATTTGCATGTGCCATCCACCCCTCATGTATGTTTGATTAGTGGAAGAATGTTAGTGATGAGCAATTGCCATTAAGATGCTGGATAGAAGACTGCCCCATACCCATCACCACATCATATACATTTTTTTTTTAATTATTCTAAATAGACTATCAATCAGCTTGCCTAGATCTAATTGTCATTATCTAGAAAGTAAAGAATGTGTTATATGAAAAAAGTGAATCCATAATGGTACAATTAACTACCTGAAGTCTAAATTTGGATAGAAGACAGGAGTTTTGAGAACAGGAGCTCTCTCAGTTTGGGAACAGAAGAGGTTTGGATGTTTTCTTATCCCACTTCCAGTAGGCACTAGAAATGTGACTTTCATCTCCAGCAAGTAGTAACAATGGAAAGCATGGCTAAGTGGGATTCTGGCAGACACAACTCACACCTTATCCCTTTCCCACGCACAGACTCTCCCAAGCCTACGTGTCTAGGTCCTACTCCATTTCCCTTTGCAAGAGACTGAAGTGTCATCCAGAGCTGGCTGCCTGGATCCTGGCTCAGTCCAGAAATGGAGGTGTAGTTTGATGGGTTGCACTTATTTGGAGTGAGAAGAAAAGGAAAGAAGAGAGTGAGCTCAAACTCTCTCTGTTATGGCACAGGTATGTCCAAGGACAGAAACAGGACCGATTGTTTAGAATCTGAGCTGATCATTAAATGAGTTCTTTTAAGTGAAGAAGAAGATGGCACTGGACACATTGGATGGCAGAGACCAGGGACTGTTTTGCAGTTAAATGAATTAACTCAAAGATGTTAGAGAGATGAGCACACAGTACACCTACTGCTTGGAGATGTAGGATATCTCTCACTACCCTTTTCTTTTTCTCTAACTTCAGTGTCTTGTAGACCTCATTTATATTCTACAGTATGGCCACTCTCCTATCAGTTAATGGCAGACTAATTATACCTCAGCACTAATGTTAGCTGGTAGACTAATTGAAGGCAATCAGAATCCTGTACTCTGTACACTGTTCTTTGAGATTAAAGTTTCAAAAAAAATCTTTAAGTTGGTATAATCATCTTCTCCCTAATCCACCTTCATTAGTACCAGAGCCCTCTGTACCTAGTGAACGTCACCCTAGGTCTGGGGAGCTCACTACTTCAAACCACACAACTCAATTTTTAATTCTGTCTTATTGTTAGAAAGCTATCTAAGACTCAAAATCTGCCTTCGTATAATTGTTTTCTACTACCTGTACCATGGGAGTCCTGGTGTGGCACTGTGGGCTAATGCGTCAGACTGCAAAGTTGTTTGAACTGCAAGGTCAGTGGTTCAAGCTCACCAGCTGCTCCTTGGAAACCCTATATAGGGTTACTATAGGTGGAAATTGACTCAGCGGCACTCAACAACAGCAACAGCCTATACCATGAAGAAGATCTGGTAGCGTAGTGGCTATGAATTGGGCTGCTAACTCAAGATCAGCAGCTCAAAACTACCAGTTCTTCTGTGGGAGAAATATGAGGCTTTCTACTCCCATAAAGATGTTGTTGTTGTTAAGTACCATGGAGTCAGTTTCCACTCATAGTGACCCTGCACAGGGTTTCCGAGGCTGTAAATCTTTACGGGAGCAGAAAGCCCCATCTTTTTTCCGTGGAATGGCTGGTAGTTTCTAACTGCCAACCTTGAGGTTAGCAGCCTGATTCGAAACCAGAGCTCCTTTACAGCCTCCAAAAGGCTATACAGGGTCACTATGAGTCAGAACCGACTCCACAGCACATAACCACCAGCACCATCTGTACCATGTGACGCTGTAGGACTGGGGTTTTGGAAACCTTTTTCTGGCAAAATTTATAACATCATTCACAGGCCATACAAAATTATCAACTTTAAAAAGTAGCCTGCTAGATTTGGCCAAACATTTAATGAACTCACCCCTAATGTGATGGCTTCTTAACAACAACATTGTGACGGCTAGAATTGCAGTTGCCTCCGCAGGACCAGATCAAATGATTTTGTGGACATACAGCAGAAGACTAAATAAATAAGACCTCATAAAAATTGAAACTTTTTGTTCACCAAAAGACTTTACAAAAAAAGTGAAAAGAGAAGGTCCTGGTTGGGAGAGGAGCTTCAGAAACTAAATAACTGATAATAATCTAATAACTTATATCTACATATATATGTATGTGTGTATGTGTGTATATATAGGTTATTAGATTATATGTATAAAGAGAGAGGAGAGAGTCCTGGTGCGGTACTGTAGGATAAGCACTGGACTGCTAACCAAAAGGTTGGCAGTTTAAACCCACC
>NW_006408554.1:21419013-21420766 GCF_000296735.1 Chrysochloris asiatica | reverse complement strand
TTAAGAAAATGAAATTCAAAGGTACTGAAAATTTTTCCACAAACTTTAGATGCCCTTTGTATATATTAACTTATCAGAGTCTACTTCAAATTTATACTAACTTAATTTCAATGAGATACCTGCACAATTCTTGAACCAATTGTAACTGTGACAAGCAGTGCACTAGCAACCACATCCCCAATAACAGGGGTGGGGATTAATAGACCTAGCTACATATCAGTGAGGAAAAGAATTTTAATTCTCTTTGAATCCAGATTCCTGGATTCCATGGAGGTTAAAGTATCCAAACCAATCTAAGATGATCTTTGAATCTTGAGCCTTGAGAACACTCATTTCCTAAGAGTCATCTCCTAAAAGTCACCTGGGGAATCCTGGTGTAGCATTGTAGGATAAAACACTGGACCACAGGTCAGTTTTGGCTACAAGGTCAGCTGTTCAAACTCACCAGCTGCTCCTTGGAAACCTTATATAACATTACTATGAGATGGAACCAACTCCACGGCACATAACAACAATAACAAAAAGTCACCTGGAGTCCTGGTGTGACATTGTAGGATAAGCACTGAGCTTAAACCTACTAGTTGCTCCTTGGAAACCTATACAGTATCACTACAACAAAAGTTACCTTTAAGTCAAAAAACTATCTAGCCTGAAGTATTGTGCTTTTTTATAGAATTATCTATGTATAGTTAGTTTTAACAAACATAAACTCTAAAGGTCAGACTAGAAGCTCTGTTTAAGAGTCAATCACTTATTACTTGATGTTCTACAAGACAATATAGTTTGATAAATTGTACTTATTTGGAGCGAGAAAAAGGGGAAAGAAGAGCTAGAGCTCTCAATCTATTATGGTACAGGGTATGTCCAAGGGCAGAAATCAGACTGATTACTTAGAGTATGAGCTAGTCATGGAATCCACCTTGACTACAAATTGTTTTATCAGTTCTCTTCTAACCCTTTTCCCATAACAATGTAGTGATAAGATTGTGTATAAGAATCTTTGGAAGCAAGACTAAGACTCAATGGGAATACAAGAGCAGACATGCGCTCTGATTGGTGACCATGTTCTTCACCGATGGGGGAAGTGAAGGAAAAACAGCAATGAAGTTGCAAACTAAGCCCTACAATGTTCAATAGACTCCTGTGAACCCGGGTGGAGACCTGGTTGGCCAGCAGTGTGGCAAGACCTTGGGACTCTTGGGCCCAGAGTCAATGACATAGTCACAGAGGACTAGAGTGGAGAGTAAAGTGTCCCGCTGATAATAAGAGAGGGCATATGCACAAGAACACCCACACTTGCAGTTAATACCCACTCGACCTGGGTTCAATGACTGGATGATCAGAGCTCAACTAGAAGAAGAAAGAAGAGGGAAAAAAAGAGTCACCTGATACAATTTGATGAACTTGACCTACACCTATGGATGCAGTGCTCAAAAGAGAGAACAAATCTTTATAATGACACCCCTTCCATACACAGAATAGACAGGATGGGCAACTTGGACATTGGCTACCCAAAATAGGGGTGCTACAAAGGCAAGAAGTGACTGGCTTACAAGGTTTCAAGAGGGAGCCTAGATCCAGAGGGCGTGAAGGAAGGTAGAATCTCCACTGAGTAGTATCCAATCTGTCTGGGAGAGGCTAATAAAAGGAGATGGGGATAGGTCCCTTGTGGTACCATGGTGAATAATTGTTATCAGGACTGACTGTGAGGGTTGGAAATGTAAAGGTGGACATTTTGTAGCAAAAGGAGGGG
>NW_006408554.1:21377137-21414588 GCF_000296735.1 Chrysochloris asiatica | reverse complement strand
CATAGTGACCTTACTGACATTTTGATCAAAGATGTTATAGTAGAATCCTGATCAAAAGCAGGAAAATGCAGAACAGAATTGAAAGTTTTCAAAGAATCTAGACTTTCTGGAGCCATAGAGGATGTATGAACCCCTGAAACTCTTGCCCTTACATAGTCTTTAGACCTTAAACCAAAAATAGTTCCTGAAATCTTCTTAAAGCCAGTACAAAATGTTTGCCTTAAGCAATATGCTTTTTCAAAATCTACTTATATGGGATCAAGTTGACAACAGCAACTTGAAAGATTACAAAGAACACTGAGGAGGCAGTGGTTTGATGTCAGTTGGGGAGAAATTACTCTGAAAAGAAGGCTGACAATGGTTATACAACTTGAAGAATTATGTACAATGTCACTGTGCTCGTAGCAAGTATTGAATTGATGTATGTTTTGGTGTGTCTATTCTTAACAACAGATAAATAATATTTTTAATAGAATGTATTGTTGATCAGAATCAAAATCATAAAAGAAGACTTTCACAACCCAGATTGTGTCCAGAAAAATGGGAAAACAATGAGAACCAGAATTCGATGCCGCCACCTTACTTTTTCAGGTCTGATAAGTGTCCCTTCTTTGTCAGGGTGCAATCTTACCATTTTTCTATTTCTTGTTTTGGGGAAAAAAAATTTTAAGTTTCCTTCTCTGACAGGTTTATACCTTACATGGTTTTCAGCTGTCACAGGTTTTACTGTATCAGGGTTTCTGATAATTAAATTGACTTATAATAAAGAGGTCTACATGAAGAAAAAGCAGTTCTGGCCATACTGAATAGGAGGATTCCAGTTCATAAAACAGATATAACGCCAAAGTACTAAACTGGCATTAAAATCAATTAAAATCATCTATTGATTAAAATTAAAAATCAAAATGTAAGAAGTTAAGATACTACGTACATGTGTTAGTATACTTATCCTACAGGTATGGTGCTGTAGAATAAGCACTGGACTGCTAATCAAAACAGCAGGGTTCAAACCCACCAGCTGCTTCTCAGAATCCCTATAATAGGATGGCTATAAAGTGGAACCAAGTGGACAGCACTTAATGACCACCACAACATCCCGGCAGCTAGTTGCCGTGAATTTGTCTGGGATGAGGAAAGGAGAAGTTCTGAGATATGACCACTGTTTTCTCTACCTCCCTGTAGAGGAAAAGACTTATTATTCTCTTCTCCACAGTGTAATTCAAGCTCAAATTCACTTCTTTGGTAGCTCATGTTCTTATGAAAGCTTTCAGCCCATCCTAAGTCTCAGACCACAAGCTGGGTAGAGACACAGCCCCACCTGACCTTTACCCAGCCACAGGTGGGAAATCATCAAATGACTTAGTGCTTTTGTTTCAGAACACTGTTTAGAAGGAGCATTCTGAAAGAGTCCATCAAACAGAACTACTTCCTATTATTCTGAACTATCAGAGGAGCAGACAGTACAAAGGCCAGTCACAGTGACCCTATCCTTCCTACAAGGCCCCATTCAGGCACTACTCTCTGTATAGCTCAGTCGCATATCCTCGCGTCCACTGTGATTCGGCCTCCTCTGCACCTTCATACATCCTCTGCCCATTCCATCAACACACTCTCCTTTGTCTCCATAGGCCATGTCCTTTCAGGCTAGCTCACAGTAGTCCTCAGTAAGCTCAGAACTCTCCACTGTAGACATCTTAGCCTTCTCACTTTGCAAAGGAGGAAAGCAAGTGGCTTGATCACCTTGGCCTGACCCCTGATGAAGGCTCTTTCCAAAGACATCCACCACACACAGGCTGTGTGCTAAGCTGTCTCCCGTCTATCTTTATTCTGCACTGGGGTCATAGCCACATTCAATGCAAGAATGAGGATTCACTTTCTCTGTTACCTTCCTACTGCAGCCCCCACTACTTCGATGGCAATGACAGGCCCTATCTGAAGAAGTCCTGGTGTGGCACTGTAGAATAAACACTGGACCTCAAGGTTAGTTGGAATCACAAGGTTGGTAGTTCAAACTTACCAGCCACTCCTTGGAAACCCTATACAGGGTCGCTATGATTTAGAACTGACTCACTGGCACTTAACAACAACAGCAACATCTCCCATCAAGTCAGAACATGTCCATCCCTGACCCCATCCATGAACCACCACAGCACTCCCCAGCCTTCAGGATAATCAGAAACCTTTCCCACACATCCCCAAACAAGGCTGTTCCTCAACCTCAAGGTCACTTTGAACCACAAGGTTTATGGTTCAAACTCACCAGCACCTTCTCAGAAACCTTACATACTGTATACTGGGTTGCTATGACTCAGAACTGACCTCAACAACACTTAACAACAATACACATGCCAGGCATGATCTTAAATGTTACCACTCAAAAATGTTACTTCTCCCACTTTATGCACAAGGAGACTGCACTCTTTATATAAGAAGAGTCATATGGCCAAGACACAGAGCTGTTAAGTGTTGGAGGTCTGATTCACAACCAGGCCTGAGTCCAAGTCCAGAGCTAGGGGCATGGCTGGTGCTGCACACTCTGGAAACCCCACGTGCTAACAGGACCCACCACCCCACTAACTCTCCTTGAAGCGAAGGCACAGAGCATACCTACCTCCTGGGATGGGGAGGCAGCAAAGGGCCTACCTAAAAGAAGAATGAGCTTTGTTGAGAAGAGATGTGTGCCAGCTAGGTCTCCACGCTGAAGGCAGTGCCTGAGCCTGCAGTAGCCAATCCCCACAAAATCCTCTCTGAGCTGAAGAGTCTGTCGAAGGATTTCCTTCCAGAGAAGTGAGTTAAGGATAAATGGAGTCCAACACTGCACATCCTGGCTCCAGGGCTCAGATGCCTGGTCCATCTCAGCTCTCCCTGCAGATTCGCACTTCCAAGCTCCCTGCTCTGAGTTGGAATGACTTATACTGATGGATGTGGGCTGCCAATGCCAAACCATCTAGGAGGTGAAAGTTCTGGAAACCTCATAGAAAAGTCAGTTCTTGTAAAATTTCCAGCTTGTTTTTGTTAGCCCCAAAAGACCAACCTGTACATTTGGAATTGTTCTTGTTCTACCCATCTAAATGGCAGCAGGACTTGAATTCCCTGGGCTCTAAATAATGTCCAGCAAGAGTTTGGATCCAGACTAAGTTTTTACTAAAATTTTAGCTTCAGAGGCTCATGATCACAAAGAAGGTAAACTGGAGTCACCAAGTCCAAGGTATGAACATCCCTGTAGGCACTGGGATGCAGTGTGTGTTTCCCCCAATATTGGGATGCACACTGACTTGTCCATATCCTTGGGGGCTCAAGGAGGAATGGAGGGGAGGTATTGGAGAATGTGCCAGGAAAAAAAGTTTCACAATAATTTGTCCCAAAACAGTTCACAAAAATACCAGCAGTGGCCAAAATGGACATGAAATGGGCCTGCCTTCCTCCATCATGACAGTGCATAGAACTGTGGTCCAGCTCTCACTGATCATTTCAACAAGAAAGAATCTGCCCCTGAAAGATGGAATTATTTTAATCACATGGTTCCACCATATTTCTGGGAGACATGAAACTGCTCTAATCAGCCTAAGCAGAAGGGTCCATTACTTAGTGGGGAAGAGTCACCAAATCATACAGCAGCAGCCCCAGGCCATTAGTGGCCCCTACCCCAGAGTCAGGTGCCACCTGACCCCATGCTCCCAGTGAAGCTCTGGAAACTAGTTCCCCTCTCTATGTGTAAACACCCCGACTGTGGCTACAAAGTTCCAAGACATTTCACGACCTACTGTCTGAAGTCAATCCCAACCACCCATTTCTACCTCCTTTCAGCCTTTGTCCCCTTTTGTCTGTTCTCCATGTAGATCTGTTGTTGTTTTTATTAAATTGTAGTCGAGTTGACTCCAGCTCACAGCAACCCTGTATAGGGTTTCCAAGGCTCTAAATCTTTTCAAGAGCAGAAAGCCTTAACTTTCTCCCACAGATGGTCTTCTGGCAGACTCGAGTTGCAGGCCTTGTGGTTCACAGTCCAGTGTTTCTCGTATGGTACCCCCATACGAGATTGCACTTTAACTGTGTTTAGCTTTAACACTTGTAAAAGAAGTCAGAGCCAGGCACACCTTTTGCTTCTAAGCCTTCTCACCTTCCACAGCTCACTAGCAGGCTGGGTCTCATCCCTGACCCATCTATCAACACCACCCTCACCTCCTCCAGCAGCACTGGTCCTCTACTCCTTGCCTCAGGACGCCAGCACACTTGGCCCAGAACCCAATGCTGCCCTTCAGTCTCTGCGATCAGCTCCTGCACATTCCTCATGTAGTTACTCAGAGAGGTCCTAACCCTTCTCCATCCTCCACCCTTTTCCCCATGTCATCCTTCTCCTTGGTTCATGTCCTCTTATCAGCACACTTGACTGATTGGCATCTTGAATGCCTCCTGTCTCTTCCCAGTAGAGGATAGACTGTCTGTCATGTTCCTGGGTGTATCCCAGACTGTGACAGGATCGGCTCACTCAAAATGGTCAGTAAACATTGATGAGTAGATTTCAGTATTTGGTGAGCACTATTCCTTCCTGGTGTGGCTCTGTGGGCTAATGCGTCAGACTGTGAAGTCGTTTGAACTGCAAGGTCGGCGGTTCAAGCTCACCAGCTTCTCCTTGGAAACCCTGTACAGGGTCACTATGGGTCGGAATCAACTCGATGGCACTTAACAACAACAACAACATTCCTTCCACCTGTTTTACCCTTCATTTAATTGGCCACAGCAGTGCATTATACTCCAGTAGCCTTGATCCTGGCTGGCTGACGCATTGCACCAAGGAGAGGGAGGATGGGGAAAGTCCTCTTGAATTGGATCCACCTGAGAATCATCTCTGCCCACCCACCCACCAGTCCAAATACTAACTGTAGATAAAACCTGAATCCTGCCATCCAATTAATTCCCTGAAATAGAAACCGAAAAATTGGAATCCAGCCAGTTGTGCCCATAGACGAAAGAACACTTGTTAATCCAGGGCTGGTCATTTCTAACTGGACTAGTAGCCGTAAGCATTTGCTTCACTTGATCAAGTCTACAGTGAAAAAATTAAATTAAAAATGGCCACTCTGTCCTTCACAAGATGGTGCCCGAGACTATTGGTGAGCTCTCCCACCCCATCACACATTCAGAAATAAAAACTGGGTAAACCTCAGGTCCAATCCAAGGAGAGGCCAGTAAAAAGTGGTCCTAACTTGTTTGTAAGACTAAAAATTCTGACCCTGGTATTGTGGTCCTATGGTCTTACTTCTAGACACCTTAGGGTCCTCTAGACCTTCTAACTGCAGTGTGGATTTTAATAAATGGATAAATTGGGTTGGCTGTCCCTTCCACACAAGTATTCTTACCACTAAAAACTACACATAATAGGAATGAATATCAAAACTGGGTAATACTGCAAACAGAACAAGAATAATTTAACCAAGAAATATAAAACCATTCTCAGAAACACAAATTTCAGTCCTGGTGAGTGGCAACAGCATTTTCTCATACTGTCCATCTTTGCCCAGAGGAGTAAGTTTCTAAATTCTGCAATTCATCAGAGAAGCTCTGACTCCACCCACAGGAGAGGCTTATCTAAGATATGGTAGAAATGGCACATGCCCTGGGAGCCACAACAGGGGGCTCTATTTCTATTAACCCAGGTAGTTTCCCTCACCATCTATAAGAGGTCCTTCAACAAGCTAAAACTAATACTTTTCCTATTTGAGCGCCTCGGTGGGTCAAGGCAGTCTGTGATCTTACTCTGCTGAGTATGTTGTTGTTGTTGTTAAGTGCCGTAGTCGGTTCTGACTCATAGCAACCCTGTATAGGGTTTCCAAGGAGTGGCTGGTGAACTTGAACCGCTGACCTTGCAGTTCAAACCGATCTTGCAGTCCAGTGCCTTTTCCACTGCTGAGTATGTTGTTGTTGTTAAGTACCATGGAGTCGGTTCTGACTCATAATGACCTTGCACAGGGTTTCCGAGGCTGTAAATCTTTACGGGAGCAGAACGCCTCATCGTTCTCACGCGGAACCGCTGGTAGTTTCGAACTGCTGACTTTGCAGTTAGCAGCCCAACTCGTAACCACTTCGCTACCAGAGTTCCTACTGCTGAGTATAGAAAGAGAAAAAGCTGGGCCAATTTTCATCAGTGCCATAATTTTCATGTAGTGCCATAATGTGTTAAGTAAAAGATTAATGAGCTTGCTTATATTTTAAAATTAATATTATGGTAAAGGAAGTCCTGGTATGGCGCTGTGGGTTAATGCGCCAGACTGTAAAGCCATTTGTACTGCAAGGTCGGTGGTTCAAGCTCACCAGCTGCTCCTTGGAAACCCTACACAGGGTTGCTATGGGTCAGAATTGACTTGATATCACTTAACAACAACAACAAAGTTATCTGAAAGATGGATGTCAGATGCTTGGACAGTAGCACTATTTTCCAAGTTTGCCATAGGCACTATGCCTCTGCCTCTGCATACGGATTAAGAAGTAAAGATGAGACACTGGCCCCTGGGGACCTGGCCTAGATTCCACCCGCTCTCTTCCAACCCAGAGCCGAAGGGAACAACTGAAAGGAAATGAGCTCCCTGCAGGCCAACTCCTGAACCTGCCCCACTGTCGCCTGTGAGGACACAGAGAGTGAGCGGACGCAGAGGTCGTGGGCCCGCCGGCTTTGCGCCCCCTCCTGGCAGAACTGCCCCTTCACACCATGATCTGGAATAAAACTCATTGGATAAATCCGTGTACCTTCATTTTTGACTTGGCTAAGTATGCCTGATAGTGGTGCAGGGAGCACACTTCGCAGAGCAGTTTTCACAATTTCACGCTGTTAGGACTCGTCTCAAGCGCAACGCCTGGAAGGCCCCGCGCACCTCTGAGCTGGGTCAGGTTAGAAGCAGCGACATCTAGTGGTCCCGCGTTGTTTTACTGCACACACACCTGCTTTGGGTATGGGGGCGGGAGCGGGTGAAAACACAAGTAGGGGGGCCTAAACGAATTAGAAATTCACAGTAAGGCTGAAAGATGAGACACTGACAGACTCTCTCAATCCTGACTTGTCCCTTTATTTGTGGAAGACCTGGTTTGGTTGGGCCTTTCCCTCCAACTCCTTGCTTGCCAAACTAGCTTTGCCCCAGGCAGCGAACCTTCCGCTTAAGCAGGTGGACGTGGGCGCAGGAGCAGGTCGGAGGTGCGACTAGGCACGCAGGAATGAGCATGTCAGAGACAAACAGACAGGTAGGAATCTTGCTGCTAATAAGACATGTATAGGAGATGATTAGAGATCAGTCATCGGGTCGGGTGGTTCATTTTTCTCGGATGACACGCACTGTGTTTTGTAATCAAGGGGACTCCTCCCTGTATAGACCTGCATTCCCAGGGTAGTTACAATCGACAGAACCGACAGAGATGAGGATATAGCTTTAACCATGACAAAAGTCACAGAATTGAATAGAAGTCCCGAGATAAGAATGTGCTTCACACAAACTAAATTTCCCAAGAGATTATTACTTGGCTGTGCTAGAAAGTTTGGATGTATATCCCTAGTTACCTCATGGAGAATTCTTGATACTTATCCATATGAATAACCAATATTCATCACATAGTTTACAATTCAAACAGACAAAAGTCAATAAAAGCAGAAAGTTCTTTTTCATTTTTACTGTGGCCTCACTAATGTGCTTTATGCATATTTTAAATAAACTGAAAAATCACAACAGTAAACCATAAAATCCCTACCTTCATACACAGCTGAGTCATGTTTCAAAGCAGGCTAGTATATGTATCCATGAACTGACTTATTTATGTTGTTAGGTGACATGGAGTCAATTTTCCATTTATAGTGACCCCATGTGACAGAATAGATGGTTCCCTAAGGTTTTCTAGGCTGTAATCTTTACAAGAGCTGATCACTAGGTCCACTGGGAGGGTTTGAACTACCAACCTATCTATGTTGTTGGAATCACCAACCTATCTCAGTCAGTTCCAACTCATAACAACCCTGTGTAGGGTTTCCAAGGAGCAGCTGGTGGGTCTGAACTGCTGACCTTGTGGTTCCTAGTTCAGTGCTGATCCTATAGCAACATACCAGGAGTCCAATATATAGTGAACTGATGCCCTGAATATTCTTGATGTGTTTTGAGAGTTGTTGGCTCTACAAAAGGAACAGAAAAGTCACTGTGGAAAGCATGAAATATTTTCCACAATTCCCCCCACAATTTGAAGCATACTGCATCCCAACTACCTATAATTATTTTTAAATCATTCTAAAAATGGCTACAGCTCCTAGTTGCACGTCTGCTAGCAGTGAGTAATCAAGTTATTTCCTCATAATATATTGAGAATCTCTCTTAAGAAACAAAAAACCCAGCAAAACATGCCAGAATGAAGTCAGAACTAGTAAAAGTTTCTGTTTAAATCACTCACATGCGATTTCACAAATAAAAAAGACGAGATCAGTACCTTTGCCTCTGTACTGTCTTCTCACAGATCTCAGCTCAGCTGTCCCCCATGCCTCCCCAGTCATCCAGAATCTAAAAGAAACCACCCAGGGATATGGCAACTGTGCCCAGCATAGACACCCTACAGGTGCTTGGGGAAGCTCTTGTACAGAGCAGTTTGATCCAGAAGCATGTGCACCTTTCCTAATGGAACTATGATCACTTTTGCCAAACTAATTGAGAAATCCCTTTATTTTAAAAGGTGGTATGTTCCAGCAGAGGGCTTCAGATCAGATCAATTTCACAGAGGCAGAAACACAGCAGACAACAAGGGAAGGCGTTAGGCACATTCCACTGCCTGTGCTCTAGGTGACCTCAAGAGACATCCTGTCCTCCTGGGGTGGCCTCAGATTCCAGGCCCTCGCCTCCTACTCAGGATATTTGAACACACTCCCTTTGTTATAAAGAGTTTTATTTGTACATGGTAGAGTCTACCGCTGTACCTGGCCTTGACCTCTGAAAGGTCCCTATTTATTCTTGTTGTACATTGAGTTGGTTCACTCTATATACAACAAAACCAAGCACTTTCTAGTCCTGATGGTCATCACTATCTTTAAACCTACTTTTGCAGCCACTGCATCTAACCAGAAAGGCCACTTGGAGCTGAGAAATATGTGGGTACATGTGTGTTTCTCCTTCATGTCATTATCTCAGAACACAGCAGTCCAAGCAGTGATATCAAAGGAGGCAGGCTCTGAGATGAGCTTACCGGAAATATGCCACAAGCTGAAGAAAAGACCCACAGCTCAGCCTTCTTAGCAGTGTGGTCCAGCAGACCCATCTGAGAAGTGGGGGGTTTCCATTCTGTGCATGCCCAGATTAACCTCTTTCAACTGCCCCCCACATACACGCACACATGCACACACTTGTTCACACCCACACACATATTTATACTTATGTGCACGTAGGCACACTCATTCACACTTACACCTTCACTCTTTCACTTACATGTACGCACATTTAGAGACACTCACCTTCATTGACTTGCACACTCTTATGACTCAAACACATGCATTCACATGCTCTCATAACATTCACACACATGCATGCACACACTTACTCCCATGTACTTGCATTTGTGAACACACACACAGAAACACACTATGTCCTGGGATGTTGATTCAGAAATGACTCACAAGAAAAATTACCATGAATGAGTCACCAGCATTAGTCCAAGCAGTGCTCTGGGTTTTCCTGGGAGGTCTTCCTTATAAATCTTGGCCCAGGCCTGTTCCTACTTGGTAAATGGGATCATAGCCCTGGGTGTGTACTCATATCGCACACCTGTCTAACTACAGTGTCCTGATGGGTCGTCCCCTCTCCCTGCCCAAGTGCCATTTCATTCCTGCATCTGCTCTTGCTGTTCCCTCTATTTTCCATTTTCTGGCGCATTACAAATCCTACCCTTAACCTTCAACTCATAGCTAACATTTTCTTTCTTTCAGTACGTTCAGACCATTCAGTCCCATAACAAGATCTTCTCCATATGAACTGCATTATTTAGCAATTCACACATGTGGTTATACTCTGTCCTCTCTCTGCCCTTTCTCATCAAAATTCCCTTCTCAACTGGGAAAGAAAAATGAAAAGTTTCAATCTTCCTTCTTTTTGTTAGCTGCTGTCAAGTCAGTCCTTGACTCCTGGCAACCCCATGTACAATGGGACAAAACGCTGCCCAATCCTGCACCAACGCCATAACCAATTGCAGGTAGGAACAGTGTGACCCCCTAGAGTTTTATTGGCTGCTTTTCAGCAATAGATTATTTTAGTCTATCTTAGTCTGGGACTCCTGGTGTGGCGCTGTGGATTAATGCGCCAGACTGCAAAGCCATTTGAACTGCAAGGTTGGCAGTTCAAGTTCATCAGCTGCTCCTCGAAACCCGATCTATACAGGCTCGCTATGGGTCGGAATTGACTTGACGGCACTTAACAACAACAACATCTTAGTCTGAGTGCTCTGCTGAAACCTGTTCAGCATCATAGCGATACCAAACCTCCCCTGACAAATAGGTAGCTGCTGCGCTTGAAGTGCACTGGCTGAGAAATGAAACTGGGTCTTCCGCGTGAAAGGTGAGAATTCTACCACTGAGCTACGACTACCCTCTCAGTCTTCATGTTGTCGTTAAGTGCTGTCAAGTGAGGTCCAACTCATAGCGACCCTGTAGAGGATTTCCAGGGAGCGGCTGGTGGGTTTGAACCTCTGACTTTGTGATTCACAGTCAAGCACTTATCCTACATTGCCTCATCAGGACTCCTCACTCTTCATAGGGATCAACATATCAAAAACTCCCTAACCTAAGCAGGGGACACCCTCAAAGACAAGGTTGATTCAATTGAACAAAACTTTAGGTCTGTAGCAGCCACCAGTCCAGAAGTTCTGTAGACAAGATGTGGGCACACAGCAGGCAGCTGTCTGCTCCCACGCCAGCCTGGGACTAAGCTCGGCACTGCTTTGGGGTTTCACAGGCCTCTCTCTATCAGAGGACACATGTGGGGCATGTGATCCATCTCAGGCCCTGCTCCAGACACTGGAGATAGAGCAGTGGATAAAACAAAAATCCCAATCTCAAACTGGAGAGACCAACAGTTACACAAGCTTATGGTAACCAGTGGAGTATACTAAAAACAGGCAAAGAGGAGTGGTGAATACAAAGGCAGGCAGGTAAGAAATGTGCCCAGAGGAAGATACTATGGGCAGGAAATAGGAAAGTCCTACTTGTGAGCTAGTATCAGACATGGATCCATGTGACCAGTCAAGCCAGCGCTGGGGGAGCGATTCTAGGCAGGGAAAACAGTGTTGAAAAGGCAGCAAAAGGGCTGTCACCTTTCTTGGATGTTCTGTAGTCCCATGCTGACAAGCACTGGGCATTTCCCCAGTTTGGGAACTTCAAATCCTTGTCTACAGAATTGAGACAGAACAGTTTCTTCTAAGTTAGCTTGCCGTAGCATTACAAAAGCTTAACGAAAAAGACCTGTCAAGCATGTGTGCCTTTCTATTGTCTGATCTGGAGTCCTACTGCTGTAGCTACCACAGGCTCACAGAAGGGATGAGTGTCTTCCTTTCCCACCTGCTGAGCTCTGTAAGAGATTCCTAAAGCAAGCTTGTTGCTCTCCAGCTTGTCCCAGGACTAGCTTGGGCTTGGAATCCTTCTGGACTTGATGTATTATGTAAATTTCAGTGCATTATCATTAATCTCAGTGCAAAGCTATCCTTCTCAGGCGCCAAGTTAGTTCAATGATGCAGCTGCTGGGAGATGGCGTGAAACCACAGCCCAGTAGAAAGGGAAAGAGCTGGGCAGGAAGTACTGTGTCTCCAACATTCCCCAACAGAGCAGCCTCCATGCTGGGAAAAAAACAAGGCTTCTGAAGCATCACATTTTCCTATATCTGAAATGCAACCTGGGTGAGCAGGGGACAATAGGATTGTTCTCTTAAACTGTTTACTTGCTCAGTGTAGTTTAGAACTCCATTTAGGTTGTTTTGGAGCTGGGGTTGTTTTGCTTTGTAATGGTTTGCTTTTAATTCCTCAAGTCCTAACATTTATCTCACCCATTTTGTAACCTATAACAATTGTCATCTCCCATCAACTCCACCCTGCCTTGACTATTCTCTCTCTACACACACATATACACACACATACACACAAATGCACTGCTTACACATACACCATACACACACACACCACATAAACACAAACTCCCCCTATATAAAATTCATACATATACACCCCATACACAGATATACACACCTTCCATACATACAAATGCATACACCCACACAAAAAAAGGGGGAATGTTGTGGCTCTGTAGGATAAATACTGGACTGCAAACCTCAAGGTCAGTGGTTCAAGCCCACCAGCCTCTCAGCAAGAGAAAGATGAGGCTTTTTGCTCCTTCAAAGATTAACAGCCTCAGAAACCCTATACAGGGTCACTGTAAGTCAGAATTGACTTGAGAGAATGCAACAACACACTCAAAAAAAACACAACCATAAACATACACACCCACAGAAATACATACAAACATTTCCACATCCACATACAGAGACAAACACACACAGAAATACATACACATACACATACAGATACATAACTCCATACCCTATACACTTAGAGATATATACACCCACAGACACACACCTGCACACACAGACATACCCAGAGACATACAGCCACACTCTACAGATACACACTCATATATCCAACACCCATACAGAAATACAGACCCACAGACACACTCCCCCACACCCACAAACACACCCACACTTCTCCACTCACACACACTGGACACTTCCTCAGGCTGAGCCCACTGCGTTCTCTCTCTCCTTCCCCAACTAAGTATGCCAGATTTATTGCAGACCTTTCTAGATTGAGCTCACGTGATCAAATTAATCTGTGCTAAAATGTTAAAAATAATTTGATCTATATGTCCTAAGTACATTGAAAATATGTATAAATTGGGACCTTAAATCTCACTCTCAGAGGTTAAGTAAAATGAGCCATTCAGTCAGTAGAGGGTGGCATGGGTCAGGATGGCTCCTGTTGTCTGGTAGTGCTGAGGGCAGCAGGCCCAAGTGTGAGCCATCCAACCCCCTCAACTGCTAGGTGGTGAATGTGTGAAAATCAAACAAGCAAGAGCCCTTGTGGCTTCATTCTCCCCACTGCTCTCCCAGGAAGGTCCATGCTCCACCTCCCAGTGATCCAGATGAAGAAGGGAAAAAGACGACTTCCCCAAGTGGAAAAATCTACCTGAGCCCTTAATGATTTAGTAGGTGCCAGTCTAACCTGAAATAATAAATACCATTATGATGTCACTGTCTCACTGCTCCTTTTAGAGACTCTGGACCTTTCTTCCAAAAACACAAGTTTATGAATAGGACTCTGTAGAGACTGGCATGAGGTTCACACACACGCCCCTCGAGGCTGAGGGCTGAGCCTCTGAAGCAGCTCTAGCCACTCTGCAAAGCCAACACAGACTCCTCAAAGGGCACAATCTTCCATCCAGATTTGCAGCAAGCCGGTCCTGGGAGGACAATGCAAGATCACTTCCCTTTGCTTCAGCAGCCGTTTCCCTGACAGGGCTCAAGGTGGGACAAGTTACAAAAGTCCAACTGCTGACACACAATATCCACCTTCGAGGAATCATGTTGATTGTGTCAAACAAGACTGTCTGAAATTAGTGGGGAAAAGAGGTGGAGAAAAAAATAATTAATGACAAATAACGTTAACATGCCTCAAAGTGGGAGCGTTGTTTTGGGTTTAGCCCTCCTTTCCTCTTTAGCCCCGTGTGAAAGGGGTCTAGTGTGGGGCCCTCATAGACTGAGCAAGCACTTCATAAGTCAGAGTTTCTGAAATGATTTTAAACCCCACTGGACTGATGGGTTCAGCCTTCTTGGACAGTCTCCAGGTACCACCCTCAGTCTTCCAAAGACTCATTTTTACTTCTGCCCATGATCAAGCAGCCAAGGATCATGCTCCCTGGTCAAGCTCCTTCTGGTCACACAGCCATCCTCCTCCTCCAGGGCTTTCTAAAATTCCTAGATTAAGACCCCATCTGCCTCCTTCAGGAGTTCCTGAATTATATCATAACAACCTGCAACCAACTTCTAAATTGTCCTTCTCAGTTAATTGGCACATGCCTTGAAACTTATTTACAGTTAAATAAATAGGATGTTTTAAGTTGTGCTTTAAAATTTAGGCATTAAATTCTTGTTTACCTAGGAAAATAACCCAAGATTGTTTCTATGAGAAAATTAGATTTGGCTTACATCACTTCATTTCATGAAACCTCTTCCAAGAGCAAAGCCTGCCTCAAAGACTGATTATATTGAAAAATAGTCTTACTCTTATCTTTTACAAAGACATGTGTAGAGTGTTTGTATGTGGTGTGGGTGGTATGTGGGGTCATGTTCATGGTGTGTGTGTGTGTGTGTGTGCTGTAGGTGTTTATTGTGCATATAAGGGGGCTTCTAAATGATTATGGAAAAATTAATTGAAAGATAATGACATTTTTCAATGAACATATTGAAGTCCCGTCGTATGTGTGGGTGGTATGTGGGGTTCATGTTCATGTAGTGTATGTGTGTGTGTGTTGTAGGTGTTGTAATATGTGTGTGTGTGTACTCTCCTTCACTTTCCCTCATTATTCTTATTCTATCTTCTCAGAGCCCATTTAAATCCTGGTGTGACACTTTAGGATAAGCACCAGACTGAAAGATTAGTTTGAACTGAAATGTCAGTGGTTCAAATTTACCAGCCCCTCCTCAGAAAGTCAATACAAGGTCGCTATGAGTCAGAACCAACTCGACAGCACTTAACAACAACAACGAAGGTTGCCAATACCTGCTATAATAAGTTTTGTTTTTGTTTTTGTTCTAATAAAGCTTGGTGAAAGGAAGAACATACAGGTAAAATAAAAGAGACACCACTTTTCCAAATCCACCAGTGAGATAAAATAAACAACCAGATGCGGAGGCCTGGTTGAGTAACTGTACAATCCATATAACTCAGAAAAAAAAGAAAAAAAAAAAAAAAATTCAGGCAACAAAAGTCATTATTTAACTATTTTTCATCATCACCATCCTTATCATCAATACCATCTAATCTGACTTCCCACTATATGGCAATTCTTAAAATAAGCTATTTTGAATTGCTGTTAGAATGGTTTCCCTTTTATTTTAATTAATACATTGTTCTTGCGCTTCTACCCAGAGGCGATACGACTGACAGGAACTCGATTTCATAAATAAGCAGGAGATGCTGAGATTGTGAGGCGCTGATGCAGGAAGCTGCCTGACCTCTAACCGTCGGTCAGCTCTGGACTTGAGCACATGCACTAAAAGTCCATTTGGGAAATGACCAACACAAGATGCTAGAGCAAAGTACACAGGGAGTGCACACACAGGGCTGTGTGCACTTATTGACAAATGTTTTTTAATCAGGGCATATTTCAGATATTTCCATGGTGGTGGTGGTTATATGCTGTTGAGTGCATTCTGGCTCATAACAGCCCTTTATGATGGTTCCCAAGGCTGTAAATCCTTATGGGAGCAGAAAGCCTTATCTTTCTCCCACAGAGTGGCTTGTAGATTCTAACTACTGTCTCCACGGTTAGCAACCCAGCTCATAACCTACTACGCACTACCAGGGTTCCTTTATTTCCAAGCTAGACTTCATTTATTAATAACATATGTGTGACCGGGTTATATTCTTTCACCATACTTATTCAACCTGTAAGCTGAACAAATAAACTGATAATCTGGGTTCTATGAAGAAAAACATGGCATCAGGATTGGAGGAAGACTCATTAACAACTTGCAATATACAGAAGATACAACCTTGCTTGCTGAAAGTGAAGAGGACGTAAAATACATACTGATGAAGATCAAAGACCACAACCTTCAGCATGAATTACATCTCAATGTAAAGAAAACAAAAGTCCTCACCACTGGGCCAATAAACAACATTCTTATCAACAGAGAAAAGATTGAAGTTGTTAAGGACTTCATTCTTCTTGGATCAACTATCAACACTTACAGAAGCAGCAGTCAAGAGATCAAACGACATATTGCATTAGGCAAATCTGCTGCACAAGACTATTTTAAAAGTAGAAGAGCAAAGATGTCAGCTTGAAGACTACAGTGCACCTGACCCAAGACATGGTATTTTCAACAACTTTATATGCATACAAAAGCTGGACAGTGAATAAGAAAGACTGTAGAAGAATTGATACTTTTGAGTTATGGTGTTGGAGGAAAATATTGAAAGTGCCATGGGCTGCCAAAAGAACCAACATACCTGTGTTGGAAGAAGTGCAGTCAGAGTGTTCCTTGGAGGCCAGGATAGCGAAACATCATCTCTCATACATCAGACACATTGTCAGAAGGGACCAGTCGTTGGAGAAGGATATCATGTTTGGTAAGATGGAGGGTCAGAGAAAAAGAGGAAGATCCCCAACGAGATGAATTGGCAAAGTGACAGCATCAATGGACTCAAGCGTGGCAACAATTGTGAGATTGGCCCAGGAATGGGCAGTGTTTCATTCTGTTGTGCATAGGGTTGTACATGAGTCAGTATTGACTTGATGGCACCTAATAACAATGGTGTAAAGGAAATAGAAAGATTTAGAGTTTTAGAGAAACTTTATTATATTCAAGGCATTTCCTCTCATAGGGATCCAATACTAGAAATTATAGGATAATTCTTTGCTTGGAAAATGTTTCTTTCAACTGCTTCTGGGTTGGTAATGCTTACTTCGTAACTTCTGCCTTCCTGGGCAGTCCCTTAGAAAATGTAGTATTTTCACCTTTGTCGCCTTCAAGCTCATGTAAATCCTGCTACTGTTTTATCTCCTACGTTTTTCCCTATGTGCTTGTCTGAGCACGATGATTTTAAATGGATTGTACCTATGTGATGCTCTAGCTTGTGTTCCAGAAAGGTAGCCCAGCCTGCATCTAATTAACTAGCATGGGCTCCCTCTACTGGTTAATGAAGATTCCAGGAACCTACAAAGAATACCAGAATGGTGAATCCTGCAGGGTTCATGAAAATCAACTATAAATACGAAATCACCAAAAGTGAGTTGGGATTTGTTTTTACCCTTCTTATAATCTAATACATTAGCCTGTTTCTGTTTCACAGATGCTGGCAGAAGACACAAGACTTCAGGATCACAGACAAATAACTTCATGATCATGTACACTAGCATGTTTATGTCAGTCATCCTTATCTCCAGTTCCCACAGAACCAACCCAGTGGGTCCCAGATGGATGTGGTCCATGCAATGGGCTAGTATCATATCTGAGGAGTGCTGAGCATGAAGAACCTACCATTTTTATAGCAAGCAATAAGCAAGCCCGTTCTTTGCCTCAGTGAGAAGCATTAGCCCATCACTCAAAAGTGCATGCGTCAAACCCAACTCTGACAAATGGTCCAGCTAAGGAGCAACCAGGTCTTGCATTACTGGGAGATCCAGCTAGATTTGCAGGAGAGCAAGAAAACTAACAAATATAAGATGATTATGCCAATAACCTGGACACCTGGTATGGAGCTATAGTATAAGCACTGGACTGCGAACCATCAGCTGCTCCTCAGAAATCCTATACAAGGTTACTATGAGTTGGAACAAACTTGACAGTACTGAACACCAATGCCAATAATTTTGTTTCAATTTCATTAAAGTCATTGCAGATTTCAATTTATTTGTTTTTTGTAGGTGATTTATGGCAAGATTGGTTTGAACCACAAGGTTGGAAGTTCAAACCCACCAGCTGCTCCTCATGAACCCTATACAAGGTCTCATAGTTGGGATCAACTCAACGGCATTTAAAACAAATATACTGCTTTGGAGGACAGTGGCTATGTAGGATAAGCACTGAATGAGAACTACAAGTTTTGCCAGAGGAGCCCACCAGCCACTCCAAGAAAGAAGAATGAGTCTTTCTACTCCTGCAGAGATTTACAGGCTCAGAAACCCTATACAGGGTCTCTATAAGTCAGTACTGATTCCACGGCATTTTAACAACACATTGTTGGTAAAACTCTCTTTTTCTGTCTAAAACTAGGGGGCAAATCCCTACCTTTGATCAAATAGTAGTTGACTTCATTTGCCAAGTTATAAATGAGGATAGTGGGGAGTAACATCTGGCACTCTAGGACAAGTACTGGACAGCTAACTGCAAGGTTGGCCGTTCAAACCCACCAGCCACTCCTTAGAAACCCTATGCAGATTGTCTGTGAGTCAGAACAGACTCTACAGCACTTAACAATAACAACATTTATTTAAGTTTTTTTATGTTTTTGAATTTTAAATTTAAATTCAAAATCTAAATTAAAATGATCACATAAATGCTTTATACATGAATACTTTAAGGATCTGTTTTGAAATATTCAGGGCTTTATTATTTTAAATGAGACAGACTAATACAGAATGTCAGAAATCCATTCACAAGACTTTAAGATTCTGTTATTGTTAAGTGCCGTCGAGTTGGTTCTGATTTATAGCGACCCTGTATAGGGTTTCCAAAGAGCAGCTGGTAAGTTTGAACCACCGACCTTGAGGTTCAAACCAACTTTGCAGTCCAGTGCTTATCCTACAGTGCCACACATCACAGAATTTAAAACTAGTTACTGACAGCTGGCTTTTAAGTTTTTGTTATATCATTGGTCACAATTTTTGTATCACCATCATGTAACATTTTTACAGCAAGAAGTAGCCAAGTTTCCATTGTGCCAATAAACGTGTCTGCCTTAGAGAGCACTTGACAATCTTCAAAATGTTTTCATGCACCTTGTCCTATTTTTGAAGTCCTGATGTGGTGTTTTAGGATAAGCACAGAACTGCTAACCGCAATGTCGATTGTTCAAACCTACCAGCTGCTCCTTGGATGCCCTATATAGTGTCACTATGAGTTGGGACCAACTCAGTGGCACTTAACAACATCAGCAAATCTCATTTGTACCTCTGCTTAACCTGGGAACTTAGGTAGAAAAAATCTTGGTATCTCCCTTCTATAATTGAGGAAACTAAAAAGCAAAAAAGATTGAGTGATATATCCAAGATCTGTTGTCCCCTTGCTTAAAAATCAAGGTTTCATTCATTTTCCTGAGCTGTTCCCCTCATATCACATTGCTTCTTCTACCACTCTCATTCACCCGCCATATCAGCTCAGTGCTTTAGACTGTCATTAACAGAACACCTTACTCAAACTCACTTAAGCAACAAAGAATTTACAGGTGCCCCTGACAGAGGAGTCATGGAGAGGGTCAGGCTTCCAATGCAGTTTGATAAGGCACCAGCTGACCATCTGCTCCCCTCTTCCTTCTGTCCTCTGCTTTATTATTTATTCTCAGGCCATCTTGCCTCATTGCAACAAAATACCTACAGCTGCATTGTATCTTCCATCTACACACCTATCATCCATATCCAAATCAAGATCCTTCCAAAACACTGCCCTGTCTTGCACAATCTTCACAATTGTGTTGTTATAAGACCATTGCTGCCAATGTGTCATTCTATTTCCTTATGGGGATTCTTTTTCATTGGCCATCCACTTTACCAAGTATGATACCCTTTTCCAGGGACTGGTCCCTCCTGACAACATGTCCAAAGTACGAGAGGCAAAAGCCTTGCCATCCTAACTTCTAAGGAGAATTCTGGCTTTATTTCTTCTAAAACAGATTTGTTTGTTCTTCTAGCAGTCCATGGTACTTTCAATATTCACCATAACTAAAATGCATCAATTCTTCTATGGTCTTTCTTATTCATTGTCCAACTTTCACATAATGTGAAGAAACTGAAAATACCCTGGCTTGGGTCAAGCACACCTTAGTCCTCAAAATAACATTTTGCTCTTGAACACTTTTAAAGAGTTCTTTTGTATCATATTGCCTAATGGAATATGTCCACTGATTTCTCGACTACAACTTCCATGACTTTTGATTGTGGATCCAAGCAAAATGATGTCTTTGACAACTTCAATCTTTTCTCTAGTCACCATGATGTTGTTTATTAGTCCAATCCAGATGTAACATTATTGAACTAATGAGTAATATTATGTCAATTAGAATGTCCCCATTTCTACATGTATAGAAATACAGCTTTCCATATATTACCATTGGAGCACATCACTAGAACAACAGCAGGAGAGGCTCCTAGGGGCACAGGTCAGACTTCAAAAGATGAGGCAGCAAAAGCCATATTGATCAAATCTAGCTTTCTTAAAGAATTTACAGCCAGACATCAGTGGCAAGATTTTCGGGACAGATAGCCAAAGCACCAAGAGTCAACCAGGTAGAGGTCTGTGCAGGGCAGTGTGGGATGTGAGTTTATGTATGTAGTTAATGCTTACATGCAAGAATACATGCAGGTGAATCAGGAAAAAAAAATGTCAAATCTATGATGGGTAGGATTACTTTTGTACTAGTTAATGGATTCCAATTGGCATTACCATGGAGTCAGGAGTTTGGTGTGTTTTTTTCTTGGCCTAGTTCACTGCTTAGTCAGGGACTCTGATTCTTCCCCATAGTTCTATGCAGACAGGACCCATTTGTATGGTTAATGGCCATCACACCTATTATCTTACACAATTGGCCTTTGCACAATGTGGGGGTCAGAAGTGCCGACCACCCACACAGTCTAAAATCATCATATAATTTACAGTTGACTTTGAGCAACAAAGGTTTGAACTTCATGAGCCCACTCATATGGAGATTTTTTTCCCTGTTGTTATTGCAATGTACTCACCTGTTACTCACACAGAGATGATTAGTATCAGCAAGAATTTAAATGAATACTCACAGCACTTGAGCTTGTCACAACAGAAATGGAGAAAATTCCAGTATGAGTGGAGTCACACAGTTCAAACTCCAGTTATTCAAGGGTCATCTGTACGTAAAAGCTTCAAAAAGTTCACAGAAAAGTTCTATTATCTTTCAGTTTCATGTTTCCATGAATTCTGTGAAGCCCTCTTGGATTCTGTCTGTTCTCTTTATTCACTAACTTTATCTAATGCCCATGGGCATTAGAGTTTATGATCACTCCCATGAGAAATGTGAAAGCAGCTACAGACTTTAACAAGAGTGTGACATTGTGAAATTTAATTGTTGATCTAATCCCAACTAAAAGCTTTCACCCACCACTTGTCTGGCAGTTCATTGGACTGTGATAGCTTGTGTTTTGCTGCGCTACTGGAAGTTATGCCACCAGTTTTAAATACCAGCTGGGTCATCGATGGTAAATAGGTTTCAGCAAAGTTTCTAGACTAGGAAGAAGGAGAGGCGGACCACATCTGAATGCTTAGCCACTGAAGACCATATGGATACCAGCATAATATTGCCTGATAGAGTACTGGAAGATGAGCCCCTAAGGTTGAAAGGCACACAAAGTATGGCTGGGCAAGAGCTACCTACTCAAAGTAGAGTTAGCATTAATGATGTAGAAAGAGCAAAGCTTTCATTACCTTCATTTGCTGATGGGGCACAACTCAAAATGAGAAGAAACAGCTGTAAATATTCAGTAATACTTGTAACATGTGAAAGTTGGAAAATGAACAAGAAAGACCATAGAAGAATCAATACATTTGAGTTATGTTACTGGTAAAAAAAATATTGAGAGTACCATGGGCTACCAGAAGACAAACAAACAAATCTGTCTTGGAAAAAGTAAAGTCAGAATGCTCCTTAGAAGTGAGAATGCTAAGACTTCATTTGTGACATGTTGTCAGAAGGGACCAATCCCTGGAGAAGGACATCATCTTTGTAAAATGGAGGGTCAGTGAAAAAGAGGAGGCCTCTAAACAATAAATTGGCACAGTGAAAGCAACAGTTGGCTCAAATATGAAAACAACCGTGAAGATGGTACAGGACTGGGCAGTATTTAATTTTGTTGTACATAGGGTCACTATGAGTAGAATTGATTTCAAAATGATCTAGGTGAGAAATGATCGGGACAGAGAACAAATCAATGGATAGGAAGTCTTTTGCTAGTACACATTGACTTGGAGGGAGACTGAACTAAGAGGATAATAGTTGAGGAGATCAACAAGGTGATTGATGTGCAAATATCGTCCCTTCCATACCAACCCCATGCTATAGTCAATTTTCCCTTTGTCCCATTTTTTTTCTTCTTACTTTACCCTATCTTCTACTTTCTAAGAAGAGCCATATCTCCACTAGATAAATTCTAGAATTATTTGAGATGCAGAATCAGAAAGCTAGGGAAAGGGGACTGAAGCGAATAAGTATGGTAGGATGGCTACGTCAATGTGTACATAAAAAAGCACAAAGAGTGTGAGGAAAGTAGTGGGCAAAGAAAATGCCTCACAATTTGGGTGTCAGGGAGAGGTTGAGAAAAGGAGAATAATTGATTTAGAGAAGTGTTTTGGATTACTAATTTAATCTTTTATTATACACTGAGAATCTATAAAGGATTTCTTTACCTACTTTTTAGATTCTTTACTGAGTTTCCTTGAATATGACTCTGCACACATTGGGCCACATGGAATGGGAATGTAGTTTACATGAGTGTGTACTTCGGTTACATGAGCACCTCCTTTCCAGTTTTTCTGGAAGTTTCAGTGTACATCCAGAAATGACTGTCATGTATGGACAATGCTGAGGGACTTCTTGCATCTACTCTAGCAGCATCTCAAAGTATTCCGGAATTTGATGATGCAATGATTTCCCATTGCTGTCAATGCCTATATCCACCAAGATCAACACAAGTAGATAAGTTACAAGATTGAACAAGCGCCTGACACTGCTACTGCATCCTGCCTCCAGGCTCAGGTCAGGAAAATAATTCATTATGCATCAGATCTCAGGGACTCTGCCAGTCAACTCTACAGTTCTTATAGTCTGTGTAACATGCCTGTCCATGATTGATCCCCAACAGTGAGCATAATTTGAGCTTTGTTTTCACCTTAGGAGGCTTCTGAGACCAGTGGCAAGAAGTAGATATAAATATACGTGGCAGAAATTTTTCAGATTTTCAACTGAATTCCCCTTGTCTTTTCACTTTTATCAACAGAAGCCCAATTTTGTTTGAGGTGGAAATGTGTCCAGTTAAAGACACTCATGTCCTCAGTTACTTTTACAGCCATAGCCCAGGACACTGGTCACAAACACAGACTCAGGTTTGGATGAACCACTGAAGTCAAGTTTCTCTTGTTTGCAACATCTCTCAGTTCTAACTGCCACGGATTCAGGGTGCACAGCTCAAATTAAACCAAGGTACCCTACTGTAGAAGATGATTACATATTAGTTAAAACACTTTCTGATGTGCCAGCATAAACATGGACACACATCTAGAAGTTGTACATATGTTTTGATTGTTAATAGTATAATGTTCTTCTAGAATGTCCTAATGCCCAGGTCTTATTAGCAAAAGGTTATGAACCTAAATAAATATATTTACTAAATTGGCCTGGAGGCCAATTCAATTTCCAAGGTCCAAATTAAAATGAATTCTAGCCTTTTGGGGACCTGTATCATAGTGTTTCCCATAGCCAATTTATTCAATGAACATTTGTTTAGCACTTGCTGTGGGCCAGACACTGGGTAAGCTCTGGCACACCAGAGAAAACCCAGTTCCATGTCCTAAACGAGCAGATTTAAGTTGGATTGTAACATTCAACATTTGCCAAGTGTCTAAATATTTTTATTGCCAAAGTATAATAGTGGAGGAGGTGGTAGGAATCAAAGTATTTGATGCCATGTGAGATATATTGGTGACTTCTAAAATTATCTACAACTTACTTTAATCAGTTCTTAGTCTTATTTTTGTGAATCCTAACCTCCTAAATGTGTCTAGGGTTTGGATCCAAAAACAGTTACCATTTTTACCCCTAGTTAGAAATAACATAAAATGGGAAAATTGGGCTTAAAAATACATTCATCACTAATTACAAAAGACATCAGTAGGCAATCTAGTCCTCACACCACTAGTCTTCACAGGGAATCTGGCAGCACTTCATCATCAATGGGAAATTCTTAATTGCTTTCCTCTGTATACTTTATAACAGTATTTATTACTATAGTGATTCCTTGAAAACCGAACTGCATAAGTCATCATGGACTACTTTTTCCTTTTAGCAGCTAAAATTAGCTGCTCATTATGAAGTGCTACAGGAAATCTACTAACGTGTCTTGTCCAGAAACAGTTACTTACATCCATCACTGCTTAATGGTGTAGACCATGAAGTCTCTATGTCTAGAACTCAGGCGCTATCCCTTCCCAGGAGCCTTGATCATCTGTGCTTCTCATTCCAGAACTTAGTCATCAAAGCATGCATTTATATTCACTTTTAAGTGATTGCTGACAAGAACTTTTACACTTACTGCCTTGATTCTCCTTAGGAGATTCAATGAAAGAATCTTAGAAAAGCAACCAGTAAATTTTTGTGGAAATTCAGTGATAGCTACATGAAGAGAATGTCAACACACAAGGCACTGTGGCAACAGAAGAGAACTCAAAGATCACTCAGGAGTTGGATACTATTGGATCATGATGATACATCTGCATAAAAATCCCAGACTTTACTTTCCATTTGTTGTTTATATGATTTGGCAAGGATATTTAAAAGGTAATGGCAGACATGGAAAAACCAAGCCTGAATTTATATACAATGGTAAAGGCTCAAAACAGTGAACACTATGTTGAAAGAGAAGAGCAAAGAGGGAAGACTCATATTTCTACATTTTAAAACATATTAAACAGCTATAGTAATCAAAATTGTCTAGCTCTGGTGTAACAATAGATACATAGGGCAGTGGAACAGAATGGAGAGTCCAGAAATAAGTCACACATCTATGGATAATTGATTTTTGACTAGGGTATTAAGTCCATTTGATGGGTAAAGAAGAGTCACTTCAATTAATAGTACTGGAAAAATTGAATTTCCACATGCAGAAAATGAAACAGAATGTATGCACATTAAATAAATTTTAAATGGACTAAAGACACAAATTGTAAATTGAAACCATAAAATTCTTAGGGGAAAAAAATGAAGGGGAAATGCTATTGGGGATGGCTTTTAACAATGCATTATCAAACATAACAACAAAAGCACAAACATCAAAAGACAAAATAAAATAATAAAATCTCATAAAAATGAAAAATGTTTGTTCATCAAAAGACTTTACTAAGAAAGTAAAAAGACAAGCTACGAACTGGGAGAATATCTTCAGAATCCATATATCCAATAAGACTCTAGTAGCCAAAAAATATATGAAACTTCTATAACTTAACAACAAAAAAGACAAATAACCCAATCATAAAATGGATAGAAGACTTGAATACATGTTTAACCAAAAAGGACATTCAAATGACCTACAAACACATGAAAAATAATCAATATCATAAGCCAGCAGAGAATGATAAAACTATCACTGCGTTCCCACTTCATTTTTATATTTTCAAAAATAAAAAATAAAATAAACAGAAAATAAGAAATGTTGGTGAGATTGTGGGAAATTGGAACCCGTATCCATTGCTAGTGGGGATGCAAAATGATGCAGCCATTGTGGAAAACAGTGTGGCAATTCCTTAAAACACTAAAAACTGAACTTCTGTGTGACCACCATAATTTCACACTTAGGTACATAAAAGGATTTAAAAGCAGAGACTCAGGGAGATGTTTGTATACATCAATGTTCATTGAAGCACTATCCACACTAGCCAAAATGTAGAAACGGCCTACATGCCATCAACAGATGAACAGATCAACAAAATGTGGTATTACATACAATGAAATACTAAGGCAATGAGCAAAATTAAGTCTTGATATATGCTGCAATGTGGATGGAACTGGAAGAAATTGTACTGAGTAAATCAATCACAAAAGGACAATTATTGTATAACCTCACTTATAAAAAGATAGACTGTTTTAAACTCAGGAAGAAATTAATAAATGACAGGGTCACCTCAAATAAAATTTTAAAACTTCCCATAAAAATTTTTAAAGAAAGAAAAAGGATAAAAATTTTGTAAACGCTAAAAAAAAAAATAGCAATGAAGGAAATGATGAGAAAATGCACACACAAAAATGAATTCGGCACAGAAAATTATGTGGAACAAAGAAACCAGGAGCACTACAAAACACACACACACAGCAATAAATTCATATTTATTGATAATTACACTGAATGAAAATGGATTAAATGTACCAGTCAAGAGCTGGTTAACTGAATGGATTAGAAAATAGGACTCATCAAGATTCTGTCTACAAGAGCAATGTTAAATTATAACGATGAGTATGCAAAATACCTCATAACATGGTTGAACTTGGAGGACATTATTTTGAAGGAAATAAATCAATCACCAAAAAAAAATATGTTATTTTTTGTTATTGTTGCTATTAAGTGCCATTGGGTTGGTTCTGACTCATAATGACCCAAGGAGTAGCTGGTGAGTTTGAACAGCTGACCTTGTGATTACAGTTGACCTTGCAGCCCAGTAATATAAGCAGCCCGGTGCTTATCTTACAGTACTACACATGCAACCACTATTATAGAAAGTCAAGAAAAGTTTTTTTATGCTAAAATAAACATATATTCACGATTACCAGGGTGGGAAGGTGAAAGGATGGTAAATTGCTGGCTAGAGAATGTTGGTTATTAAGTCCCGTGGAGTCGGTTCCAATTCATAGCAACCCTGTATAGAGTTTAAGAGGAACCACTGGTGGGTTTGAGCTGCTGACCTTCTGGTTCTCATTCTAATGCTGATTCTACAGCACTACACACATGTGCTAATTTGGGTGAAGGGGAAGCCAATATACAATAAGATAGAGGGCCACACAAAATTACAGAGACAAAGGAAGACATTGGGAAGAGTGCAAGAGTTAAAGGCAATAGTGGCAAACACTGTTATATACATAATTATTCAATAACATTGATCTACTAGTAGGCACATGATAGACATGCAGGCTGAATAGATGGGGGAGGTAGAAAGGAGATACACTCATGAATACATATATAGGTTGACAAAGGATATTTCTACTTGTGTATTTTTACGTTTGCTGCAAATACATCCATGAAAGTAGTAGAGCATACAGGAGACAAGTTTATGAAAATTTCTTAGACATAACCAAGCATCTTGAGGGAATGAATTATGGGGTCTGTTGGCTCAGGATCATGGTCTTGAGGGACATCAAGTTCAACTGGCATTACATGGTTCATAAAGACAATGTTCTCTATCTGACTTTGGTTGAGTAGTGACTTAAAAACTAGTGAGCAGCAATCTAAGGAGCAACTATTAGTCTCTCCCTGTCCAGAGGAAAGAAAAATGAAGAAAATAGAAGACACATGGAAGTAATAAGTCCACTGAACTCAAGAACCCCAGGCACATCATTCTCCATAACTCTGAGACCAGAATAACTAGATGGTGCCTGCTTACCACTACTAACTACTAACTGCTCTGAAAGAAATCACATTAGAAGGTCTTGGATAGAGTGAGAATAAACTGTGTAACAAAACACAAAATCATAAAACAAAAAAACCCCACAGACTTTATGGTCAGATAGAAACTGGTGTCACTCCCAAGACTATCTATGGCCATTAGTCACCCTTCAGGTCTGGAAATGAACTCACCCCATGACTCAATTTTCAGTCAAACAGTAGACAGGTCTATAAAAGGACTAATAATACTAATGAGGTACACACACCTTAAAATAATCAACCATTTGAGCTCAAAAGGACATTTACCCAAGGACAAGATTCAGAAAGTTTCAAAAAAAAAAAAGGAGAAATGGAAACAGGAAACAAAGGAAGATAGTAGCATAAGTGATGTCACATTGCAGGGGTTGAAATCAATGAGATGAAACACAATGTGTATAAATTGTTAATGGAAAACTGATCTTCTCTGTACCTTCACCCAATTCTCAATAAAAAAGCCAAATCAAATTAAAATAAAAAATAAAGTAGATAAAACATCTGAAGAGACAGGTCACTGAAGAGGATTTACAGAGGACAAATAAGCACATGAAAGATGTTAATTTGTCATTAGGGAAATCAAGTTAAAACCACAGTGATATATCACTATACACCTATCAGAATTACTAAAATAAACCAGCAAACGCAGGCAAGAATGAAGAAAGACTAGATCATTTGCACAATGCTGGTGGGAATGTAAAATGGTACAGCCACTCTCAAAAATCACTTACCAGTTTCTTTAACACTAAACATACAGCTACCATATGACCCAATAACTACCCCCAGGCATTTACTCCAGAGAAATAAGTATTTATTTTCACACAGAAACCTGTACATCAATGTACTGTTTTATTTGTAAAAACCAAAAATGGGAAACAGTGCAAATGTTCCTTAGTAAGTATTGATTAAATGAACTGTGTTACATCCATATCATTGAATACTACCCAGGAATGAAAAGGAGTTAACTACTGATACTCCCAATAAACTGAGTGAATCTCCAGAGAATTACTCTGGGCAAAAATATTCCCCCAAACTTACATACTACATCATTTCATTTATAGAGTAGTATTGAAAAGACAAAATTATACATAAGAAAAACAGATCTGTGTTTGCCACATGTCAGGCAGTTATGGGGGCAAGGGAACAGGGAGAAGTGAGGTTATAAAAGGAGAACAGAAAGGATCATTCTGGTGAAGAAACGGCTCTGTATTTTGCCTGTATCAATGTCTACATCCTGGTTGTGATATTGTGCTGGTATTTTACAATTCAAATATTTACCGTTGTGAGAATCTGGAAAAAGGGTTCCAGTGCTATTTCTGCTTCATTTCTTATGATTTCACATGAATCTACAATTATCTCAAAATAAAAAAATAATTCTTTAAAAAGTTAATGACAATTCTAAAGTCTAGTGGGAAATTTTTTTAACTTTTTTTTTTTTCATTCTATCTGTTTGTTGTTGTTAAGTACCGTGGAGTCAGTTACGACTCATAGCAACCCTGTACAGGGTTTCCGAGGCTGTAAATCTTTACGGGAGCAGAAAGCCTCATCTTTCTCCCGTGGGACGGCTGGTAGTTTCGAACTGCCAACCTTGAGTTTCGCAGCCCGATTCGTAACCACTACGCTACCAGTAGCTGGAATATATTCATCTTTCATAAACCTTTGCAAAGCTATTGAACAAATTACTTGTGGGGGCATTAAATACCATGTTCTTCTCTATTAACATTAGTTTCAAAATTATATGAAATCTATTGAAAAGGAAAATGGAGGCAAGAGCCAAACTCTACCCTGAGTTTGGAGGTGCATATTATACTCCAGCCTCCAAAATCTGTGTTGCCTTAGACAAATCACAGACACATGGGACAAGCGTCTTTGGTCTTCATATTGTCAATGCATCAATGACCAAATTCCACGGAATCAGCATACTATCCCACTTCCAAAGGAGCCCTGGTGTGGCACTGTGGGTTAAAGTGCCAGACTGCAAAACCATTTGAACTGCAATTTCGGCGGTTTAAGCTCACCGGCTACTCCTCAAAAACCCTATACAGGGTTGCTATGGGTCAGAATCGACTCGATGGCACTTAACAACAACAACAACCACTTTCAAGGAAATACGGTTTTGTTCTATGCTTCCTTTTAATGAGTCATGGTTTCATTTTCCTTTCTTCTTATGTAAAAGTCTCCATATCAAAGTGACACTCTCCAATTCCAGATTAAGCCCTACTCCCTATGTTAACTACAAAGACTTTAGACATGTGCTGGGGCAATTCCCAAATTCTGATATTAATGACCTTCAGTGAGAAATTAAGCTGAATAGAAAAGTGCAAAAACACTAATTGCAATAGTAATAATAGCACCATTTACTGTTCACATTTATTATAAGTTATGTTTCAAAAGCTTTAAGGGTTTCATTTTAAAAACAATCCAGTGCAATAAGTGTTAACATCCCATTTTAAAATCTATACATAAATACATAAAGTGGTCACCTACTCTCAGTGCATCCAAAGATGCTATGTTGTTGTTAAGTGCCGTTGAGTCGGTTCTGATCCATAGCAACCCTGAATAGGGTTTCTGAGGCCATAAATCTTTACAGGAGCAGAAAGCCTCCTCTTTCTCCTATGGAGCAGCTGGTAGTTTCGAACTGCTGACCTTAAGGTTCACAGCCCGATTCGTAACCACTACGCTACCAGGGCTCCTTTGGAAGTGGTATAGTATGCTATACAGACTGCAAAAAAAGCAATTCCACTGAGCAAAAGACTATATCCCACACTTATCTTTAAATTATTGAATGTTGGCTTAGTTCTCACTGTGGTTGAGCTAAATTAAAAGTTGTACTAAAGTTAAAGGTACTTTCAGGTCAAAGAATCTTAGGGATACTGAGGCAACACAGGAACCATGCTAAGAGCGCTCCAGATCTCTGAGCTTAGCCCAGGAGAGCCCTGAACCACATGAGAATGGTTACCCTGTGCCAGACAACTAATTAGCATCTACAACTAATTTCAAAACTCTTTGAATTCAAATTTTTGTTTAAGGGAAGAGATACAATATTACATTTTATTTCTGTCAGCATTCAAAGTCAACTATGTCATCCCTTACTATGGAAGATTTTGGCCCTATTACTTGCTGTTGTCTCCTAAATTGCATTAACACCCTTTTGGATGGCAGCCATGATTCTTAGAATCACATTATTGAGAGATGAAGAAAGTCTAAAGCACTCCTTTGGTCCACTAGGGTACATTTTTTTCCCTGTTCTGGGCCCCAAGCCCTGGGAACATTACCCCATCAGTCAGCATGGTTCATGGGAAGAACAGGGCACAGAATTACACATCTGAAAGGTACACATCTCCATTGAAACCAGGACTGAGGTTGTAAGAAGGTAGCAACAAAACACGTGCAAAAAAGATACAAGTAAACAAATACTGGAGGAGCAAGAACAATTGAATTATTCCAACTGTAAATGCATATAACTTGTACATTTATGGTCTGAAATCTTATAAACATTTTATGGCTCTCTAAAAGCCAAATATGACATTTAAGTGATTCATTCCATTAATGCACTATCATTTTGTCAATCTGGAATGTATTTTAATCAAAACTCCCCCTTGAAATGGTCTCCTTTGTTGTATTTTCTTGTTGGCTCATTTTATCAACATCTGTTATGTTTAGACAATATAAATTAAAACTGAGCAGTGCTGTTTGTACTCAGATACTTTTGTTAAGAGTGCAACATCCTAAGATTGGCAGTGTTTACATAAATGAGTGTGGCTGACACAGCCATCATAAACAAATAAGGAAAATATAACAAACACATTGTTCATGCAGGAAGTGTTTGTTTTGAGAGTTGGCTTTGGTCTCTCCAGATTGATGAAGAGCTGCTGATATGGCGGATCTGTGCTGCACCACTCAGTAGGCCAAATGTGGAAGCCAGCCAGACACCCACTGCTATGGCCTGTGGTGGGCAGAGTCCCAGATCTCACCCTTGACCCGCCCAGGAGGTTGCTGAGGCCCTCCAGCTGAGCCTGACTGCGTAGACAAATGTTGACACTTTGTGGTGTTACAGATAACTCTACAAGTATCACAGCTCTACCACTTCAGGACTTCCACAGGGAAGGTTGCAGCAAGGCCATTCTGACCTAGTTCTAATTCTTATTCGCCCAGTAAATAAGGAAGTACCATAAATGTGTACCAATACACATAATATGACCAAAGATGAGCTAAGTGATTTAGTAATGTATCTACAAAGATGTTCAGTGGCGAAATGGTGAAGTACTCTACTATAAGACAGAAGTCTGGCAGTTTAAACCCACCTACAGGTGCACTGAAGTGTGGAGCTGTGGGTTAATGCGCCAGACTGCAAAGTCCTTTGAACTGCAAGGTTGGCAGTTCAAGCTCATCAGCTTCTCCTTGGAAACCCTTACAGGGTCGCTATGGGTCGCAACCAACTTGACAGCACTTTACAACAACAACAACAGGTGCACTGACAGCCTGTTGCTCTGTTTCTGAAAGGTCACAGTCTTGAAACCCTATGGAACACAGTTCTTATCTGACTTCCATAGGTCTGTCATGAGTCCAAATCAACATGACAGCAACAAACAGCATCAATAATTTAAAACTAAAGGAAAGACCCATTCAAGTGGCTATAATAAAAAATTCAAATAATAACAAATGTTATTACATATGTGGAGAAATTTGGTCCCTAAGACACTACCTGTGGAAGTGTAAAATAGTACAATTGCTCTGGAAAACAGTTTACAATACCTTCAAAGGTTAAACTTAGAGTTACCATTATTGTTGTTGTTGGGTGTCATTGAATCAGTTCTGATTCATAGTGACCCTATGCATAACAGAATGAAATACTGCCCAGTCCCGTACCATCTTCACAATTGTTGTCATGCTTGAGTCCATTGCTGCTGCCACTGGGCCAATTCATCTCATTAGGGATCTTCCTCTTTTTTGCTGATGCTCCACTTGTCTGGGGCTGGGTTCTCTAGAGAAGTTAAACCAGTGAAACTTATATATGTATATATATAAAGAGAAATTTATATCAAGGAAATGGCTCACAATGGTAGAGCCCCAGGAGTCCCAAGTCCCCAGCAGAAAATAGAGCAAGCTTTTCCTGCATATCCATTAATTTGGGGGCAAACCACACCCCCCAAGGAAACATCCTTTCAATTGAGTGGCTATTCGTAGGCAATCATGACAGAGTTAGCTATGCCTGTATTAGGTTTCATCACCATGGATATAATCACATCTCAACTGCAAAAGCACTGGGATTTCTGGCTTAGTCAAGTTGACACAAAATCTTAACTGTCACAGTCTACCCCTTGTCAACTTGGTCCCTATAAATCATATGCTCAGTCTCCAAATAAAGAAAATTGTAAGGTCATACTTGCACCTAACGTGAGATAACTATGCATACATCCAAAAATGCCCTGGATCCATTTACATCTTATATTTTACAGATGAACAAATGAACAAAGCAAAAATATTTTATATACATATCAAAACAAAACCAAATGTTTATTCATTTAAATGTCCAAATGGCACTTTCTCCTGCCCATAGGTATACAGCCTGACTCAGTCCATGGGCCTGAAGCCCACAGTCGCTCTCTCTCCAGGCTACTACCTCTGCCACGAGTCTACATGAGAGGGACCTCATGTTCCACTCATTTCTTTTCCTTCTTAATGGTCCTGGGATTGTCTGTTCCTGTTTCTGAGATGGCTCCTTTTAAATCTAACTGGATGGGAAAACTAACCAATCTCGGCCTTAGAGTTTACAGTTTTGATAATCACAATCAATCCTGCTAACAATTACTCATAATTGAATCATAAAATCCCATCAACATCACCCTTCCCTCACCCACCCCCCTCACACACATACCCAGCCCCTTTCATCAGATCCATTAGGAAAAGAGAAAAACTAGTCAGTGAGGATTCTTCTTTGTCCCCCTCATTCTGATACTAAGCACACCTAGGAAGGCTTGTAAGACAGCCACTTCATACCTTTATAGCCCCCTACTCATTTTTAAACTGTTTTATTGTGAATTATGTGATAGTTTACATGGGAGAACATCAGCTTTACATTCATCCTATCGTATATCATTACATTGCCATGGTTACAGTCCCTTCCATGCATTATCAACCAACCAAAGTGTACACCCTGCAAGCCTGCCCCATGGTTGTCAGCACACAGACCCTCTCCCTCTGTGGGTCTAGAGTCGCCAGCTGCTCCATCTCTCCACGTCATCATCTCTGCCTCCATCTGGTGTCATTGTTTCTCTGGGTAGGGTCCCACACTCCGCTCTTCTCCTTTGATGGTCCCAGGGACCTCCACTTGTGGACTGCAAAGTCAACCACTCCCCTCTTTTTACTACAAAACATCTACCTTTACATTTCCAACCCTCACAGTCAGTCCTGATAGTAATTATTCACTATTGTACCACATGAGTGCTTTCTCCATCTCCTTTTTTCAGTCCCACCCAGACAGACTGGATACTACTCAGTGGAGATTCTACCTTCTTCCATGCCCTCTGGATCTAGAATTAGCAATTTCTTGATAGGAGGGTCTGGCTCAGGTTTGACAGGAATCCTGAGCTATGTGGAAACACTTACATGTGGGCTCAGGAGTTCATACAACTCCCTAAAATTTAGACCAGCCAGCCATTCTTCTTTTCTCTCGCATCTCAAGGTCAACAGGTGTTAATGGAACATATCTTAATTGCTGCATTGCATCCACTTCCATGTACAAATAGACCCAGGTGATCATCAGTTAGCATACTAGCTGCTGCTCACCAGTTCCCTTTAACTTTCAGTCTTAGCAAGGGGTTTTCTCTGATGGGCAGACATTTTCTTGCCTTGATATCGCTAAAGCAAGCAGCTTGCTTAAAACTCAAAAAGCCAAACAGTCTACTTTTTTCTCTTCAGATTTTCTTTAAATCATGAATCTTCTGTTCTCCCAGAAGATCTAGGTTAGTCAGCATGTCATTTCAAATGCAAATATCTCAACTCTGAAGATTCTGGGAAAATTCCAACTCCCCTATTAGCAAATCCAATCAAGTATAGGCTGAAGGTAGACTTACAAGCTATCTGTAATTATAATTCCCAATATTAATTTCTATCACACAAGTATGTCTATTTTATAATAATAGACAGGAAAAACCAATATCCATAAGACAGTCAAACACAGAAACTTTTTACAAACACACAAGTTCTCTCTTTCTTTCTCCATCCTTGGGCTTAACCCCATTCATCAGGCCTTGGGCCTTTGGCAGAGTGGATTCAGTAGACCCTATCCACCATTGTGTTTAACCAGTGTGGCATCTGCTTCAGGCAACTCCAGAAGCTGCTTTTCTCCTCTCAACTGAAAAATTCTATCTTTTACATTCCTTTCAGTCATTACAGGTAATGAAATCCAAACTAACCATCTAAATATCAAAAGTTTCACTTTACATGCCACTTGGTTCTTTCTCTTACAACATCTTATGATTCCATGAGTCTGAAGCCATTGCAATGAATCCTGCTCCTGATGCCAGCTGCAAAAATCATGTCTGATTTCTTCTTACTCCACAATGGGGAAAGAGAACCAAATTTAAAATCAGCCCAAGACCAATTCCTATGAAGTGGAGGCCAGACATGCCTCCACCATATAACCGTCTTTATTAGTAGAGGCAGAGTTATCAGTGCCTTTAAAATTAGTCAGACTTGAGAACCAATTTAAATCATTCTCCTTGTGATTTTGTTTCTCTGGAGCCCCACTCTTGGTCCTACATGCCTTAGGCTGGGTTCTCTAGAGCAGCAAAGCCAGTGAAACATATCTCTATATATAGAAGCTGGGAGGCTAACCTTGAGCTCAGTAGTTTGAAACTACCAGCCGTTCCATGAGAGAATGATGAAGTTTTCTGCTCCCATAATGATTTACACTCTCGGAAACCCTATGCAGTGTCACTATGAGTCAGAACCGACTCCATGGCACACCACCACCACCACCATATATAAAAAGTTTATATCTCTCCCTATATTATGTTTCAACACCAAGGGGATAACCATATCTCAACTGCCAATCCACTAGGAATCCTGACACAGTCAAGTTGACACAAAACCTTAACTATCACACCACTTTAGCAAGCATGATGTCCTTCCTCTTATAACATGTCTGAATTATGATAGACAAAGTCTCACCATCACGGCTTCTATCTTTTCTCTGCTTAACATGATGTTATTTACTCATCATGTTGTGAGGGTATTTGTTTTCTATACATTGAAGATCCATGCTTACTGAAGGCAGTGGTCTTGGATCTTTATCATTAATTATTTTAAATCTTCTCACTTCTAGCACACAAGGTTGTATCATCTACATATCACAGGTTTTTAATGAGTCTTCCTCAAATTCTGATGCAATGCTCTTTTTTGGATAATTCAGCTTCTCTAATAAGGAGCTCTGGTAGTGTAGTGGTTACGAGTTGGGCTGTGAACCATAGGTCAACAGTTCGAAACTACCAGCTGTTCCATGGGAGAAAGATGAGGCTTTCTGCTCCCGTAAAGATTTACAGCCTTGGAAACCCTGCACAGAGTCACTATGAGTCAGAACCGACTCCACGACACATAACAACAACAACAAGTATATGCTCAGCATACAGTTTAACGGGTGGTAATGATGATTATGTGTCATGGAGTTAGTTCCGACTCATAGTGACCCTATATAGGGTTTCCAAGGCTGTAAATCTTTATGGGAGCAGAAAGCTGCTTCTTTCGCCCATGAACTGCTTGTAGTTTCAAACTGCTGACTATGAGTTTAGCAGCCCAACTCGTAACCACTACACTACCAGAGCTCCTTAGGTAATAGAGATTAAGTATGGTGAAAGAATACAGCCCTGGCACACATCTTTACTGATTTTAAAACAATAGTTCTATTCGAACTACTGCTTCTTTGTCTATGTACAGGTTCCACATGAGCACAGTTAAGTGTTCTGGAATACCCATTCTTCACAAAGTTATCCATAGCTTGCCATGATCCACACATTCAAAAACCTTTGCATAAGCAATAATGCACAAGCAAACATTGTTCTGGTATTCTCTGCTTTCTTCCAAAATCCACCTGATGTCAGAAATTATATCCCTAGTTCCACATCCTCTTCTTAATCTGGCTTGAATTTCTGTCAGTTCTCTATTGATGTACTGTACTGTTGCAGCCACTTTTGAATTATCTTCAGCAAAATTTTACTTTCATGTGATATTAATGATATTGTTAGATGATTTTGGCATTCCACTGGGTCACCTCTCTTTGGAATGGGCAAAAATATGAAGCTCTTCCAATCAGTTGGCCAGGTAGCTGTCTTCCAAATTTCTTGGAATAGATGAGTGAATTCTTCCAGTGTTGCATCAGTTTGTTGAAAAAGTCCTATTTGTATTACATTGATTCCTGGAGTCTTGTCTTTTACCAACGCCTTCAATACAGCTTAGACTTCTTCCTTCAATACCATTGATTCTTGGTGATTTGCTACCTGTTGAAATGGTTGAACACCAGCCATTTATTTTTGATACAGTGACTGTGATTACCTTCCATCTTCTTTTGATGCTTTCTGTATCATTCAATATTTTGTCCATATTGCTGTTGTCATTGTTAGGTGCTGTCAACCTATGCATAACAACCTATGTACAAAACAATCTATGCACAACACAACAAAACACTGCCCAGCCCTGTGCCAACCTCACAATCATTGCTACCCTTGAACCCATTGCTGCTACCACTGTGCCAATCCATTTCATTGGAGGTCTTCCTCTTTTTCGTTGACCATCCACTTTACTAAGCATTTTGGCCTTCTCCCTAGGATTGATTCCGCCTAATAATATGCCCAAAGTATTAGAAATGAAGTCTGTTCATCCTGAATTCTAAGGAGCATTCTGGCTGTACTTCTTCCAACACAGATTTGTTTGTTTTTCTTGCAGTCCATGGTACTTTTACTATTCCCCTTCAACACCATAACTCAAATGCATCAATTCTTCTAGTCTTCCTTATTAATTGTCCAACTTTCACATG
>NW_006408554.1:21365213-21376302 GCF_000296735.1 Chrysochloris asiatica | reverse complement strand
ATAAGATTATCTACTCCCCTCTTTTTGGTACTAAATTTCTACCTTAAAGTCATGACAGTTGTAATTAGTCATGATAACAGCTGCTCACTAGTGAATCATAAGAATCTTATCCCCATCTCTTTTCACCAGACCCATCTAGACAAGATAAAAACTATTCAGTGGGGATTCTATCCTCCCCCTCATACTCTGAAACTAAACTCCATCTTGAAAACTTGTAGCCAGTCACTTTGTGCCTTTATTGTCCCTTCATTTTAGGTCGCCAGTGTCTAAGTTGCCCATCCCTATCAACCCTGTATACAGAGGGGATAAGATTGCTACTTAATGTGAAGACTCCTTCCCTCTCAGTTGGTATTTTGAGCTACTATACGTATAGATAAAGTTCATCAAATTATAGCAATTTATGCTTGTTTCCTTTATCAAAAATTATTTTTTTATCTTCCTCTAGTTGAGCTCTCTAGTTGATCATCAAGGTATCGAGGCTAGGTCAAATGGGTAGTATCTGCAAGTTTGGGCATTCTTGTGCATCAACCCTCACTTCATATCAGCTGGATGCCTTACTCTCAGCTCTAACCCTCTGTGGCTATGTCCTTACCCATGGGCTTAAGAGTACCCAGGTTTCACCACACTTTGGACTAACTAGCCCTTCCTCTTCTCTCTCATCTCCTGGCCAATGTAAGTCTGGAACATGGTTGAACTCAGCCCATATCTTCATTGCTGCCTTTTCCCCTCTTCCACTCACCGGTAGACCAACATGGTCACCAGCAACTTACATGCCTGCTCATGTGTTCCCTTTGAGTTCGGTATTGGAGTGGAGTTTGTCCTTTAGGGACTTGATTGCTTGTCTTGATGGCTTCAGCATACAAATTTAATACTTATAGTGAAATGATACAACCCCAGCACAGACCTTTCCTAATTTTATACCATTCAATGTATCCTTGTTCTGTTCAAACACCTGCCTCTTGATCTATGTACAGGTTCCTCATGATCACAATAAAGTGGTTGGGAATACTCATTCTCCACAATATTATCCATTGCTTATCATCATCCACATTATAAAAAATATATATTTGTGCAGTCAATAAAGCACAGGGAAACATCTTTCTGATATTCTATAATTTCAACCCAAATCCATCTGACATAAGTTATTATATCCCTCATTCCACATCCTTGTCTGAATCTGGATTGAACCTCTGGCAGTTCCCTGTCAATTCACTGTTGCAGCCATTTTTTAATGATCTTTATCAACATTTTACTTACATGCAATATTAATCATAGTGCTCAATGATTTCTGCATTCCACTGGGTCACCTTTCTTTGGAATGTGCACAAATATGGATCTCTTTCAATCAGTTGACCAAGTGGCTCTCTTCCAAATTTCTTGGCATAGATGAGTGAGTGCCTCCAGTGTTGCTTCAGTTGGTTGAAGGATTTCAATTTGTATTTCATCAATTCCCAGAACCTTGTTCTTTGCTCATGAAATCCTTCAACAAATGAAGGATTCAAGTTATCCTGGTCAACTCTACTTTGAGCTTGTAGCTTTTCCTAAACCATATTTTGAGTGCCTTCCAATCTCAAGGGCTCATCTTCCTGAACTATATCTGCCTTTCTGGTGCTAGTCACAATGTTTTCATTTTCCAGCACTACATCTGACACTGCTTTTGTTTTCAGTGTCTAAACATTCAGAAGTAGTCTGCCTCTTCTTCTTCCTAGTCAGTCTTAGTATGTAATCTCAGCTGAAACCTGTCCACCATGAGTGACCTTGCTGGTATTTAAAATACCAGTGGCATAGCTTCCAACATCACAGCAACATTCAAGTCACCACAATATGACAAACTGATGAAACATGGATAATTACCATAAGACACAGAAATTACTCTTTTCAAGATATACCAAATAGCAATGAAACATATATCTACACAAAAACTTATATGTTCGTAGCATCATTATTCATAATATAAAAACATAGGAACAGCCCAATTATTCATCAAGTGATGAATGGATAAACAATGTGGTTTTATTCATACAATAGAATGTTATTTGGCCACAAAAAGAAATTAAATCCTAATAAGGTACAGCATGAATGAACTTGGAAAACATGCTAACTGTAATAACCCAGACGAAAGGTTGCATATTGTATGATTCCACTTGTATATAATGTCTAAAATGGACAAATTCATAGAGACAAAAAGTAGAAAGTATACTCATGGGTACCTACCAGGGGAAAAAGTTGGGAGGAAATGGGTAGTGACTTCTAGAAAGTATGGAATTTCTTTTTTAAGTCTTGAAAATATTCTAAAATTGGTTGTCCATTTCTGTGAACATACTGAAAACCACTGAATTGGACACTTAAAATGGGTGAGTTGTGTGATTATGAATCATATATCACAAAAATCTCATTTTTAAGTATGCATTATGAAGTTTTGAAATGTAAAAAAAGCAAAGGAAGAAAAGGAGGAAAGAAGAAAGGAAAAATGTAGTGTATCCCCACCTCCATTCAAAGGCATACAGCACGATATTGTACTCTACTATACCACGGTAGACACCAAGCTGAGTATGTAGCACATCACAGCGATTATTTATTCAACACATGCTTTATGCAGGAACTCTGGCCTCGGTATATTGCCCAAGATAAGATAATGAGTTGTCATCCCTCCCTCAGTGAGCTTGCAGTCCATCCTACTGACTAGTTTGACTTGACTAGGTCCATCCACAAAGCAGAATCTGGCCATACTACAATCTAGAGATAAGACTTTGACCCAAACTTAGTATATGTCCCCAACTCCCAAATGACTTGCCTTTCTGCCTCTTCCTATTGGCCAAGCCATTGAAGTTGCTGATCTCTGCCTCATCATGCCAGCCTTGTCCTGTACTCACAGAGTGGGTTGTGGGGAGCTGTAGTGCACTGGGTGAGAGACACATCCTTTATTCCAGGAAATTTTGCTCAGACCAGTAGGGGATAACAAACTATAAATGAAAGACTTGATTTACATTTCTCCCTGAATTTGGCATTTGGCTCCTCTAACACCTCCAATTCATTATATAAGATGTAAACGAGGTAGATCAAATCATTTATGAGGCCCATTATTAGCTTTTGAGTCCCTTATTGTTGTTGCTGTTAAGTGCTGTCAAGTCGGTTCCAACCCATGGCGACCCTGTATAGGGTTTCCAAGGAGTGACTGGTGAGCTTGAACCACTGACCTTGCAGTTCAAACGACTTTGCAGTCTGGTGCATTAACCTGCAATGCCACACCAGAACTCATTGTTGTTGTTGTTGTTGTTAAGTGCTGTTGAGTTGGCTTCAACCTATAGCAACCCTGTATAGGGTTTCCAAGGAATGACTGGTGAGCTTGAACTGCCAACCTTGCAGTTCAAACGGCTCTGCAATCTGGCGCATTAGCCCACAGCACCACAACAGGACTCCTATTATTGTTAATTACCATCAAATAAGCTCTGACTCAGGGCAACCCCATCAACAATAAAACTAAACTTTTCCCAGTCCCACATTAATTTCCTATTTGTTGGTATGTTCAAATCTATTGTTTCTGTCCCTGAATATCTGGAGTGCTTCCAGCCTATGGGAACTCATCTTCCAGCACTATATAAGGCTGTATTTTGTTGTGACCCATTAGGTTTTTATTAGTTAATTTTCAGAAGGAGATTTCCAGGTCTTTCCCCCTAGCCTGTCTTAATCTAGAAGCACCACTAAAAACTATCAGGTGACACTGCTTGGGTTTGAAATGCCAGTGATACAGCTTCCAACATCATAGTAAAATACACATTAAGAAATGGATAGTGGGTGAGTCTCTCATGGACCTGAAATATTTCTCTGTCACAATCCCTTTAGAAAACAATGCTTTACTTCTTTCCTTCCCCACCCCCATGCATCAAAGACATTGCACAGTAAGTAAATAAAAGGCTCATTCTGAGGGCTTCACTCCCCTGAAGGCCAAAAGGTGAAGTAAGAATGGGAGTTCAAAGTGTCTGTTCTCTGGTGGTGAAGAGGCCCAAGGAATGCAAATGATACAAGTTTTGTTCCCATTCAGCTGTGGTGATTCAGAGCTGCCAAATGACCATATCCTATGATGGCCCTATGAAGGAAGCTTGATTTTTAAGCATCCTTATTTTAAGGCTTCCTCTTTTCCCTGGTCAGCATATGACTGTTCTCTCAACTTTCTCCAAACATTACTCATCCAAACTGTTTTCTTGAGGAGCAGTGGGACATGCATACTCTGGACTTAAAGAACTGTAAGGTTCAGGATGTTCTACCCAAAATTAATTTTTATGTTAATCAAGGATGGAATCAAAAGAATGGCATCTAAAGAATGAATGTCTATAGTGAATTTTCAGTTATCTACTATTTAATTTGAGATCACAGAAGAAGAGATTTATCCTGTTATGCCTGCTATCTCTGAAGCATAAAGCTTATGGAGATTGAACTTCGGATTCCAATCACATGTCAGGAAATCTTGGCTTCCAATTAAACACCATTCCAACATTGTTGATCAAGCAGTCTTGTGAGTATCTAATGCTTTCTCCTCATACTAGCATTTCTGTAATAGTCATATCATAACACATCATAAACATCTGTTTGCCCCCTTTCCTTCACTGCACTTTTGTGAACTCCACTTCTGTGTTTCTAGAATTCAGTTCACTGCCAGCCACAGAGAAGTCATCTGATTAGCATTTGATACATATAGGAATAAATAATAAATTGATGTTTGAAAAGAAGTCCGGAAGTGAAAACGTGCTTACAGCTGAAGCAAAAACAAAACAGTACTTGCAATACGCATTCTTCAGATTCAGTATTCTAAGAAACATTCAAGGCTTTATCTCATTAACAGCATAAAAACCTTGAGGGTATAGTTGTTATTGTTATGTGCCATAGAGTCAGTTCTGACTCATAGTGACCCTGTACAATGTTTCCGAAGCTATAAATCTTTCCGGGAGCAGAAAGCCTCATCTTTCTCCTGTGCAACAGCTGGTAGTTTTGAACCACTGGCCCTGAGGTTAGCAGCCCAGTTCGTAACCACTACACTACCAGAGCTCCTCAGTACTGATACAGCTCTGGAACTTAGTACTAATATAGCTCTGGAACTAGATGATTAGGATGGTAAAAGGTATTAGTTTAGTGAATTACTTACTATGGCCCTTCCAGCCAGAGTCCTCCCTTTTGCGATGTGTTGTAAATCCTAGCCTTTATACTGTGGTTATAATCCCATTTTGGAGCGAGTTATCTGTTCTTTTAGTGAGACAGAATTAAGGTATGATGCATTTTGAGTCCCCACCATCATAGGTTGTGTAACTCAAGTCACCACCATTAGTTTCCTTGGGGAGGTAGTCTATAAATTAGCCACCATCTAGTTAAAACAAGAACAAACTTCCTGTTTTAAGGTATTCCTTTATTAGGCAAACTGCCAGCTTCCTGTTTCATTAAGAAAAGTAGGAGTCTATGGAAAGAGAACTGGCTCAGACTACATCTGGCATGCTTAATACACACAGTAGTGCCCAACGTGTTCTCAACCTGACCCTTTGAAGTCACAGGCTAACACCACACCTCTACCAATGCCCCAGACACAGAAAAAATGCCATATTTGTGATACACGCCTTCCCAACTGAGAATGCGCAGAAGATTACTACTTGTATTCAATCATCTTGATGAACACCAGTCACATGCCACTTACCCCCCTAGAAGGTCCTCATAAAACACCACTGACCATCCATCTTTGATGGATCTGTGCTCTTTTATGAGAATGTATGTGTGGCTCTGTGGGTTAATGCGCCAGACTGCAAAGCCGTTTGGGTTGCAAGGTCGGCGGTTCAAGCTCACCAGCCGCTCCTCGGAAACCCTATACAGGGTCACTGTGGGTCAGGATCAATCGATGGTACTTAACAACAACAACAATATTACTACGCTCTGATTTCTAAAAGAAACTTGGAACTCAAGAAGACAATGAAATACCATATGAGGATAAGTAAAAAATTATCTGCTCTCTGGCTGTAGAATTTATTTTAATCACTTTTAGAAAAGCCAAAATTACATCATTTTTTTAAACATAATCTCCTTGCTTTTTAATATGCTTTGTCCATCTGTCAACAAGCCTTTTTATTCCCTTGTTTAAAAGTGTTTTATGCTGAGCTGCAAACCATAAATACACCACTGTCATCACTGTTTCATCAGGGGGCCAAACAGGTGAAAATCTGATGGAGTAAAATCAGGACTGTAGTGAGGATGCTTTAACACCTCAAAATGAAGTTTTTGCAGAGTATCAACAGTGTGGGCCGAGGTATGTGGACATGGATAGTAATGCAAGATCACAACATCTATGGACAGCAGTCCTCTGCAGTTAATCCAAAATTTGTGCTTCAGTTCTTCAGTAAGCATCTCACTTAACAATCTCTGTTGATTGTTGAATTCTTCCCTGATAGTGTTTCAATACGGGCCCTTATGAATCCCAGAAAACTTTAAACATCAATTTTCTAGCTGATAGTTGTCTTTTGAACTTTTTCTTGGTTGGCAATTAAAAATACTTCCCTTCCATACTCTGCCATTTACTCTCAGGTTTGTAATGATGAATCCATGTCTCATCACCAGTTAACGATTTTTTTAAAGAAACTTTTACCTTCCTTCGAGTATCAATCCAAATTTTACTTTCAGATGTCCAGTTTTGGTATCCATTTTGCACAAACTTTTCGAAACCCAAGTCTGTCTTGGATTATTTCATAGGTAAAACCATGGCTGGTTTGGCACATAATCCATTGTCACTCATCTATTCAACACAATCATTTTACGTGCATGCTCAATGCTGTCTTCAGACGTGGATGGGCATTTTAATATAATTGGATTATGGATAATTTTTTACTCACCCTTATATATATTCCACATCCTTTTGTGAATGTATATATGTATCTATAAATATGTTACTATACCACAGCATACATATATATGCATACATATATATATATATTCACACTAGGATGTGGAATATATATGAAGGTGATAGATAGATAGATAGATAGACAGACAGACAGACAGACAGATAGATAGATACATAGATAGATAGATAGATAGATAGATAGATAGATAGATAGATAGATAGATAGATGTAGAGATAGAGATAGAGATGCTACTATACCACAGTATAGAGTCCTGGTGTGGTGCTGTGGTTTAATGTGCTAGAATGCACAGCTATTAGAACTGCAAGGTCGGTGTATTCCTTCCATCTTTTTTGATGCTTTCTTCATCATTCAAGCTCACCAGCTGCTCCTTAGAAACCCTATACAGGGGCGCTATGGGTCAGAACCAACTCAACAGCACTTCACAAAAACATACCACAGTGTATATATGTTACTGTGGTGTGGTGAATTATCTAATGTCTGTTCTAGCCATAGTCTGTAACTCCCAGAAAACATTTTCATGCTTAGTATTGTCATCAGTCATGGAAGTAGACAGGAATTTTAATATAACTGGAATGTGGGTAAGTATTTACCTCACCCTCATATAGAAAACCTTGACAGAAAAAAGAAAATGCCAACCAAGAATTATATATTCAGTAACACAGTCCCTCAAATATGAAGGCAAAATTGGGACAATTCCAGATGAACAAATTAAGAGAATTTGTAAAACCCAGACCAAAAAGCTGTATTTCCAACTACTAAGATGTTGTTGTGAAGCACATGAGGAAGATCCAAACAAGAGATGGAAATAAATAATGCATTGGAAGGGCAACAGAGTGAAATTGAATCAATGGAAGATAGAATTAACAAGATTAAAGATAAACTTTTCAATACCAATCTTCTAGAGAAGCAATCAAATAAAAAGAATGGGGGAAAAAAGAAGAAACTCTAAGAATTATATGGGACAACATCAAACATCAAGAGTCATAACTTACGTGTGATCTGAATTCAAGAACAGAAAGTCATCTACACAAGGTTGGTAATGAATCTTCTAATCCTGCTGCTACACTTTTCTTCATATAATCCAGCCTCTCAAATTATTTGCTCAGCATACAGATTGACTAAGTATGGTGAAAGAATATAATACTGGCACACACCTTTCCTAATTTTAAACCATTCAGTGCCACCTTGTTCTGTTTGAACAACTGCCTGTTGATCTATGTACAAGTTTCTAAAGACCATAATTAAGTGTCGCAGAATACTCATTCTCCACAATGTTATCCATAATTTGTCATGATTCACTCAGTCAAAAGCCCTTGCACAATCTCTGAAGTATAGGTAAGTACCTTTCTAGTGTTCTCAGCTGTCAGCCAAGGGCTATGTTAGCAATGATATTCCTCATTCCACATCTTTGTGTGAATCCTGTTTGAAACTCTTACAGTTCACTGTCAAGGTACTTTTGCATTTTTAAATTATCTTTAGCAAAATATTACTTACATGTGATATTTATAGTATTGTCTGATGATTTCCACATTCCATTGGGTCACCTCTCTTTGGAATTGGCACAAATGTGGATCACTTCCAGGTAAGCAGCTGTCTTCCAAATTTCTTGACATAGATAAATGAGTGCTTCCAGTATGACATCAGTTTGCTGAAAGATTTAAATTTATATTCTATCAATTCCTGGAGCCTTGTTTTTCACCAATGCCTTCAGTACACCTTGGACTGCTTCCTTCACTACCATTGGCTCTTGATCATATGCTACCTCTTGAAACATTTAAATAGAGTCCATTTCTATTTGGTACAGTGATTCTGTGTATTCCTTCCATCTTTTTTGATGCTTTCTTCATCATTCAATATTTTACACATTGCTGTTGTTGTTAAGTGCTGTCAAGTCAGTTCTGACTTGTAGTGACCCTATATAGGGTTTCCGAGGAGCAGCTGGTGAGCTTGAACCAACAATGTTGGAATCCTTCAATACTGCAAGCTGAAGCTTGAATTTTTTCTTCGGTTCTTTCAGCTGAGGGTATCCTTCCCTTTTAATTTTCTAATTCCAGGTCTTTGTACATTACATTATAATACTTGACTTTGTCTTCTCTGCCTGTCCTTTGAAATTTTCTGCTCAGCTCTTTTACTTAGTCATTTCTTCCATTTTCTTTAGCATCTCAATGCTGGAGAGCAAGTTTCAGTCTCTTCTAACATCCATTTTGGTCTTTTCTTTCCTTCCTGTCTTATTAATGACCTATTGTTTTCTTCCTCTATGATGTTCTTGATGTCTTACCACAATTCTCTGGTCCTCAGTTATTAGTGTCTAATGCATCAAATCTGTTTTTGCAATGATTTTTAAATTCAGGTGGGATATGTTCTAGGTCAAATTTTGACTCTCATGGAATTGATTTACTTCAGATTCAGTCTGAACTTTCAGTTTGAGAAGTCAAGTGTTATAATGAAATATGCAAAGATTTACAGCCTCAGCAACCATATACAGAGTTGCTATGAGTCAGAACCAATTCCACAGCACTTAGCAGCAACAACAACAAATTAAAACAAACCTATAAAACTGAAAATAGAGAACCAGAGATACGAATTTATAAATAAAGACAAGTATCATGTGAAAAGAGGTAATTATGTAGTTGCAAAACTTCCAAGTTGAAAGGAAGTTAAGACAATTTCACAATAGAACTGACTATTTCAAACTTGAGAAGAAATTAATAAATTAATTTATTTATTAGTTTCTTAAAGTGACATCAAAGGAAATTAATAAATCTCATTGAAATAAAAAAGAAGAAAATCATAAAGATTTAGTAAACACTAAAATAACAACAAAGGAAATCGTAAGAAAACCCACAGTCAAAATTAGCTTATCTCAGAACATTATGTAGAACAAAGAAACCAGAATCACCATAGAGAAAAACACAGCAAATGACAACACTGAAACAAGAGACATTTTAACTGGTACATTTAATTCATTTTCATTCAATATACATATCGACATGGGAGAGTAGCAGAATGGATATATGTCAATATGTTGTCTACAAGAGACACATCATATACACAGAGACAAAGACAAATGAAAAATCAAAGGATAGAAAATTATATCAAGAAAATGGCAATCAAAACAGAACAGAATTGGCAATATTGATTTCTGATAAAATAGACAAAAACCAGCATGAAAGAAAAGGAAGGCCATGAGGAAATGATTAAAATGTCAGTCCAACAAGAGGACACAACCACAATAAATATCTATTCCTTTGACTAATGAGCCTCAAATTACATAAATCAAACTGACATAATTGTAAAGAGAAATGTGCAAATCTACAGTACTATAGTATATTTTCATAGACCACTTTTGAATAAGTATGGAACTAGAAAGAAACTCAACAAAGACACAGAACAATACAGTCACTCTGACCTCATACACCTATACAGAATGCTCTACCCAACAATGGCACAATATATATTTCGCAGCATACATGTAAATTCTCTAGAATAGACTATACATTAGGCTGTAAAGAAAGACTCAATAAATCATCTTCTCATATCACAAAATTAGAAAAAGACAAATACTTGGAAACAGAGTAAGCACCCTGATTTAAAACTATTGGAAACAGAAGAAATAAAAGGTGAAATGTTCAAATTCCTTGAAATAAACAAGAATGAAAATAAAATGTACCAAAACCTTTGGGATAGAGCTCACAGGTCAACTGATAACAATACACACAAACATCAAAAAGAAGAAAGAACCAGAATCAACATTTTTTTTTTTTTTTACTTTTTATTGTAAATTCAGTGAAGGTTTATAGAGCAGCTAATCCATGTTACACACTGTGTTTCATGTCAATAACTGCAATCCTGTCCATGTAACATCACTGAGCCCATTTCTTCCCTGTGATTCTGATATCCATTCTGCCTTCTTTTCTAAACATTCTGAAATTTTTATTTATTTATTTTTAGTTTAAGGCACATCATCAGTTTCACATTCAACCATTCATATAAATTGTTTCATTACATTGATTATAATCCCCTCCATAAACCATCAGTTAAAAGTATTTCTCTCTATCCACTTTAGCTTTTTTAACAAACATACAAACAAAAAAAAACACTCAGGCATATATAATAATTTACATCTCCAAAGGGCACATTCTGCAAGTCTGCTCCTGGCCACCAGTTCTTAGTCCTTCTCTTCTTAGTTGATG
>NW_006408554.1:21317179-21362442 GCF_000296735.1 Chrysochloris asiatica | reverse complement strand
TCCACCTGATCCGACATCTTGTTTGTTCTCTGAAATTTTTCTTTAGGTAAATACTGTCCTTTTAATCCTAAATGGTGTACGTATCTCACTAGTATTATTGTCACTCCTACATACCTATCTACTATTTGGCTGAAAATTGAGCCATGAAGGTGAATTCAGTTCCAAACCTGAAGGGTGATCAAGGGTCATAGTCTCAGGTTCCTCCCATCTCTTTGATCTTCAAGATAAGTCTTTTTTTTTTAATAATTTGAGTTTTGTTCCACATTTTCTCCCCATTCTAAACAAAGAAGAGTGAATAGACTGAAAGCGTTAGGGAAACAATTAGTCCAAAGGACTAATGGACTACATGAACTTCAGCCTCCATCACCCTGAGACCAAAAGAACTAGATGGTGCCCAGATACCACTGCTGACCATTCTGAAAGGACTCACAATAGCGGAGACTTGATAGAGTGGAAGAAAAGTGTGGAACAAAGCTCTAAATGATTTGTTACAGGTTTGGTAGGGCACAGAAAACATAGAGATGTGATTGGTGATGACAACAAAATGGAGATAGGGAAGAAACGGCATAGGTATAGAGTTTAATTTTTATGTTACTAAAGTTAATTTAGTGCCAACCTACCCTAAAATGGCATCAATGGCGGTGGTGGTGGTTATGTGCCGTGGAGTCGGTTCCGACTCATAGCAACCCTGTACAGAGTTTCCAAGGCTCTAAATCTTTACGGGAGCAAAAAGCCTCATCTTTCTCCTGCGGAACAGCTGGTAGTTTCTAATTGCTGACCCTGAGTTTCGTAGCCTGATTCGTAACTACTACACTACCAGAGCTCCTTACAAACTGTTAAATGTGATATTCATGGTTACCACTAAGAAAAAAACTTTAAAAAAATACACAGATGAAAAGAATAAGGGAACTAAGATGTCTCACTGCAATAAACCAACACAACACAAAACAAGCAATGGTAAAGTAGTAAAGATTAGCGTTCCAGTACTTATCCCATAATACCACACCAAGACTCAAACAATAGTTGGAAGCTTCTGTACACCATTTTCAACATTGGACAGAACAACTAGAAACAAGATCTACAAGGAAACAGAGAACTTGAAGGACACTATAAACCAAGTAGACTTAAAGACATATATAGAACATTTCACCCAACAGGAACACAATACATGATTCCAGTGCACAGGGATCATTCTCTGGGACAGACCACATATTAAGGAGGCACAGACTCTACCAAATGACACTGTTAAAATTGGTGGTACCAAAATGACTGTCTATAAAATGCTTGTGCAGTGCTTTAGGAAATTTATTTTTTATAAAAATATCACTGTTGTTAATAAAAGCAAAATATTTTTGTAAACCCAGTTTTTTTTTTTGTATCAATATATCTATCTCCAAGGCTAACATGATCTGCTCATTTACTTTTTGAACCTTCTAATGTGCTGCAGTCAGAGCTGCCATTATAATCCAATCACAATGTTGCTTTAATCATGTGGGTGGCTTCATCTGCATGTTCTACAAGCACACAATGTTGTTTTTTGTGGGTTTTTGTGTTTGTTTTTTTGCTGCCAGAGTTTTTATAGTCACTAATTTTGTCAAATTCTCTGGTGTTTCAGCTACAATGTTGTAGTAATTACTACTTGTAAACCTCTATCAATATTTTTTAAAGAATAAAGTAGCAATTAAAAGCAAAGGAAAAAAATCTAAAAAGGTTTCCACTCAGTTACTAAAATGCTGTAACTAGCCATGTTCTAACTTCAGTGCAGAAAGATTTAAAAGCAATTTTGTTGTTTGTATTCAAAGCATTTAAGAGACATTACATTTAAGTCATTTATAGCCATACTTACGATATATTATTATATAATTAAAGTTTATAGAAATGGAAGGAGGTCTGTGGAGGCAGGAAATGACAGCATGATTTGTCACACTGGCTGATATCAACCCTAGTAATGCCACTGGGCTTCAATAAATTTGTCCATCTACAAATCATAGGGACATAGTCAAACATGTTTTATTTGGAATAAACATGTGAATGTATGAACTGAAGCCATAGTAGTAGCAATACTTTGTTAGTCACCCTCATGTAAATCTTAAAACAACACTCTATGTCAGCTAGACATAACATACATTTACAAAGCACTCCACTCAATGAGGAGTCCTGGTACGACAATGTAGGATAAGCACTGGACTGCAAGATGGCAGTTCAAAACCACCAGCTGCTTCTTGGAAACCCTATATAGGGTCAGTAGGCACTGGACCTAACTCGATGGCACTAAACAACAATAACTACTCAACGACAGCAGAATGTATTTTTCATCCAGCATACATGAAGCATTACCCCGTATAGACCATAATTTGGCTATAAAACAATACTGAAAAGGACTGGAATCATGCAAAGTATCTGCTCTAACCACAATGGAAAGAAATTAGAAAATAATAACAGGAGCAAAACCAAGACATTCACTAATATGTGGAAATCCTACAATACACTCAGAAAACTAAGGGATCAAAGAAAAAATCACTAGGTAAACTAGGCCATACTAAGAGATGAGTAGACTCCTGGTGTGGTGGTATAGTATAAGCACTGGACTGTGAACCACAAGGTTAGCAGTTCAAACCCACCATCTGTTCCTTGGAAAACCTATACAGGATTGCTATGAGTCAGAGCCAGCTCAAGGGCACTTAACAGCAAAAAGAAGAGAGGATTGTATTAAAAAAACACAACAACCAAAACTTAGGAGTTTCAACAAAATCAATACTCAAGAAGAAATGTATACCTATACATACATATATATAAAAAAAAAAAAAAATCAACAACCTTAAGGGACTAGGGAACAAAACAGAAAATAAAACTAACCTAAAAGCTAAATGGTGGGTAAATATATTTAAAATTCAATGTTTGAAATGAAATAGAGCATAGAAAAGCAACAGAGACAACCAACAAAAGCAGAAATTGGTTCTTTGAGAAGATCAATAAAACTGACAAACTTTTAGCTAGACTAATCAGAAAGAGAGAGACATCAGACACAAATCAGACTTAAAATAAGAACATTACTACTGACCACATGGAAATAAAATTATAAGTAAATACTATGAATAATTATAAACCAAAATATTGAAAAATCTACATGACTTGGACAAGTCAATAGAAACAAACATCCCACCTAAATTGATTCAAGGAAAATGTAGATAGATATCAACAGAAACAGAATTAGTGCTGCCGTGGGTTAATGTGCTGGACTGCAAAGTTTAAACCACGAGATCAGCAGTTCGAGTTCACCAACTGTTCCTCAGAAATTCTATACAGGGTAGCTAAGTAGCTATAGGTCAGAAGAGACTTGACGGCATTTAACAACAACAACAAAACAAATAAAGAGATTAAATCAGAAATGTAAAGCCTCAGAACAAAGAAAATTCAGGATGAAATTATTTCACTGATGTTGTTAAGTACCTTGGAGTCGGCTCCGACTCATAGTGCCACTGCACAGGGTTTCTGAGGCTGCAAATCTTTACGGGAGCAGAAAGCCTCATCTTTCTCCTATGGAACAGCTGGTAGTTTCGAACTTCCGAACTTGAGGTTGGCAGCCCAATTCGTAACCACTATTGAGAACTACCAAAGATCTTTAAAAGGATTAACAACCCCTGAAACTATTTCCCTGAGATAATCTTTAAACTTCAAACCTAAAATATCCCCTAAAGTCATCTTAAAACCAAATAGTTTAGCTTAACTGGTAAACAATGCCTGCCTTGAGCATTGTGCTCTGTTAAGGTCTATCTATATATGTAGTGGTTACAAATCGGGCTGTGACCCACAAGGTCAGCAATATAAAAAAGATACTGCATAAATCCATTATTGTAAAAACTTAAGAAAAGATTTTCAGATTAAAAGAAAAACTCTTTGAGCGTTAGTTACCAGGGTCAGGAGTAACTCACAGGTCAGGGGATAGATGTATGATAACTCAGGGACAGTGAGGGCAATAAATAGGAGGGGGAGGGAAATGCACAAGAAGGAGGATGGGGTAGAGGAGAGGGGACGATAAGGAGGTATACATGGGCTAAAAGGAATAGAGGTAGACCATGACGAACACACAACCTTAGAACAACAAGGCTCTATGATATAGGGATTGAGACATAGGCTGAGGGAAAGGAAATAATGTTAAGGTACTTGACTGTTTTGCAGATATTGGGTTTCCCTGCTTACTAGTGTAATACAGACATTTAAGCAGGATAGAAAGGATAATTGGGAAAAATGATTACAGAAAGCTTGTAAGCATGTCTTCAACCTGCAACAGATTGGATTAACTAGGAAAATAGGCTTTCTTGTTCAACCTGGTTAAGTATGGAGTCTTAGGTGGAATCCTGAGCCCCACCCAGAACCTTCTGAGGTGGGACATTCCCAATTGAAAAGACATGCAGACCAACCCAGAGTGGTTAGAGGAACAGAAGATACTTCTTGAAAGATTAATGGAGGTGGGAAGGGGAAAGAAGAAAAAAAAAATAGACTGTTTGGCTGTGATATTATCAAGGAACCTGCTTGCCCTGGAGCCATCAAGGCAAGAAAAGTCAATCCATCAAGGTAAACTCCTTTAAAAAACTGAAACCCAAGGGGAACACACAAACAGTCTTGTATGCTTGCTGGTAATTGTCCTAGTCGACTTATGAGTGGAAGGGGAAGAGTTGCAGCAAAGAAGACATGGGCTGAGATTTACCATACTCCACAGATGCCTGTTGACCTTGGCATGAGAGAGTGAAAAGGATGGACTGATGGGTTTTAAGTTCGGGGTGATGTGTGAACTCCCAAACCTAAAGACACTGAGGGCTAAAGTTAAGAATGAAGCAGCCAGCAAATCTGAAGTGGAGGGAGGTGTGAGAGAACTTCCAGACTCACAGACAGTACCCATTGGACCTAGTATAGAAGTGTTGCTGACCAGAAATCAACCATAAGAAGATAAAGAAATATGATACAGGGAGCAAGTGTAAATTGCTACAACCTGATCAACTGGACCCTTGATTATGAATGAGGCTGCTCAAAATTCCAACCAAATAGGGAGGGATTCTCCACATCAAGGATAAAGAATGTCTCCTCAGTATACTAGGTTGATAGGAATGGGCAACTTCGACTTTGGCTACCAAGATTGGAGGGCTATAAAGACACAAAGTGGCTGGCTTACCAGCTTTCATGAGGGTGCTTTGTGTCAGAAGGCAGGGAGTAAAACAGAAACCCAAATGAATAGTTTTCCTCTTGTCCAGATGGATCTGGTAATAAGGGATTATAAGACTTTATGATACAGTTGTGAGTAATTGTTTTCATCTCTAATGGCAATTGTCACAACTATAAATGTAGAAAAGGTGCAACTAAAAGGGAGAGCAGTTAATCTGTCATTTCAGGAACAGGGGATTTTAGGACCATCAAGAAGGAAGACCATGAGAGGAGCAAGGAAGGGGTCCTGACCAATAAAATAGTGACAACAGAGATGGTGGCAGAAGAGATAGAGAGATAGAACAGCTGTGGACTTTAGGCCTATGGACTGAAAAAAGTAGTGTGCCTGTGGGCAAGAGGCTGACTTGCAAAATGTGCCCTCTGGACATTTAATCAAACATATATTTACAATGTGGTATGTGTACACCAAAAAAAAAAAAAAAAAAGGTTATAGAGATAAATACTGTTAGCTAAGGGTGCATGGAGGGTATTGTAATCATTACAATGATCAGCTGAATATAAAAATCTGCCCTGTAAAGCCTTCACTTACTCAATACAGAATAAAAGTTTAAAAAAAAAAAAAAGTAAAATTTGTTGTGATATGGAGGCAAGGGCAAAAATTAAAAGACTTTTAAACAACAACGTTAAATACATTTAAAAGGATGCAAAGAACTCACAGACAACAAGCTGACAGAGATTGGGAAACAAAATGAAAAACTCAATAAGGATATAGAAAATATTGTTTTTAAAAAGAACCAAATGGAAATACTGGAATTAAGGAATTAAATAACTAAACTGAAAGATACAAGGGAAGGATTCAACAATATATTTGAGCAGACAGAAAATAAAATAAATGAATTAGAGGACCTGGTATCTGAATTTACCAAGTCTCAAGAGAAAAGAACAAAGAAAGCTAACAAAGGCAAATGTAAATGTGGGATTGAATCAAGCAATATAACATAAGGATAATGGGCATCCCAAAAAGAGAGGAGAGAAAAAGATAGAAAGAATATTCCAAGCTCTAACAACAGAAATAAGAAATAAGGAGTTGAACCTGCAAATAATTGAAACTAGGCAAACTCTAAGCAGAATCAATCCAAAGAGGTCAACACCAGAACACATTGTAATGACGTTCTTAAAAGAGGGAGTTCTGAAAGCAAGAGAAAAACATAAAAGTGTCTTCAAAAAGACTAAGTGCTTATTTCTCTTCAGAAATTCTGGAGGCTAGGAACTAACAGAAAATCATATCAAAAAGTACTGAAAGTGTGGATTATTCCCACCCCCTGGGTACACAGGGTGGACAAGGATGGGGAACTTAGACATTGGCTACCCAAAATGGGGGGGCGGGGGGGAGGGCCACAAATGCAAAAAGTGACTGGCTTACAAGCTTTCAATAGGAAACCTAGTTCCAGAGGGTATGGGGGAACGGTAGAATCTCCACTGAGTTGTTTCCAACCTGTCTGGATAGGGCTGATAAAAGGTGATAAGGATAAGACTGCTGTGGTTCAATAGGGAATGACTGCTATCAGGTCTGACAATGAGTGTTGGAAAGGTAAAGGTAGACATCTTTGTAACAAAAGGAGGGGAGTGGTTAATTTTGCAGTCCAGGAGCAGGGATCCCTAGAACAATCAAGGGAGAAAACCTAAGTGTGGGACCCTGTTCAGGTAGGCAATGACTCCAGGGATGGAGGCAGAGATGATGACGTGGACAGAAGGAGCAGTTTGGGACTCTGGACTCAGAAAGGGAGAAGGACTGTGTGCTGGTGGCCACAGGGCAGGCGTGCGGGTTGTACCCTTTGGTTGTTTGATGATGCATGCAGGGGATTATTATCATTGCAATGAAATGAAATACAATAGGATAAATGTAAAGATGTTCTCCCACGTAAACTAACACATAATTCACAATAATAACTTAAAAATAAAAATTAAAAAGTACTGAAAGCAAAAATTTAACAACTAGGAATTCTTTACCCAACAAAATCGTCCTTTAAAATGAAGATGAAATCAAGACAGTTGCAAATAAACAAAAGCTATGAGAATTTACAAGCACCAGAGACCTGCTTGCAAAAATTAGTTAAGACTACTCATTCAGAAGGGATGTTTGTTGGATATCTGAATGTGTTCCTTGATGAAATGTCTGATTATGTTCTGTGTCCATTTTTTTTTATTGGTTTCTTTGTGTTTTTCTTGTAGAGGTATTAATAGTTTTCTATAAATTTTAGAGATTAGTTCCCTGTCTGATATGCCATAGCAGAAAAAAAAAAAGCCAGGTCAAGTGGGTATTACCTGCAAGTGTGGGTGTTCTTGTGCATATGCCCTCTCTTCTTATCAGCTTGATGCTTCACTGTCCACTCTAGTCCTCTGTGGCTATGTCACTGACTCTGGGTCCAAGAGTCTCCAGGTCTTACCACCCTGCTGTACAACCAGGTCTCCACCCAGGTTCACCCTCACTTCCCCTTATCGGTGACAAATGTGGTCACGAACCAGAGTATGTATTCCCACTGAGTCTTAGTCTTGGAAAGGGGTTTGCTCTGAGGGGACCTGACTGCTTGCCTTGATGTCTCCTGGGTGAGCAACTTGATTATTCTTGTAGTAATCAGTTGGACTACCTTTATTGTTTTGTATTTTTCCTGTTGGTCTTTCTTCCAAGAAGTAACTTCTGTTCTTTTAGCTACTCCAGGCTGGTACCACTTGGGCTTTTGTTTGGGCCAGGATTCCATATTGTTTGACAGTTGACTGCTAACTCTATAATGCTTGGCTATGAGCAGGCATATTTAACTCTCTGATAGTTGATTATGAGTAGCCAATCAACTGAAAGGCTATTGAGGGTGTGGTCGGCTCGCAATATAATAGACTCAGGAAAAGTCTTGCTCTCTCTCTCTTCCTCTGGGGATCTGGAACTCTACAACTGTAAGTCATTTCCCTGATATAAACTTATCTCTATACATAAGTTTCACTGATTTTGTTTCTCTAGAAGATCTGCCTAAAATATGTGGTACAGACAAGTGGAGCTAGGGAATCAAAATTACAAGGATATGTTTTCTAAACTGGTTCTCAAGTCTGACTAATTTGAAAGGCACTGTGGAGGCATGTCTGACCCCCACTTTTTTGGAATCAGCCCTGGGCTGATTTTCAGTTTGATTCTCTTTCCCTTTGTGAAGTCAGAGGAAGTCAGATAATGGTCCCTACATACTTTTTGCAGTTCGTATCATAAGAAGCAGGATTTATTGCAATGGCTCCAAACTCATGGAAGGTTGAAGCCTGAAGCCTGAGGTTTTGTAAGAGAAAGAAAAAAAAGGGCATAAGAAGTGAAACTTTTTATTTTTAGATAGTTAGTTTGTATTTTGCTACCTATAATGGCTGAAAGGAATGTAGGAGATAAAATGTTTCAGCAGAGGGAAAAGTGGCAGCTTCTGGAGTTGCCTAAAACAGGTGTCACACTGGTTGAACTAGATGGCTGATAGGGGACCAGAGCCTACTGGATCTACCCTTCCAGAGGACCAAGGCTATATGCATATGAATGGGGATAGTCTAAGGGTGGAAAAGAAAAGATTGAATTTGAGTGTTTTTAAAAGGTTTATGTGTGTGATTGCCTCAAGGATATTGGTTTCTCCTCCCTCTTATTGTAAAATGTACATACATATGTGACAGAAATGAATATTGGGAATTGTGAGCACAGCAAGCTTCTAGACCTGCATTCAACCTATATTTGATTGGATTTTGCTAAGACGGGAGTTAGACTTTGTGCAGAAAGAAATAAGCTTTTTGCTTTAAGCCTTTGTAGAGTAGGGGACCTTAGGTAGAATCCTGAACCACACACAGAACCTTAAGAGTTGGGACATTTGCATTTGAAAAGACATATAGATCAACCCAGAACCGCTAGGAGAACATGCAGAAAAAAAGAAAACTTTTTAGTTTTTTGAGTTTCAAGCAAGTTATTTTCTTTGGAGGCATCAAGGCAAGGAAGGTCTGTGCATCAGAGAAAATCCCCTTCTAGGATTGAAAGTTTAAAGGGAACTGGCAAGCAGCAGCTAGTAAGCTCACTGGTGACCACTTGAGTCTCCTTATAAGTGGAAGTAGGGAGAATGTAGCAATGAAAACACGGGCTGAAGTTGGACATGTTCTATTGGCACCCATTGACCTTGAGATGAAAGAGAAGAGGAAAGACTGGCTGGTCCAAAGTTCAGGGAATCGTGTGAACTTCTGAGCCCACGGGCACTGATGTAGTCTCTGGGGGCTAGGGCTGAGATTGAAGGGACCAGCTTGCCTGTAGTATACAGAAGTGTGTGTGAATTTCCAAACTTGCAGCTGGTACCCACTTGATCTAGCTTGGCTGGCGAGGGCTAAGCTATGACCAGACCCAACCAGCTGAAGATAAAAATGTTTGTGAGCAAGCATAAATTGCTACAATTGATGGACTAGACTTTTGCTTATGGATGCAGTTGCTCAAAATTCCAACTAGAATAAAATATTCTTCATATCAAGGAACATGCTTGTCTCCTCAGTATATTGGGTTGATAGAGATGGGCAATTTAGACATTGACTATCAAAAATGGGGGGGCTAAAAAGGCATTAAGTGGTTGTCTTTCATAGGTGTGCTTACTTTCAGAATGAAGTGAGTATGGTAGAATCCCCACTGACTGGTTTTCCTCTTTTCCAGATGGGTCTGGAAGGGGGTGGGGGATGATGTTGATAAGATTTTATGGTTTCAATTGTGAGTAATTGTTCATAGGATTAATTGTGATTGACAAAACTTCAATAGTAGAAAATGTGTAACTAAAAGCATGGAGTAGTTAATCTTTCATTTCAGGAACACACAATCCCAGGACCACCAAGAAGGGAGAGCACAAGTGGAGCATAGGATCTCTGCCTGTAAAAGTGATGACACCAGAGACAATATCAGATGCAAAGCGGTGGCATGAAAAGACAGAGCCCATGAACTGAATAAGGCTGTGTCTACGGGCAGGAGGATGGTTTGCAGACTGTACCCTTTGGATATTTAAGTGAATATATATTTTTTGTTTGGTTTTGTATGTGTGCATCAAATGTTTTTGTTTTGTTCATTTGTGATATTTAAGATGTAAATGGAGCTAGAGCATTTTCGGTTGTAAGTGTTTTACTTATAATCAAGTTAACGTATATATGACTTTACATTTTAAGCAGAAGTGGACAATAAGATACAGCAAAGTGCCACTTCGAGCATTTTTTTCCACCTCAAGTCAGATGACAGGTTGTTCCTACATGGAGATTCCAGGCTTCCTGGGCCTCTCCCTACAGCAATTTTCATGTTATCTGAAGTCAGGCACAGGGACACACTTAAAAGAAGCTACCAGAAGGCTTCTTTGCTCACTTCCTAAACCAGTGTTTCACCAGCAGGAAAGCACCCCACCCTGCCACTGAGTGCATTGAGGGTTCCTTATCTGATTGTCTGACACCGTGAGTTCTGGCCATGTCTGTGTTGGGGTACTTGGCTGGGCAGTGCCTGGCAGGGACTGGGAACAACCCTGGGGCAGTTAGCAAAAGACTCTCTGGGACAATCCCACCTGAGAATGGAACTTCAGGGGTAACACTAACCAGGAATCTTGACATTTTGTTCTGTGAGCCAGAGTCTTACACAATTTAGGATGCCTTTTTAAGAAAAAAAGTTTACACAATTACAAATATAAAATAAGACTCAACGTTGAAAAGTGACTAAACAGGGAAATAATTTTTTTTTAACTTAAAAAAAAAAAAAATGAATAGAATGAAAAAAGGAATCACAACAAATTACTTGAGTTTGGGAGTTCCAGTCCTGTTTTCTGAAACCTCTTTAATGTACCAGAAATGCTTAGACAGAAATGCTTGACTTATACAGAAACCTGGCTTGCTCTCTCCACCTAGAACACTGTAACTTCCAGCCATCCAGGAGCTCAGGCAAGCAGGGCCAGGAAGATTGAGGTGGAGAGCTCCATCAGGAAGCCCACCCTGCAGTAAGTAGCTCAGGCTCTGGGCCGCATCCATGTAGTGCTCTCCACTCTACTCCTTCTGAGCTTCAGATGACCCTGCCCCTCCCCAGAGCCTGCCTGGCCTCTGTGAAATCAAACCATCACACACTGTTTATAGACTGTTGGTGACTCTTCAATCCACAAGAGAAACAGAAAACCAGCGAGTATAAATATCAAGTTCACACAGCCCAATATGCAGCATTTTGTGTCAGTCTGAAACAAACACTGAATGGGAAGCAAACCATGAAAATGGGTTCTCATGGCCTAATGTGTTCTTCAAGTACTGTTAAATGTGCCCCTTCCTAACAGTGACTATAACTGCCTCTTCAGTACCCCTGACACTCCACCACTGGGGCTCCATTTTCTAATGAGGGCAGTCTCCTAGCTAATGAACTGCCACAAATATATATACACACTCCCTCTATTATTGCTCCTCTAAAGGATGTGACTGTGTGATCCAGCTTTAAGTTTTCAACTCTGTCATATTTTCTAAACTATGGCCTCTTTCATTTACTTTAGGGCATGCGGCATTCCCCTCACTGGAGGAAAAGCTAAACAACGTGGTTTGGATTTAGTGTTCCCATGCCTCATCGGAAAGTGTTTGCCTCAGCAGCCATGTCATCACTGTTACTGGGAACAGCTGCTCTGCCCTTTGCCTGAGAATAGGAATTTGCTGCACCATTTACAAGTGGGAGAGTGGAGATGAAAGGCCAGTGACAACACAGACCAGACCTGCATGTGAGGCACTCCCAGGAGCCAGAGATCACACACATGAATACACTGTCATAACAACAGACAGTGTGGTTCCCTTGGCTGGTTTACCTCCAGGGCAAAAGATAGACTTGGTAGGAGCAAGGCACTGTATGCAGAAGGTCTTTGTAGCCTGATTTTGAATTGCTCATTCAGACCACAGATTGCAAAGGATTCCAGAGGAAGTAAAAGAGCACCTTGCTATGAATCCCACAGGTGCTTAGCAAGCATCAAAGAAGTGTCATTCAGCCTTTTCGAAGCACACTATCTCAGACAGAGAACATGTAAGTTTCTTACCCATGATTATCCCTCCATGGGTTTCTGGACACGAGCAGAGATCAACCTACCTTGTGCCTCTTCAGTTTCCCAGGGAAATGGGCTCCAGATGCCTCAGTCCTTCAAGACTTTCAACCTTTCTCTTATAGGGTCATGCTGGAGTCCCAAGCATTGTGCAAAATACATGCAAGAAAAGAAAAGGCTCAGCATTATAGCAACATTCACAAAGAGACACACAGTATGCCACCACTACATGCTGTCCTGGGTTGGGCCCTGCTTGGGCCAGAGACCTGCTCATCTGAGCATTCATTCTTTTTATTTTAATAAGAAACAGTTCATAAGTCCATCATCAGTAGTTAAGTATATAAAGGTACAAGGTACATATGTATCATGTAACTTTATTATAGAGAGATCCTGTGCTATAAAAAAAAGTCAATGATGCAGTATCTGCTTTACAGACAAGACAGAAGTCCATAACATATCACTGTATAAAATATAAGACAAAAGAGCCACATAGAAAACATAATCCTATTTATGTAAAGTGATAGTTATCTACCTATAAAGAAATAACTGAAGAAAATTTCAAGTATCAAGTTGCAATTTTGAAAGATTCAATAGGCAAAATATTGAATGATGCAGAAAGCATCAAAAGAGGATAGAAAGAAAAACTGAGTGTTAATTGTACCAAACACAATTAATCCATGTTCAATCATTTTAGGAAGTAGCACATGATCAAGGACTGATGGTAAGGGAGGAAGAAATCCAAGCTGCACTGAAGGCATTGACGGAGAACATGTCTCCATGAATTGACCAAATATCAACTGAGATGCTTCAACAAATTAATGCAACACTGGACGCACTACCTCTTCAATGCCAATGTTTAAAGGGCAATTTCCTAGTGAACCAACTAGGAAAGATCCATATGTGTGCCCATTCCAAAGAAAAGTGATCCAATGGAATGCAGAAATTATCTTACAATATCATTCATATCACATACAAGTGTGATAATTCAAATACAGTTGCAACAGTAAATCAATAGGTTGTTGTTGTTGTTGTTGTTGTTGTTAAGCACCATTGAGTCAATTCTGACCCATAGCAATTTCCGAGGAGCAGCTGGTGAGCTTGAACTGCTGACCTTGCAGTTCAAACAGCTTTGCAGTCTGGCACATTAACCCACAGTGCCACACCAGGACTCCTAAGGACCTGCTGTTGTTGTTCAATGCCATTGAATCAGTTCCAACCCCTAGAAACCCAGTACAGATTTTCAAGGAAGAACTGGGTAGATTTGAACTGTCAATCTTGTGACTTGCAGTCCAGTGCTGATCCACAGTGCCACACCAGAAATTAATAGGTTCGTGCCAAGTAATGTAAGCTATGCATAGAAGAGAACATTGAACAAGGGATATAATTGCTGATTTTGGTTGAATATTGGCTGAAAGCAAGAAAGATGTTAATCTGAGCTTTATTAACTGTATAAGCACATTCAGCTGTGTGGATTATAATAAATTATGGCTAATATTGTGAAGAATGGAAATTCCAACTTAGATTTCTTCCTCCCTTACCATCAGTTCTTGATCATGTGCTACTTCCTAAAATGGTTGAACATAGACTAATTGTTTTGGGGACAGTTAACACTCACTTTTTCTTTCTATCCTCTTTCCACATGTGCTCATGTGGAACCTGTACATCAACAAACCTGTACTTTGGAACAGAACAAGGGGGTATTTGGTTTCAAATCAGGAAATATGTGTCATTTCACCATATTTATTTACTCTGTATGCTGAACAAATACTCCAAGAAGCTGAATTATATGAAGAAGAATGTAGCATCAAGATTGGAGGAAGTTTCATTAAAAACCTGCAGTATGCTGATGATACAATCTTGTTTGCTGAAAGTAGAGAGAATTTGAAGTTTTACTGATAATGATCAAAAACTACATACAGCCTTCAGTATGGATTATACTTCAACATAAAGAAAACAAAAATTCTCACAACTGGACAAGTAAGTAACATCATGATAAACAGAGAAAATATTGAAGTTATCAAGGATTTCATTTCACTTGGATCCACAAGAATCAATCCCATAGAAGCGCCAATCAAGAAATCAAATAAGGTATTGCACTGGGCAAATGTACTGCAAAAGACTTCTTTAAAATCTTAAAAAGCAATGATGTCATTTTGAGGACTAAGGTGTACCTAGTTCAAACCCTAGTATTTCCAATCACCTCATATGCGTGTGAAAGCTGGACAATAAATATGGAAGACTGAAGAAAATTGATACCTTTTAATCATGCTATTGGAGAAGAATATTGAATATACCATGAATTGCCAGGGAAATGAACAAATCTGACTTGAAAGAAGTGCATCTAGAATGTTCATTAGAAGTGAGAATGACAAGGCTTTCTTTCATGTACTTTGAACATGTTATCAGGAAGGAACAGTCACTGGAGAAGTATATCTTGTTTGGTAAAGTAGAGGGTTAACAAAAGAAAAGAAGATGTCAATCAAGATGGATTGACACAATGGCTGCAACAATGGGCTGAAATCTAGCAATGATAATGAGAGGGCAGTGTTTTATTCTGTTGTACATAGAGTCACTATTAGTCAGAACCAACTCAATGGTACCTAACAATAATGCCTATATTTGAAAATATAGTCAGAGAAAGATCTTAGAGAAGTGTCAACAAACAAATTAACACATGATTATTTCTAAAAGAAGGAATCTTGTCCAGTTTTTAATTTTTAAACTTCTCTATAAATCAAAAAACCAAACTCATTTCCACTGAGTCAATCCCAACTCATAGCAACCCTATCGATATGGGATTTCTGAGACTGTAAATCTTTACAGAAGCAGACATCCTCATCTTTCTCCAGAGGAAGTAGCTCAATACCTACCCAAAAGCAACTATTCCACAGCAGTACCACGGCGCCTTAGATTTCTCTCTAGATAGATATAAATATATATGATGCACATCCATAAACTATACAAAATATTCACAATGAACATGCTTCATTCTTTAAATAAGAAGCCTATGAAGACAATGCAGCAGGGAAAGAGCCCCCCACAAACTCTGGGAGAATGGCTCATGGGCTCAAGTACCCAGGGTTCCCAGACATCCTCACAATTGTTATTTGAGCCCAGTGTGCAGCCACTATGTCACTGTATTATGTTAAAGGTCTTCCTCTTTTCCACGGACCTTCCACTTTACCAAACATGCTGTCTTTTTCTTGACAACATGCACAAAGTATGAAAGATAAAATCGCCTCATCCTTACTTCTAAGAATCGTTCTGACTTCACCTCTTCCAAGACAATTTTTTTTGTTGTTCTTCTGGAAGTCCTTGGTAATTTAAATATTACTCAACAACACCATAATTCAAATGCAGCAATTCTTCTCTAGTCTTCCTTACACTGTCTGATTTTCATATGAATATAATAAAACTATTGTAAAGACCAAGGCTTAGGTCAGGTGCTCCTTAGTCCTCAAAGTGATATCTTTGCTCTTTAATACTTTAAAGACATCTTTGCAGCAGATTTGCTCAATGCAAATACATCATTTGATTTTTTGAATGCTGATTCCATGAGTGTTGATTGTATTATGTACGTTCCAAATCCAGCCTTCTCAGCCTGAGAGATAACAACTCAGTGCCACTAGCTAAACTATAAAGCCATGCAAGATCATCATTTTAAATACTATCTTCACTTTTACTGGTGAAAATCAAAGACCATAGCCTTCAGTATGGGTTGCATCTCAATGTAAAGAAAACAAAAAATCCTCACCACTGGACCAATAAATAACATAATGATAAATGGAGAAAAGATTGAAGTCGTCAAGGACTTTTTTTGCTTGGATCCATAATCAACCCTCATGGAAGCAGCAGTCAAGAAAACAAAAAAACATATTACATTAGACAAATCTGCTGCACAAGATACCTTTAAAATATTCAAGAACAAAGATATCAGTTTGAGGACTAATGTGTGCTTGACCCAAGCCCTGGTGTTTTCAATAACCTCATATGCATGTAAAAGTTGGGAAAGTGAATAAGGAAGACCACATAAGAATTGATGCATCTGAGTTATGGTTTTGGAGAAGAATATTAAAAGTTCCCAACTGAATAGTTTTCCTCATGTCTAAATGGTCTGGTGAAAGAAGATGGGGTAAGATTCTTATGATTCAATAGTGAGTAATTGCAATTGCCACAACTGTAAAGGTAGAAGTTCTGTAACATAAAGGGGGGGGTTGGGGGTAGTTAATCTTAAATTCCAAGAACAGACGACCCTAGGACCACCAAGGGAGAAGAGCATGAACGGAATGTGGGACCCTATCCAGAGAAGCAGTGACACTAGAGATGGAGGCAGAGATGATGACATGGAGAGATACAGCAGCTAAGGACTCTAGACTTATGGAAAGAAAAAGGCTGTGTGCTGGTGGCCAGGAGGCAAGCTTGCAGGATGTGCCCTTTGGTTGTTTAAATGATTATATATTCCTGAGCATTTTTGTGTACATAAAAAAAGAGAGAGGGAATAGAAGCAAATACTGTTGAATGATGATGCACAGAGGAGATTGTAATCACTTCAATGAAATATGATAGGATGAATGCAAAACCAATGTTTTCCCATGTAAACTCATTCAATTCACCGTAAAAGCTTTAAAAATAAATAAATAAGAATACTAAAAGTACCATAGACTCCAAGAACAAACAAATCTGTTTTGCAAGAAGTAGTCAGAATGCTCCTTAGAAGTCAGGATGGCCAGACTTGGTCTCTCATACTTCAGACATTTTCAGGAGGGACCGGTCCTGGAGAAGGACATCATGCTCGGTAAAGTAGAGGGTCAGCAAAAAAGAGGAAGCCTCCCAATGAGATGGATTGGCACAGTGGCAGCAGCAATGGGCTCCAGTATAATGACAATTGTGAGGATGGTGCAGGAGTGGGCAGTGTTTTGTTCTGTTGTGCATGAGTTGGAACAGACTCCATGACACTTATTATCAACACATCTTCATTTAGAAAATGACACCATCTTCATATCATTTGTTTGTTTCAAAAGAAAAAACTCATGACTTTACAGATACATTTTGTATTTTCAGAGCTTCATAAGTAATTCAGAGCTTCAACTATTCAAGAACCATGCCCTCTCTCTAGATAAAACAGGGCAAACCTCACAACTGTCTTGCAAAGAGCAAGTGCTCATTCACTATAAAGGAGTGACAAAGCTGGCCTATCCATTGGAAAGTGTAGCCTGGCCACACACTTTCCACACACTGTTCCATCATATAGGAGCCCTTCACTGATGGAAAGATCTTCACTCATCAGCATTTAATGGAATACCTCTGTCACTTTATTCATGTTCCACCTTTATATCCATTACATAAATAAATTTCTTCACTTAAGATAAAAAAAATGTGACAAATATCCTGCCAGAATCCATTGCACTGTCTTTTCTCTCCACCTATCTTACTAGCAGGAGTCCTGGTGTGGTGCTGTGGGTTGTTGTGCTAGACTGCAAAGTCAATTTGAGCCACATAGTCAGTGATTCAAGCTCAGCAGCCATTCTTCAGAAACCCTATACAGGGTCGCTATGGGTCAGAATGGACTTGATGGCACTTAACAGCAACAACAATCTTACTAACAAACTGAGTGGATAAAGTGGATTCGACTTCTTGTTTGTCTAACAAAGAGAAACTCATATAGCAGACACGTCTTCCTCTTTCCTATTGACTGGATACAGAAGTGATGTGTGGGCATGGAGCCACATCTTAGGGAACAGAAGGGCAGAATTTGTAAGATGATGAGAAGGAGCAGAATGTCCTGTGCACTGCACCAACCTGACACAGCTTCCCAGATTCATGGAGAAAGCGGAAAAAAGCAGCTCTGCTGCAGGCTGGCTGAAATGGTTCAAATGCAGTTGCAGCTGATTGAGAAAACTTGCCCTGTGTCAGTACCTCGTTAGCCAGACTTGAAAAACACACAAGTCCTAGAAATCCAACTGTGTGTCAAGTCTTCTATTACAAAGTCATCATCTGGACTCGCCCTGTCGTAAAGTGTTCTAACTAGAGCCCTTACTATGGAGAAAACCAGCAACCTCTCTCATATGGTCTCTCTGCTGTGATTAGACTTCGTTAGTCATTGTTGTTAAGTACCGGAGTCGGTTCCGACTTATCGTGACCCTGCACAGGGTTTCCGAGGCTGTAAATCTTTACAGGGGCAGAAAGCCTCGTCTTTCTCCCACGGAACAGCTGGTAGTTTCGAACTGCTGACCTTGAGGTTAGCAGCTCGATTCGTAACCACTATGCTACCAGAGCTCGTCAGTCATATGCAGTTCTAAATGACGCTCATTCTGAAAGGCTGCTCCTGAAGGCCCAGGGGTAGTCGAATAGAAAAATCAGTGAGCATATCACTCACAGTACTTGATGCACACTTCCCACGTGCCAGAAAGACCGGGTGCCTTGCGACATTTCAACAAAGTCTGACCTGGAAAGGCTCAGAAAGCTGTGGAACACTGAGCGGGCCCATGGACAGTGGCTGCAACTGATAAGTCTCCCTAGACTCCTCAGAGAACTCCTTTGTGTGTGTGCGTGCATGTGTGTAGTGTACATGGGTGTGTGTATGGCATCCATCACAACTGAAACTAGGAAGGAGAGTGGGGAACAGAAGTGTGAAAGGTGTCCCCTCTGGCCTGCTATGTGTTTTAAAATACTCAGAAGGAGTGGAGGGCTCTACTGTTGACAATGAATTTCCAATCTTAAGAAAACAGATTGCCTGCAGTAAACCTCCTGGGTAATGATCTCACGAGCTTCATAAGCCGGATGGAGCCCTGACCCCAATGTGCATGCCAGAAGAGTTCTGACACTGGGACCTGGGTACTGCAGGTTGAGCCTACCACCTGCTCTCTAGTCCAGTGTGGCCTGAAATTCAGTGAAAACCAGAAACATTTCTCACATAGGGCAGGGAGAGAGAGACTAGTAGGAAGGAGACACTACCATGCTTGCCAGTTGCCCAGTACCCAAATCTCTGCAGTGTCTAACAATAGCCAATGTATTATGCTCCAGGTCCTAGGGGATGGGATCCTTTCAGGGCACAGTGATGACGGGTTTTGTTTTCCAGACATCTGGAGCTCAGGTGGTTTAACACAGATATTGTGCTCTGTTCCATGTGATGCCTGCTGAGCTGCAATGTCTGGGGTGAGCCTTCACCTGCATGCCTCCTGCTGGTGCTGGGAGAGAGCCGAAGGCTAGAGAACACAGTGCTCTCCAAGTCAGAATACGAGCATCTTAGTTTACATTTTGCTAGCATCCTCCAGAGAGTTCCCCACGGAGAAGAGCAGAAGGGATGGTCAGCCTTAAATGCAGGCCAAGAACAGCGCAAAGTAGTCAGAGGATAGAAGAACAGATACTACCTCTGAGTGGGGGATGAAAGCACATAGGAGGTAAGACACTAAGGTTTTGGAGGCCAGCTGCACACATGGGCCCATTTTTAAAACCTCAATAACCCCATTTACCTTTTAAGTGGATCATCTTGTATGAGTCAGAGGTTTGAAATACCTCTTGCCAGCAACCCTTGAAAATTCAAATCAGTGAGTCATGATTTTTCTCTAATTTCAAACAGTTGATGATGTTTTCTAGCCAATGGGTGGTTGAAGTTATGATGTTTGCAGATGTAAGCAATTATAAATTTAATGGAAATTGTACACAACTTGCTCATCAGTTTTTGTGTTCTATAAAAAGCTATTCCATTATTGCTTTCCTTGCTGTCTGTTGATCAGATTCTGTGTGCTGATTCCCACACCAGGCAAAACAACACTCATTCATTCAGTTCACTTAGTATCAGCAGTCCATAGTCAAGCATATCACATCTGTTTCTCTCTCAACCTGATATAGCCCTGGAGGGAGGGTTGGCAGTCTCTCTTCCACAGATGGTGAAGCATGGCTCATGGCTGTAAAACCAGGTCCCTTCTCTGTATTAAGACAGGACCAGATCCTTACCCTCTGCCCCATCAATGCAATTACCCCTCCATGGCCATCCTGTCCTGGCGCTACCCATGCCCCACATGTCTGAAGGTAGGAACAAAAAGGACAATGTGTATAGCCTGACATCACTATGGTCAGCATGCCACCAACACTGGTTATGGCCAGAGTTGTGATCTCCAGAGCCTTCTATGTGCCTCATCTACTTGACTACACAGAGCAATGTACACCCATGCCTTGTGCGGGGTTTCCTCTGAACTCTCATCTGCCCCTGGGAGGACCCTCTCTCTGACACTGCTTGGGACTGTCCAAGCCCTTCCTCATGTGGCAGTTGTCCTCTTCCTTCATGACACTTGCCCCCTCTTGGAAAAGTTGCTACTAGGTACATCTGAGTCATATCAGATTAACTCTGTTTCTAAGTGTAATACGGGGTTACCTCTGTTTTGGCACCTCTCAGCCTCACAGCTACACTGGCACTCAGGATTTGAGGGGTCAACAAAAGATATGTAGGGGGTCCTGCAGAGGTGGGCTGATTCCAGTTGCTAGGACAGGCTTATAGCTTTTACCTGATCAGAGTTTCTCAATTCTCAGAATTGAGTCCTTCTATTTACCAAAGTTTCCTTTGCATAAATTAAACAAGCTCATTTCCTTGAGGACAACAAAGGAACTAAAACAGCTTGGTTAAAAGTTCGGCTGCTAACCTAAAGGTCAGTGGCTCAAAACTACCAGCTGTTCCATGGGAGAAAGATGAGGCTTTCTGCTCCCATAAAGATTCACATCCTCAAAACCCTATGCAGGGTCACTATGAGTCGGAATCGACTCCACGGCACACCACCACAACTGCCATGAGGTACCATGGCCACTAATTTAGAGTTAGTCACCTGTACTTTGGGCATGGTGAATTATTTCTATTTCTGTTCTTTGAGACCAGTTTAGCAAACACCTCATTGGATTGCAAGACACTCCAGGTAAAATTACTTAGCACCATGAAAAGGCTAAGAGATTGTCAACTACAAATTACAAAACCAGAAATGCTGCCATCTTGGAAAGATTTTGACTGAGTGGTCAATCACTAAAAAGCAAACACTTCACCCATCTGCTAAACTGAGAAGCATGGAAGATCATTCAAGTTGCTCCCCAAGAAAATAAAGGAATGGAAGGCCTCTTCACAGTTTTCCCTCAATAGAAGAAGGAATGGGAGTCCTGTTCACATTGCACCAGGCACTGCTATTGTTGTCAAGGGCCATCAGGTCAGTTTCGACTCATAGTGACCTCATATAGGGTTTCTGAGGAGTTGCTGAGAGATTAGAACCACCGATTTTGTGTTTAACAGTCCAGTGCTTATCCTACATCGCTACACCAGGACCCCACACCAGACACTAGGAGGAAGGAAGTCCGGTTCACATTGTCCCTCAGAACAACAGAGGAATGAAAGTCCCGTTCTCATTCCTTTCCTGACTCCTGTTTATACTTTCTCCCATCAGACACTAGGAGAAACGGAAGTCCTACTCACACTTCTTCCTTCTCCCACCCCCAGACACTAGGAGGTCAGAGTTGAGTGCAAAGTTGAAGAAGAGGCCCTGTTGGGAGAATCATTTGGAAAACTGGGTGAGCCAAGCAGAAAGCTGGTCTTGTTGTTAAGAGAACCCTAAACTCGAGTGAGATGGCCCACTGTGTCTCACTCCTCAGGCCTTCATGGTTGGATGTGATTGGAATTAACAATCATTTGGAGCATTTGAAGCTGAAGTTGTGTTGTTTGCCTGTTAACATGAGAATTTTTTGAGGTTTGGTAGTCAATGACTGTCATACATATTTAAAGTAAGGCAATTTACAAAATGGCAAGTTAATTTGTGGATCCCATTGAGTCTTAACCCAAGCAACAATACGAGTGCAAAATAATATTGAAGGTGCTTTTTGCGTGTCAATCTTAAATGATTTAAGGCATTTTCATCCCCTTCAGAATGTAGCACACTAAGTACTCAGGACATTCATGCTATCCTAATGTGTGCTACCCTCAGAAGGGAGAACATCTCAGTTGACACAAGATTGCCCTGCCCATGGCCTGTACCACAGCCTGAACTGAGAAGGGCTTTACCAATGCATCCACCCCAGGACCCAGCTCCAATGGTGACTATAGTGTCAGCAGAGCTCCCACACCCATGGTTCAATAACACCTCTGCACAGAAGGGGTCCAGTTGAACTTTCAAGGGGCAAAGTAGAGATCACAAGGAAACTTTTTTAGTCTTGCATCTAATGAGTTTATAATGTATCATTAAATTACATTGTTACTTACATTTGACTAACAAAATGGCTTATCAACTTCTATGGGGAGAACATAGTGTGGATATCTTCTATCACAAACTTTGGCTTCTAAGATGCAATGTAAATTCAGTCATACGTGTGGCTTGGTCTCTCTCAATGTGATGTCATCAAAGTCATCAATCACCTGCAATATTATCCCTTTGCCATATCTCCACATGGACCAGCTGTGGAGTTTCCAGTGGAGAAAAAGCTCAACTAATTTCCAGTTCATATAACATCTACCCTCTTTCTACTGCTTTCAATTCTGTAACTTTCAAGGAATTTGGAAGTTATTTTTTATGCATTATGGAAATCTATAATTTTTCTTATGTAATGTTCAAAAAGTATTCAATTTATTGGCTCTAGACAAATAATAATTGATCATTTCAAGTAAACTAGTAAAACTATTGGAACAATTGAGCAGTTCTCTCTGCTGTCTCATAGTTGGAAATTAGGACAGGATAAGGGTGGCACTGAACAAGAGTCTGGTGTGACACTGTAGATAAGCCCTGGACTGCTAACCCCACGGTTTGAGGTTCAAACACACCAACCACAACTTGGAAGCCCAATACAGGGTCACTATGAGTCAGAACCAACTCAACAGCACTTAAAAGCAACAACAAGGGTGGCACTTTAGGATAGTCACTGGACTGCTAATTGCAAGGTTGGTGCTTCAAACCCATCAGCCACTTCACAGAAATTCTTTACAGGGTCGCTATGAGTCAAAACCAACTCAATGGCACTTAATAACAACAACAAGGGACCTTCAACCAGATAATCATCCTTGAAGGTACATGCACAGGTTTCCCAGGCAAGCAGACACCTCCTACATATCAATAGCATGATTCATTACCATCCCAGCAAAGCATTATCCGTGAAGTAAGTTAGACTAGCTAATTGCCAACATTTATACTGAGGTCAATTGGTTTGTGCTTTCTCCAAAACCATCTTCTTAATTTCAACAAAACTAGGAGATAATAAATTTGCGTCTTTAAATTCACCCATTTTATGGTACTTTCTTATGTCAGTCCTAGGGAACTAAGATAGGAACTAAACAGCATACATATGCTTTGTGGGGAGCGGAGGCAGGGACGGGTGTGGTTAGATTTTTACATTCAGCACAATTACTTTGAGATTCCTCCTTTGAGATCAATAATTCATTCTTTTTTATTGCTGAAATAAAAATATCATTGTTAATAGTGCTGCAATGAACATAAGTTAATTTCTGAATTTTGAACAATGAATGTGCTACCTAATTAAAAAGAAGTACAATTTCATTTTTAAATAAATAAACAAAAATTTTTATATGGTGGAATAAAAATTGAATCCCTAGCCCCATCTTAACTCAGGAAGGTTTTATAGCAAAATACATAAATTTTACCTTGGAACTTAATCTAAAAGCAACCAAATAATGAATAAATTCTACCTAGGTATCATTTGAGCTAGGATGCTTCTTTTTTTTTCAATTCACACAAACATTTGCCCATGATTTTACAAATAATAACATTTCTCTAATATTTTCACTATACTCAATTCTCAATCAACTCTGGAAAGAAAACAAGTCTAAATCACTACTGCTTGTTCTGCTGGTAGCTCCAGAGCCCCAGGTATATATTTACAGTACCATCCTAATAGCCTGGCAAGACCTGGCCCATATGAATAAAGAAGAATCTTAGTCCTGCCTGTATGCCAGTCTCCTCTACTTTATCCCTCTGTGTAGATGCACACAGGGTACATGTCTGGGGATGAATTTTCAGGTCCTCTGATTATGTCTTTATACCCTAGTGCAAAGAGAAACATGCATTCACTTTATTCAGTAAACAAGCCAGAAAAGCATGGATATACTCTGATTCACAGGTGAGAAAACCTCTGAAATAATATATTTCTATCAAAACATTATAAGCACTATGTACAAGAACACCCAGACTTGCAGATAGTACCCATTTGACCTTGCTTCAATGACTTGATGATCAGAGCTTGACTAGAAGAAGATAAACTTGATAAAGGAGACAAGTGTAAATTGCTACAATTTGATGAACTTGACCTATACTTATGGTTGTAATAGCTTAAAATACCAACTGAGAGGGAAAAAATCTTCACATCAAGGATCAACCCTATCAACCACAGGGTTGATAGGGATGGGCAACTTAGACATTGGCTACTTAAAATGGTGGGGGTGGAGGGAGCTAGAAAGTCACAATGTGGCTGCTTACAAGTTTTCAAGAGGGAGTTTAGTTTCAGAGTGTGTGAGGAAAGGTAGAATCTTCACTGAATACTTTTCCTCTTGTCTAGACAGGTCTGGTGAAAGGAGATGGGGATAAGATTCTTATGATTCAATAGTGAGTAACTGTTATCATGACTAATTGCGACTGTCACACCTGTAAAGGTAGAAGTTTTGTAACAAAAAGGGGGAAGTAGCTAAGCTTACATTCCAGGAACAGAGGACCCTAATACCATCAAGGAAGAAGAACACGAGTTGAATGTGGAACCCTACCCAGAGAAGCAGCGACACCAGAAATGGAGGAAAAGATGATGACATGGAGAGATAGACCAACTGAGGACTCTAGACTCACGGAAATAAAAAGGCTGTGTGCTGCTGGCCAGGAGGCAGGCTTGCAGAATGTGTCCTTTGGTTGTTTAAATGATTACATATTCCTAAGTGTTTTTGTGTATATCAAAAACAAACAAACAAACAAAAACAACAGAAGAAATAGAAGCAAATACTGTTGAATGATGATGCATGCAGAGGATTGTAATCATTGCAATGAAACAAAGTATGATAAGATGAGTGCAAAACTGATGTTCTCCCATGTAAACTATCACTCAATTCATAATAAAAAGCTTTTAAAAAAAAAAAAAACACTATAAGCACATATGCCATGTAATATCTTGAAGAATAAATAGTGATTTTGAAGACAACATTTTTAACTTTGTGCTTCTCTTGTGAACTACATACCAAATGGATAGACTAAATATTACCATGGATAATAGTAGAATCATGGCAATCTAAGATGTCCACATCCTGAACCTTGGAACCTGTGAATATGATGCTACATGGCAAGAGAAATTAAGATTGTAGATGGAATTAAGGTGCTAATTAACTGATCTTAAAGTATAGAGATTTTTTTATATAATTAACTGAGTTGTTGTTGCTAAGTGCTGTTGAGTTGGTTCCAGCTCATAGGCCTATATATAGGGGCTCTAAGGAGTGGCTGATGGGTATGAACCACCGACCCTGTGGTCCAGTACTTATCCTACAGTGCCATACCAGGACTCTGGGTGATCTCACAGTAATAAAAAAATTCCAGAAATTTGAAAGCGGGTGGCAGAAGAGTCAATGTGAGACAGATGTGAGGGGTCTGGTTTAGAAGATGGGGATGAAGGGCCTTGAGCCAAAGAATGCTGAGAGCCTCAAATCTGAGAAAGACAAAGGAATAAACACATTCTCTGTCTAGAACCTACAGATAAGAATGCAACACTACTGATATCTTGATTTTTATCCAATAAGAACTGTGTAGAATTTATAGAGTTGTCGTGTCATGCTGTAGGATAAGCACTGGACCACAAGGTCAGTTTGAACTGCAAGGTCGGTGGTTCAAGCTCACCAGTTGCTCCTCGAAAACCCTATACAGGGTCTCTATGAGTTGGAACCAACTCAATGACACTTAACAACAACAATGGTAATACATTTGTGTTGTTTTAAGTCATTTTCTGGTATCACACAGCAATAAGAAGCAAATAAACATTGATAGTTAAATGTACAAAGTAATAAAAAGAAATAATTTTTCAGATTCTTAGTAGTGACAATTATTAATAAAACTGTTTTAAAAAATAAAAATTATAAAAATATTGTTGTTGTTATCTTTAATTATTCTTCTTACCCTCCTCCTAGCCCTGTCCCTCCTGAGTTAGCTTCCATGTTGTTATAAATTGTAATTGAGGTTAAGTTAAAAAAAACACAAAATGAAGAGTTCTTTGAGTGGTTCTCTCAAATTTCCTGGATGTTGGGAAGCAGAATCATGTGATGTTGTTTGTTTGTTTAAGACTTAGTTAATACTCTGTTCATTTGTTGCTTTTGGGTCCTTTATTATTAAAAACATACAATTTTTTTGGATCAAAGTAAAATGCAAAAGCTTATGTATCTCTTATAATTAAAACTTCTCTGTTAATAAATGGTTTCAGGCCTCATTTTAAAAACTAACTTCACTAATATTCTCCTCCTTTTCAGTAAGTTTTTTTCAATATTGGTTAGGCTAAGTACAAAACCTTAAATAAGTCAAATGTGGTTAAAATGCATTTAGGTTCAAATGATCTTATTAGATGTGTGTCACCAAAAACAATGAGAAAATGTATTGTTTTTCTGTATTGTTTTTTAACTCCTAACATTAATTGCATGGTTAGCTAAACTCTTCTATCTTTATTATATCCTTGAAAAATGTGAGCATATTTCTCAAGTCTCAAATGTCAAAGCAATGAGCCAAACTACCAGCCCTTGCTGAAACTTTAACTTAAAATTATTTTAGCATTGTCTGTGTCAACTCAATGTTATGTGTCATTATGAGCAGTAACTTTTCAGAAATATTTGTCTGGTGTGTGACTATGGGATAGATGGCCCTTCTAAAACAAGTTATTTGGTGGCAGACTTTCTGTAAGCTGCTGGCTTGTGGGAAGATGACATGAGGGCCATTTGCTGAAAGGAAGAGTTAAATGACCCATGGGATCCTTAGCAGAAGGTAAGGCTGGGGTCTGCAACAGAGCAGGCTCTGAGAGAGTGGACAGGAAAAGATGGAGTGCAAGGTCTGAATAGCTAACTGGATGTGAGTGTTGAGGAAAGGCAGGAATGAAAATTTCTCACAAATCCTCAATCCCAAAGAGTTTGACAGGAACAATGTAAGAGTTTGGACGTGGTGGGGATTTGAGGCAGTGAAAAGAATTCAAGTAGGAATATTCAGTAGGCATTTGTAAATGTGAATTTGGGGTTCTAATTGTACGTGGTATCAATATGGAGATCTTTGATAGTAATGGTGGTTATGAGCTGTGGAGTCAGTCCAACTCATAGCGACCCTGTATACAGTTTTCAAGGCTATGAATTTTTCTAAGAGCGGAAAGCACACCTTTCTTATTTAGCTGTGGCTAAATAATCCTTTAGAAGGAGAACACAGAGCAGGGGTCCTCAGGAGTTCCCTAGTAGTGAAAGTTCTACATAAATTCATCCCTAACAACAAACTGAAAGAACAAGCAGCAGGGGAAAAAAAGCAAGACAGTGCTTGTGTAACTTAGGTAAGGAAGGCTATGCTATGAGGAGAACAGCACATCTTCCTCAGTATTCTCAGGAACTTATCTAGATTGTTCTGGTTTAGGAAGGTCCAAACCAAAGCTGAAACCTAATTATGCTCCATTCCTTGAGGTTTCTGAAACAGCACAGATGTGTACTTAACAAAATAAGTCCATCAAATGCTCAGCTGTTAAGTCAATTCTGTCTCATAGGGACCCTGTTTTTGTTATGTGCCATCGAGTCGGTTCCAATCCATAGTGACCCTGTACAGGGTTTCCGAGGAACAGCTGGTAAACTTGGACTGCCAACCTTACAGTTCAAACAGCATTGCAGTCTGGCATAGTAACCCACAGCGCCACCCCAGGACTTTGTAGGACAGAGTAAAAGTGCTTTTTAGGGTTCTGAGTCTATATATATTGACAGAAGCAGACTGTCTCATCTCTCTTCTGATGAAATCATGAAATGATTTCTTCTCAAATCAGGTGGATTTCAGCCACTGAGCTTGTGGTTAGTAGTCCAATAGATAACCCACTTTGTCACCAGAACTCCTTAAATAAGACCACAACTCTTAAAACACAGATGGTCAGGTGGAAATGCCCACCCTGCCTTGCCTTTTATGCACTTTCCATCTTCAGATTAATCTTTTGCTTTTATATGGGAGATATTATATTTTTGGAGTCCTGGTGCAGAACTGTAGGCTAAGCTTTGGACCACTAACTAAAAGGTTAGCAGTTCAAACCCACCAGCTAATTCTTGGAAACCCTATGAAGCATAGGGTTTGCTATGAAGCAGAACTGATTCTATGACACTTGACAACAACAATAACATTATATTCTTAGAAGCCAGTCCCATGGTGCCAAGAAGAGGTGGGATACCCAAAGAGCAAGATAAAAAGTGGGACAATGTTTTCTTAAACCCATGCTTTAACAAATATGGATGACATTTAAAAGAATGGAAATTCTAGAACATTAACTGTGCTCATAAGGAGCCTGTGCATAGACAGAGGCAGTCATTCAAACAGAGCAAAGAGATACTGAATAACTTAAAATTATTAAAGGTATATGTCAGGATTGTATCCTTTCACCATACTAATCAATGGTGGGAAAATAATACTAGAAGCTGGACTATATGAAGAAGGATTGTAGGAAGACTTGTTAACAACCTGCGATATGAAAGCTCAGCCTTGCTTTCTGAAAGCTCAGAGGACTTGAAACACTTACTGATGAAGATCAAAAACTATAATCTTCAATATGGATTACAACACAACTTAAAAGAAAATCAAAATCTTCACAACTGGACAACAGACAGCATTACAAGATATGGAAAAATGATTGGTGTTGTCAAGGACTCCATTTTACCTGGATTCACAATTAATGCTCATGGAAGCAGCAGTCAAGAAAAATCAAATAACATATTACATTCAGCAAATCTGCTGCAAAAGACCTCTTTACAATATTAAAAAGCAAAGAAGTCACCAAGATACGCTTGATTCAAGTCATAGTATTTTCAATTGCCTCCTATGCATGTGAAAATTTGATTACGAATACAGAAGACTAGAGAAGAATTGATGCATTTGGTGTCCACAAAAAAAATAATGAAAGTACCATGAGCTGCCAAAACAACAAACAAATCTGTCTTGAAAGAAGTACAGTCAGAATGCTCCTAAGAAGAGAGAATGGCGAAATTTTATCTTACAAACTTTGGACATGTTATCAGGAGGAACCAGTCCCTGGATAAGGATATCATGCTTGGTAAAGTAGAGAGTCAATCTAAATGTAAAACCTAGGAATATGTTTTACATCTTCATCATAAATGAAAAAATCAGGACAAACTTAGGAATTCTGATATATGGTATAAATACACTATATCAAACATAACTGAAAACACACACACAGCAGAAGACAAAATAGATGATTGGGACCTCCTGAACATTAAGCACTGTATGCATCAAAAGATTCAAAAAGTAAAAAGAGACTCCACAGACTGGGAAAAATATTTTGGCAATGACATATCAGACAAGGGACTACTCTCTAAAATTTATAGAAAACTTCAACACCTCAACCAGAAAAAAAAACCAAGTAACCTAATTAAAAAGTGGGCAGAGGACATAAACAGACACTTCACCAAAGAAGACATTAGGTAGCCAACAAACACATGAAGACGTGCTAACAATCATTAGCCATTATTGTTGTTCTTAAGTACGCTACAGTTAATCCCAACATATAGTGATCCTGTATAGGGTTTCTGAAGAATGGCTAATGGATTTGAACCATGAGCCTTGCAGTTAGCAGTTCAGTGTTTACCCTACAGCGTCACACCAGGACTTTAAGACATATCCATTGGAGAGGTGCAAATCAAAAAATAATAAGATATTATCTCATCCCAGCATTAATAGTAAAATTCAGAAACACTGAAAACAAAAAATGTAGACATGGGTAGGGAGAGATTGGAACCCTGATACACTGCTAGTGGGACTGTAAAATGATACAACCACTGTGGGAAATGGTATGACACTTCCTTGAAAATTTGGAAATAGAAATATCCCAGCAATCCCTCTATTTTGTACATAACCTAGAGAAACAATAGCCATGACATGAATAGATATATGCACAACCATGCTTCTGCAGCACTGTTCACAATAGCAAAAAGATGGAGACAACCTAAATGGTCATCAGTGGAAGAATGTATATACTCATTGTATATACATACAATGGAGTACCATGCAACACTGAAGAATAAGTAAGAATCTGCAAAACACCTCATAATATGAATGAACTTAGAGAACATTATGCTGAGTGAAATTAATCAATCACAAAAAGATAAATATTGCATGAGATCACTACTGTAAAATATCAAGAAAATGTCTTCACACTAGAAGAAACATTTTTTGATGTTTACCAGGTATGCAAGGAAAGAGGAAAATTATTCAAACTATATGTTGAGCAAATAATCAGAGAAACCAGATTATATGAAGAAGAACATGGACTCAGGATTGGAGGAAGAGTCCTTAATAACCTGTGATATGCAGATGATACAACCTTGCTTGTTGGAAACCAAGAGGACTTAAAATGAAACTACTGATGAAAATAAAATACTATAGCATTCAGTATGGATTGCACCTCAGTGTAAAGAAAACAAGAATCTTCACAACTGGGCTAATAATTAACATCATGATAAATGGAGAAGAAATTCAAAAACTTCATTTTGCTTAGATCCACAATCAACACTCATGAAAGCAGCAGTCAAGAAATCAAACAAAACATATTGCATTTAGCAAATCTGCTGCAAAAGACCTCTTTCAAGTGTTACAGAGCAAAGATGTCACTTGAAGGACTAAGGTCCCCTGATGCAAGTCATGGTGTTTTTAATCACCTCATATGCATGTGAAAGTTGGACAGTGTATAAGGAAGACCTGAAAAGAGTTGATGCATTTGATTTATCGTATTGGTGAAGAATATTGAAAATACCATGTAGTCTGGATGGACGAGTCCCTGGAGAAGGACATCCTGCTTGGTAAAGTGAAGGGTCAATGACAAGATGGACTGACACAGTGGCAGCAATAATGAGCTCAAACATGACATTTTATGAGGATGGCAGAGGACCTGGCATTGTTTCATTCTATTGTGCCTAGGGTTTGCTGAGTCAGAACTGACTCGATGGCACCTAACAACTATATAAATATGGACACTGGATGTGGCTCTGTAGGATAAGCACTGGACTGCTAACCACAAGCTAGTGGTTTACCAGCGACTCCTCGGAAACCCTATAAAGGGTTACTAGGAGTTGGAAGCAACTCGACAGCACTTTACAACAATATACATACATCTATATGTGTATGGCTAAGGAGCTCTGGTAGCGTAGTGGTTACGAATACGAATCAGGCTGCTAACCTCAAGGTCAGTAGTTTGAAACTACCAGCCGCTCCATGGGAGAAAGATGAGGCTTTCTGCTCCTGTAAAGATTTACAGCCTTGGAAATCCTGTACAGGGTCGCTATGGGTCAGAATCGACTCAATGACACTTAACAACAACAACAAATATGTATGTGGCTAGTTAGGAATCCTGGTATAGAGTTATAGGATAAGCACTGGACTGCAAGGTCACTTTGAGCCTTAAGGTCGGTGTTCAAACTCAACAGTTGTTTCTCAGAAACATTATACAGGGTCACTGTGAGTTGGAACTGACCCGACAGCACTTAACAACAACATTCAAAATCTATTAAGACTTTCATACAGCCTTACAAACTCCCCCTCTTTCCGTCCCTTTCTCTCTCTCTTGCTCTCAGTATTACAGCAGGAAGTCATGTGAATCACAAGAACATTATTGCTAGACAAAGCTACTTTGCGTTCTTTAACCTCAACCAGTATTTTGTACAGCCTAGGCAACTTACTCTACCTCTCAGCCTCCACATCCTCATGTACCAAAAATAAGATGAACAACAAAAACCGAAACCACACAATTTGTTGGCATGTCATTTCTAACTCGTGGCAACTGCATGTGTTTCAGAGTGGATCTGTCCTCCACTGGGTTTTCAGTGACTGTGAACTTTCCTCCAGACCTTCTCTCTGACACCCCTCTGAGTGAATTCATTGTGTTAGCAGCAGAGCCACCCAGAGATTCCATAAGATTAACAATTAAAAATTTTAAAACTAGGTCTGTCGTGTCAATTCTAACATATAGCAACCCAATATATAGGACAGAATAGAACTCTTCCATAGAGTTTCTAAGGCTATAAATCTTATGAAAGAAGAGTGCCACAAATTTCTTCCTTGCAGCCACTGATCGGTTAGAACCACTGACCACGGTTAGTAGCCAAGCACTTAATCACTGTGCCACCAGAACTTCCAAAGGTTAACAATACCAAAAATCCCACTGCCATCAAGTTGATTCCGACTCAAAGTAAAGCATTTCCAGGACTGTACATCTTTATAGGAGCTGAAAGTCTCATCTTTCTGTGGTGGAATGGCAAGGTTGAAGTTCAACCTTGTGGTTAGCAGTCCAGTGCTTATCCTACAGCATTACCAGGTCTCCTTGAAACTTAACAGTACTCATCAGCAATTAAGAAAAATAAAGGATAGTACAGATATGAAAGTGTCTAGAACAGTGCTTGGGACATGTGATCCTTTCCTCTACTCAAACCCGAAAGCAAACTGATCATTTGTTTGGCTCAAATCTCAGCATCGAACAACTCCAAAGCAGTTTGCCAAGAGACTCCTGAAATCTAAATGCTAGACATGTTCCTAACCTGATGCTTACTCAGATCTGACTCTACTTAATCACTCAAAGTTTTGGTAATGTTTTTGGTTTCTTGTATTTGACTAAATATACCTCAGTCTGTAACTACATCACTCAGTATAATTTAAGAAACTGGTATTTAATAAGCATTAACATTAACCAAACTGTTATTACAAGTAAATCACTAGAAATCTTTGTTTTCCACTGCTTGAAGTTCAAATGAGAATAGTCATTTTAAGCATAAAGATACTCAGTACATAAGATTAATCCAGAAGGGAATTTTTCCCCTCTGAAATTTAAGGGCAAAACAACAAATCTGGCTGTTTTAAAAGTTAAAAATAAATATTGTTTACTGGTTCCAAACACTGTTTGTGTTAGTCCAACTCTAAGACCATTTTAATTTAGAAGTAAGTTATATTTGGCAAGTAATTAGGCCACAAAAGGGTCTGTCTAATTGCTTTTTCTATTTTAAATAGAAAAATTAAAAACAAATGAAGTATTTTGATTAAAAATTAACAGCTGCATAGTAAATTCTCATGCATTTTCATAAGAATAATTAGTAACATAGATGGGGCCTGGGAGATGATCTTTTCAGCCACAGAAAATTACCCACCCAATCAAAATATTTTACCAAACATTTCAAAAATCAACATGTTCATTTACACAAATGAGCATTCACGACAGGATAGAAATCAGGTTGAGATCCTGCAAAAGACACTCTATTCAGAGCTGGACAAAATGCATCTCACAAATGGTTTCTGTCTGCTAGGAGCTTACTAAGACAGGCAATGGAGATTTAGAACATAAACTAAAGAATACAAATTACATGGTTGGACAAGGGAATCATTTAAGTTTGTTTTGATAACACACCATTCTCAGCTAGAATACAACACTCATTTCACCTCGGAGTCATCCTGGAGTCTGCCCTCACCAGCATCAACCATCCGTGTGCAATCAATTGCCCAACTGGTGGGAACCCCTAACTCCTCCACAGACCAATCAATCCTTCCCTCATCCTTAAAGCCTCAGTGCATTTACTGTAGTAACTCTTCATCTGCATCCACATTCTTATCCTTCACCTTCTCAGAATCAAGTGTGACCTGTAGCTCTCCTAACACACATTCTCAACAGCTCTCCACTGCCTTCAGAGGAGTTTCCGGGTCCTCAGCAGGGCCCACACAGCAAGGGATGCACGATTCTCCTCTTCCTAGATCTTCCAGCCTCCCACTATGTGGGAATGCACACTCACTCCCTCTGCTCCAAATTCGCCACTGTCCCGCTCCTCTGTGACTCCAGAGTCCTCGCTCTGAAAGATCCTCTCTGAGGTGCCAGAGAGAAGATTCAACCTTTGTCACTGCATTGCCACTGTACTTTATGGTGTCACTAACCCAATGTTGTCATTAATGATGACACAAATTTTGACAAAGCATCATGTCAGAACTAATGGCCACAAAGGGTCAAGGCACCTGTGTCTGGGAAGGCAGAGACTTGGGCATCAGAGGGAGAGCTCTAGTGATGGAAAGCAGGTGCTCTTTCATAAAGGTATCAGTGCTTATCAACCTGTAAGATCATTCCTAGCAAAACAACATACCATACACACACAAATACAAACCACACCAAACACACCAACACACACATCCCATACACAAATACGCATGTACACATTGTTGTTGTTGTTATTAAGTGCTGTCAAGTCAGTTCTGACCCATAGCAACCCTGTATGGTTTCCAAGGAGCGACTGGTAAGCTTGAACCGCTCACCTTGTGGTTCAAATCGACTTTGCAGCCCATCACATTAGCCCAGAGTGCCACACCAGGACACATGTATGCATACACCTACAATATAGATCATGCACACATACATCACATAGACACACCATTCACACACACATATCACCAGTACAGACACTTACATCCCACACTACCAGACCACATTACACATGCACATGACCACACCATGCACACACATACATCACAATATACACACACATGCAACACACACAATACAAATAGATACATCATTCACACTCACAAACACACACATATAATATACATATAGACCACACAGACATACATTACATAAACACCACACCATATCTATACCACCACATGCATTTTTGCATCACGTTCTACCATACTACAGCACAAATATGCACATCATACACACATGCACATGTATATATCACATCATACACATGCAAACACATATAAATTATATATATACATATATTAGATACATGCACCACATAACATATATCTATACCCCATATGCATATATACTATACTATATATGCACATAAATATAGTACACACAACACACTCATATATATATATATATATATATATATATATACCCACAGATATACACACACCTATACTATACTCATACTACACATACACATACATACAAACATATACACAACCATACCCCACACAGCACACATACACCATCACAAATACAACACAACACATATACACACATATACACCGCCACTCACACCATATAACACACATATATCCATTAATTTACACTGCCACACCACATTCACACACATACAGACACACAAACACATATACACCATACATGCACACTCACACACACCCAATACATATACATGCATGTACAATAGTGTTCACACATATACTCAACACCGCACACACATATACCACACACAAAAACATACATGTACCACGTTACTTAAATATATAAATATATATATATACACATACACACCATACATATGCACACACATACCACAATATTCACACACACATACACAATCTCCTCCCTTATCCCAACCAGCCCAACAAATTCTATACCAAGTTCTCAGATAATCTTCTAGGCCTGAGGGCTGGAGCTGTGGCATCCACCTCTATCCTTAGCACCTGACACATAATAAACATTTGAAGCATAATGCATGCTTTCATTGAAGCCACATCCTAGCTTAGAAGAGGAGAGGGCCATAAAATAGAGTAGTGTCTTCTTAGTGGCATATTAGGAAAAGTAAAGATTCAAGTTCAACTTCTAATAACAAGAAGTCACACTGTGGTGATACTCGAGTTTCAAAAGGGAGAGTGGATGCTTAGAGATGATAAAACTGCTCTCTTCATAGAAAGCATACATATCCCACTTAATCAATTATTATAACAGAACAATGATATCTGGATAACTCCTGACAATATTAATGTTCTAGATGTTCAAGTTCCTATGACTATGGCCTTAATGTCTGACCAACCAATTGTCTATAATTAGGCAAACTGAACCTTTTCAGCATGCTTCAAAAATGCTGATGAATCCAGTCAGTGTAAAATCAACCTTGTATCCATATAACCAGGTGAGCAACTACTTTAAGCGGCAAGTAAAACATACATAATCCATGATCCAAAAAGTAAATTTAAAACAAAAGATACATTTCTAAAACTAATGACGATTTTAAACAGCACTTATGGCATCTGCACAAGCCTTAAAACTAGTTACCAATGTTTGTATCCACATAAGTGTGATAAATATTATTTTTACGTGGAAAAAAATTGCCAAGTTGATTTCGATGGTTAAACAAGTTCTGCTTTCCTAATTATTTGAAATTGATTGTAAGCCAACAGCAACAACAACAACAAAACATTTTGTTTTCATTACATTAATTGTTCTTGAAATATTTTTAATTAAACTTGCTCTAAAAAGATTGTATTTCAGATTTCCATGTGATATGAAATCAAGGGGTGGATTGTTATGTATGCTTTCTTTATACTCTCAAATCATATCTGATCTGTAATATTCTATGCAGTTACAGTGTTTTTATAGTGTTTTTAAATACCTATGTATAAGTTTCTTAAAATGTGATGTTAAGAATGGAATTTCTCAACTTAGAAATAGAAACACATACATTCCTTTAATGCTCTTTAATCATTAACTGCAATTAATTAGAAATTTTTTCTAACCCTAAAAATGAAATCATAAAAGTATGTCAAGTGGGTTATAAGTAACTTTATGAAATTGGGCTGTATAACTATACTCTGACAATGGTCGTGATGTGCCATGGAGTTGGTTCCGACTCATAGAGACCTTGTACAGGGTTTCCAAGGCTGTAAATCTTTATGGGAGTAGAAAGCCTCATCTTTCTCTCATGGAACAGATGGTAGTTTTGGACTGATGACCTTAAGGTTCGCAGCCTGATTCATAACCACTACACTACCAGGGCTCCTTTCTGTAACAACAGAATGTAACATTTATTAAATCTTCATTTAAAAAAAACACCCGTAACTATTTTACTGTGGTCAACAAAAGATGCATAGATCAATGGAACATAATTGAGAATCCAGAAGTAAATTCATCCACATACAGTCAGTTGATCTTTGACAAAGGGCCAAAACATATTGAATTGGGAAGAGATAATCTATTTAACAAATGGTGCTGGCAAAACTCGAATTCCAGTTGCAGAAGAATGAAACAAGATCCCATATCTCACACTATATACAAAACCAAAATCAACATGGATTAAAGACATAAAGGTAAAACCTGGAACTATAAATATCATCAATGTAAAAATACAGATGAACTTAGAAGCCCCAATAATACCATAAATGCATTATCAAACATTACTGAAAATACACAAACTTCAGAAGACAAAATAGATGAGTGGGACCTCCTAAAATTTAGACACTTGTGTGCCTCAACAGATTTCACCAAAAGAGAAAACACAGACTGGGAAAATTTTTTTTGCAAAATTTTTTTTAGGGACTAAGTCCTAAAATTTATAGAAAACTATACCTCTGCAAGAAAAAGACCAAAAACCCAATAAGATATCATCTCATGTTAGCATTAATAGCAAAGTTTAAAAAAAAAAAAACCCAACAACTAGAACACAACAAATGCTGGGGACAGTGTGAAGAGACTGGCACCATCCTACATTGCTGGTGGGACTGTAAAATGGTTCAACCACTCTGGAAAATGGTGTGGTACTTCCTCAGAAAGTTGGAAATAGAAATACAGTATGACCCAGCAATCCCTCTACTTTGTATATATTCATAAGAAACAAAAGCCAAGACACAAATAGACATATGCACAGCAATATTCATTGCAACACTATTCACAGTAGCAAAAAGATGGAGAGCCTAAATGATCGTCGGTGAAAAAGTGGATAAACAAACTTTGGTACATATATACAATGAAATACTAAGCAATGCTGAAGAATAACAGTGAATATGTAAAACAGCAGAACATGGATGAAACTGAAGCACATTATACTTAATGAAATAAGTCAATCACAAAAGGACAAATATTGCATGAGCCCACTAAATTCAAGAAAAGGTTTTCATACTAAGTGAAACATTCTTTGATTGTTACCAGAGGTAGGAGGGAAGGGAGAGTAATTCACTGGCTAGAGGGTGGACACACATTAACTCAGGTGACTGGCAGGGCAATATACAAGAAAAGGAAGGCTGACAGAAAAATCATGCAGATAGGTGAAGACACAGGGAGGTATGCAAGAAATAAAGTGATGGAGGTAAACAATGATATATACACAACATTGGAACAACAGTGTTCTGTGTGTAGTTACATGGACTGATACACAGGCTGAATGGATATGGAAGGAAGAGAGGGATATATAGATCCTACAAATAGATAAGAGGGTATTTTTATGTGGGTACACACAGAGAGGAAGGACAACTGTTGTGGTATGGAGGGGATTGCAATCATTGAGATGAAACAAAGTATTATATATATGTGCGTATATATGTTACATATATGTGTTTACATTATATATGTTACTGTGGTGTAGTGAATTATTTAATGCCTCTTCTAGCCAGTCTGTAACTCCCACCAAACAACGTTTCTGCCCTGCTGGATCTGGGTTAAAAAATGTGGGAGAAAATGCTGATAGGATAACATGATTCAGCTGTGGATGTAGCAGAATTAATTGTAATTGTAAACACCTGAAATGCTCAAATGGTTATAAAATGAACCATCTCAGAAGCAGGAGGAGGAATCTTAACCCTTTCAGTGTATTGTCCATTTCTGATATTCTATGATTAATCATTTGAACCTCTTTCTGTAGATTTTGAATTGTTTCCAATGCTGTATCTATCTTATTTGATTGTTCCTGTAGCGCTTTCCTGACTTCTTCCTTATTTTTCTCAACTCCATTGTATAATGTTTTGATACATTTTATAATCATTTTCCTGAATTCCTTCTCAGGCATTTCCAAAGCCTGTCCATCTTCCAGTATGGAGTGTAGGTCTACTTCCAGCTCATTTGCCTCAGTCACTTTATCTCATTTCTGGACATGTGCAGATATGGTCATCTGCTTCTGTTTTTTGGGCATCTTCAGGGGTTATCTGTGGCCTTAATACTCAGATGGGTATGTATCTTGGTATTTTTTATTCTTTCTGATTTCCTCCAGTTAGATCTGATCAGGAAATAGGCTTTCCTTTTCACTCTTCTTCTTGAGAAATTTCAAGATGCCACTGTTGGTCGTTTTGACATAATTTAGGATTTAATTTTTGGCTTATTTCTATTTTTGTCTGCTTGTCCTGCTCCACAATCCCTGTTAAGGCCTTTTTTTCTAGTTGTAAACAGTTCAGGGCCGGCTGTGGCCATTTGGTTTTAATTGGAAACTGTCTCTTTAAATTTAAAGGAGATCTGCATGCATTGTAGAACCCTCCAAGGGTGAGGCTGGGGTGCCAACTAGCTCAGGCACCCCTATGTCACCCAAATGGAGGTGCACAGACAGCAAGGGACTAATGAACAGCTACCAAAAGAGAAGAATGTCCACACCTTTATCTCTGCTGTTCTGCAAGGCGTCTGTGGCCACTCCGATCCCCCCCCCCCATCCCCGATCTTACCCAAGATGGCGGCTCCTCGAGCAGCTGAGCGTCTCGAATTAGAAAGCATTGGATTTCTTGCTTCTGCCACAAATTCCCCCAGATGTAAGCCTTCCAACCTTCTAAATATTCCTTTATATGTGGTTCAGCGTTCTGGGACCATCCCCAGAGCCTGCTTGGTCGGGTATTCTGTGTTGTTGCTGGCGATGCTCCTTTACTGCGCTTCCACCTGATCTGCCATCTTGTTTGTTCTCCTAAATCTTTTTTACATGTTATTCTATGTGCTAATTTTTTGTTAAGAATTTTTACAAATATGTTTATAAGGGATTTGGGTCCATAGTTTTCTTTCACTGTACTATCTTTGTCTGATTTTGGTATCAGAGTAATACACACTTTATAAAATAGGTAGAAAATGTTCTTTCCTTTTCTGTTTTCTGAAAGAAATTGTGTAAGAGTTGGTGGTAGTTCTTCCTTAATTTTTTGGTAGAATTCTCCAGTGACAGATAGATAGATAGATAGATGTTGTTAAATGCCATTGAGTCAGTTCTGATTCATAGGAACCCTGTGTAGGGTTTCTGAGGAGCAGCTGGTGCATTTGAACTGCCAACTTTGTGGTTTGAAGTCCAGTGCTGATCCTGCAGTGCCACATTAGGAGTCCAGAGAGATAGAGTTGCCCAATAGAGTCAATCTGTTTATAGTAACTTTATGTACAACAGAATGAAATGTTGCCCAGTCGTCCTTCATCATCACAATCATTGCCATATTCAAGTCCAGTTGTTTTTATTGTGACAATCTATCTCACTGAGCATCTCCTCATCTTCACTCGCCCTCTGCTTCACCAAACATGTTGTCCTCTTCTAATGACTGATCTCTCCTGATGTCTCCAAAGCAAGCAAGTCAGTGTTCTGTTATAATTCATAAGGTTTTCATTGGTTAATGGAAGTAGAATTTCAAAAGTCAACTTCAGACTTTTCTTTCTAATCTTTCTTGGGCTGGAAGCTGCACTAAAATCTTTCACCATGGGTAAGTATCGCTACTGGTATGTGAAACATGAATAGTACAGCTTTCAGTATTCAGCAATATGCAAACATTCACAGTAGAAAGAACTGTTGGTTAATAGTTTTAAGACTATTTGAATTATCTATTTTATTTTGTATGTGTTGTGGTAGTTAGTTTTTCAAGGAATTGGTCCATTTTATATAACTTTCCAAGTTTTATATGTAAAGTTGTTTGTAGTAATTCCTTTTTATTTTAATGTCTTCAGGATCTGTAATTGTATCTCCTATTTCATTTCTAATATTAGTAATTTGTCTTTTTTTTTTTCCTTTAACAGTCTTGCTAGAGGTTTGTAAATTTTACTGATTTTTTTCAAAGAACCAGGTCTTTGTTTCATTGATGTTCTCCTCTATTGCTTTTCAGTTTTCAATTTCTTCTTTAATTTTATTATTTCCTTCTGTCCTGCTTGCTTTGTTTTTTGTTTGTTTGTGGGTTGGTTAGTTGGTGTGGTGGATAGATTATTTAGTATGTCTAGTGTATCCTTAGTCTTTGTTGTTAAGTACTGTCAAATCAGTTCCAACTCTTAGCAACCCTGTATAAGGTTTCCAAGGAGCAGCGGTGAGTTTGAACAGCTGACCATGCAGTCCAGTGCATTATTCTGCAGCACTATACCAGGACTTCCATCAAATGACTCTTTTACTGATAGGTCTAGATAAGAGAAGATGGAAGAAAATATTGATGGATTATATACAATTCAGTTGTAAGGATTGTTAATGAGGCTAATTGTGATTGGTCAATTTTTCCATCCTTCTTGTTGTTGTTAAATGTTATCGAGTCAGTTCCTACTAATAGCAACTCATAGGGTTTCCAAAGAGTGGCTGGTGAGTTTGAACCACTGACCTTGTGGTTCAAACCGACCTTGTGATCGAGTGCTTTATCCCACAGCACCACACCAGCACTCCTACTGGGTATGAAATGAGCCATGTCAAAAGCAGAAGAGAGGATCTCACTACCATCAAAGAAGAAAAGCCAGAAGTGGAGCACATCTTTCAGATCCAGAGGAACCCACGCATTAAATCTTCTTGATGCAGGGACAAAAAGCTGTGACACCAAAGGAGTGGGGGAGTCACAGCAGCTGTAGAACCAAGAATCAGAGAATCAAGAACCACAGCATAAGACAGAGCCGTGGGCTTTCCAGTCCATGGAGCAAGTAAAACTGAATGACTTTGTTCATGAGGTTTACTTGCCGAATGGGTTGCCTCCTGGTACTGAATTGTGGGTGCTAGGTTTGCTGACCCATGGAGCTAGAGTTGATTGCCCTCTGGCTGAGGCTTACAGTGGAATGGTGTGGCCTGTGGGCATTTATAAGCAGCCAAAAAAAAAAAAAAGCTTTGTAACACTGGTCAGTCAGAGAATGACCTGTCTGTGGGTATGGATGAAGAGATGCTAAATATTTCTAATCCTGAATTCTAACCTGTTAACTTTCCCAATAAAGCCCACAACTATGAATATGTTGTCTGAGTTCTGTGTGGACATGCAAAGGATTATCAAATCCAAAAGACAAGTAAAGAGTGTTATGAGGTAGATGGTTTGGTGCCACATTTCTACAGGGTTGTTTTTGTTTTTGTTTTCCTGCTCTTTTTTTCTAGTTTCTTGAAGTAAGGGCTCAAATTATTCAGTTGGGGTTTTTACTACTTTCTAAAATATTTAGGGCTAACAATGAATGACACAGGAAGCATCAAAAGGAGATGGAAGAAATATACAGTCACTGTATCAAAAAGAATTGGTTGACATTCAAACATTTCAGGAGATAGCATACGAACAAGAACCAATGGTATTGAAAGAAGAGACCAATATGCACTGAAGACATTAGTCAAAAATAAAGCTCTAAGAATTTACTGAATACCAGTTGAGATTTTTCAACAAATTATGCAGCACTGGAAACATTTATTCATCTGTGCCAAGTAATTTGGAAGACAGCTACCCAGTTAACTGATGGAAAAAGATCCATATTTGTGCTCATTCCAAAGAAGGATGACCCAACAGAGTGTGGAAATTACCTAACAACATCCTTAATATCACACATAAGTAAAATTTTGCTGAAGATAATGTAAGAATGGTTACAACAGTACATCAATAAGAGATACGAACACAGAACTGCCAGAAATTCAAACCAGCTTCAGAAGAGGACGTGGAATGATGAATGGTGTTGCTGAAGTCAGACAGATTTTGGCTGAAAGCAGAGAATACCAAAAAGATGTTTATCTATGTTTCATTGGAATCTGCAAAGGAATTTGACTGTGTGGGGTAACACATTATGGGTATTATTGCAAAGAATCAGCATTGACTCAATGGCTGTGATTTTGGGGTTTTGTCACATTCTTTCTACATTGTGAGGCCAGTAAGATGAATTTATCATTATTTTTATGCATTTCTCTTTTCAATCATGTTGTTGTTAAGTGTGGTGGAGTCAGTTCCAACTCATAACATACCTTATATAGGTTTCCAAGGCTGTAAATCTTTGCAGAAACAGAAAGCCTCCTCTTTCTCCATGGAGTGATTGGTAGGCTCCAACTTTGTGGTTCACAGTCTAATACTTATCCTGCAGAGGAACCACATTTCCCTTCAATCATGTTGAACATAAACCCTTTACAGGGTTTCTGAGAAGTGGTTGGTGGGTGTGAACCACCAGCCTTCTCGCAAGCAAGCCTATGTTTATCTTACAGTGCCACACCAGGACTCCAAGTGAAGAGAAGAAGTCCAGTTTTCCCACTTGGCTTCCATTAAGACCCAAAGGAGAAACTCCTTATTAATGCTGTATAGAGGTGGGAGTTCTGGATGCCTATACGGTCAGCTTTGCTACCAGTGTGTAGGTGGTCTTGTTACTGCTGGACGATAGTGGAAGTCCTGGCAGTCCACTGGCTCTTCTCTGGCACCAACAAGCAGGGAAGTGAATGTGCATTTAGCTCCTGACATATGGAGAATGGAAACCCAGTGTGGTCTCCACTTGGTAGCTTCTTACCAGCTAGCCAACAGCATCAGTAGGGGGCTGCAGACAGCTCTGAGTGACACCAAAATGACTGTTTATAAAATGTTTGTTCAGTGTTTCAGCAGAAATTTATTCTTTTTACAGAAATATCTTTGTAGTTAATTATAATAACAAAAACATTTTTTCATAAGCCCAGCCTACATTATCAGTATACCTACAAGGTAAAACCTCTATGCTAATTTACTTTTTGAACCTTCTAATGTGTTCTGGCCAGAGCTGTCATTAATACCCATTGAAAGGATGCTTTCAATTACATGACTTTGTCTGTACACACTACAAACATGCACTGTTTTGTCAAATTTTCTGTTGTTTTAGCTACAATAGCTCCCATTTTTTTATAGTTAGTACTTGTGAACTTATATCAATCTCATTTTAGAGAATGAAGTGGTAATTAAAGGAAAAGGAGAAAAATGTTAAAGGTTTCTACTCAGTTACTAATAATGTTGTAACAAATAGTGTAATTAAGTGTAGAAAGAGTTTATAAAAATTATTTTGTTGTTGCTGTTGTTGTTAAATGCCATCGAGTTGGTTCCAACTCATGGCGACCCTGCATAGGGTTTCTAAGGAGCAGCTGGTTTTGACTGCCAACCTTGCACTTAGCAGTCCAATGCTTATCTTTCAGCATCTAGTACATTTATAACTATATTCATTACATATTAGTCTACAATAAAATTGATAATAAACATTACTAAGGATTCTGTATGGTCTGGTAGGTCTATGGGGAGTAACAGTGGCATCATCAGTTACTGCATTGGGAGACATCAACCCCAGTGCTGCCGCTGCATCAGCAAGGATGAGTGTCGTAGCTCACTTACTACTTAGCCTTCTCTGACACCACCCTGCACGTGTGTTAGTGTGCTTCATGTTGTTGTTGTTAAGTGCCATTGATTAGATTCCGATAGCAACCCTGTAAAGGGTTTCCAAGGAGCAGCTGGTGAGCTTGAACCCTCCGACCTTGCAGTTCAAACAACTTTGCAGTCTGACGCTTTAGCCCACGGTGCCACACCAAGATTCACAAAGGCAGAAGTTTAGATTTCTCACTTGGCCTTTGTCAGCATGGGTGGGATGGACCACATTGTCTACTATAGTGTTTGGAGTAAAAGAGTTATTGCCTAATTTTTTTTTGTTTTTCTGTGCTGCCCTTTTTCTGGTCCTTAGGCTAGAAATATTATTTGTGAGAGCTTCCTTTTTCTTGTGCCCACTGCCATTTCTTGTGTCTATTTTTGGCTCCAAGATTAGGATATATCAGGCAAAGATGAAACCCAGGGAATTCACGGTCACATTATACCTCAAGTTTTCAGATCTCTAGCTGATCTGTCTTCTTTGCTCCACCTCAGAATCGTCTTGTATTGCTGTGCTGAGCAAGAGAAATATGGAAAAGTGCATCTACTCCATCTTCCTGGGTGGAGAAGTCCC
>NW_006408554.1:21314158-21316923 GCF_000296735.1 Chrysochloris asiatica | reverse complement strand
ATATATACCCTTTGGTTGGTTGATGATGCATGGAGGGGATTGTAATCATGGCAATGAAATGATATACAATAGGATGAATGTAAAACTAACGTTCTCCCATGTAAACTATCACATAATTCACAATAAAACATTTTTTTCAAAAAAGGTATTTAAAAAGAAATAAATAGCTATACCTATGGGGACTCCTGGTGTGGTGCTGTGGATTGATGAACTAGACTGCAAAGTCAGTTTGAACTGCAAGGTTGGTGGTTCAAGCTCACCAGTTGCTCCTTGGAAACCCTCTAGAGGGTCAGTATGTGTTGGAACTGACTAGACGGCATTTAACAACAACAACATGGGGACTCCTGGTATGGTGCTGTAGGATCCGCTCTATACTACGATCCACAGGCCAGTAGTTCAAACCCACTAGCTACTCCTAGAAAACACTATACAGGGTTGCTGTAGGTCGGAACTAATTCAACAGCACTTAACAACATACCTATGGACTCCTGGTATGGTACTATAAGATAAGCACCGAACTGCTAACTGCAAGGTTGGCATTTCAAACCTACAAGCTACTCCTTGCAAATGATATTGTTTAGTGCCATAGAGTAGGTTTTGACTCATAGAGAGCCTGTATAAAGTTTCCGAGAAGCGACTGGTAGATCTGAACCACTGACCTTGCAGTTCAACTGACCTTTCAATCTAGCACCTACACTGCCTATAGCACCACACTAGGACCAGGGTCATTATGAGTCAAAACCAACTCCTCGGCACTTAACAGTAATAGCAACAACATATGTATGGAATGAGGAGTCCTGGTGGCACAGTGCTTTAGGCATTGGACTACTAACCACAAGGTCAGTGGTTCAAACCCATTAGTTGCTCTGTGAGAGACAGATGAGGTTATCTGCTCCCATAAAAATGCTGCTGTGGAGCAATTCTATTCTTCCCTATAGGGTCACTGTGAGTCAGGACCAACTCCATACCAGTGTTTTGGGTTTTATACCTGGACCCTACATCAAAAGATTCTAATTTAATTGATTTGGAGTAGTGGCCAGACATCATGAATTTTTAAAACCTCCCAACTGGTTTTATCGTACATCCAGAGTTGAGAACCTACCAAAGACAGTCTCATCCCTCACAGTTATCATCTATAGACCAATTTCTACCTTGCAGACTTTAACCTAGATTTTCTTCTGAACAACAGACCCATTTGTTCAACTGCCTACATAATAATTGTTGTTGTTGTTGTTAAGTGCCGTCGAGTCGGTTCCGACCCATAGCGACCCTGTACAGGGTTTCCAAGGGTGTAAATCCTTACGGGAGTAGAAAGCCTCATCTTTCTCCCGCGGAGCGGCTGGTAGTTTCGAACCACTGACCTTAAGGTTCGCAGCCCGATTCGTAACCACTACGCTACCAGAGCTCCATTCTTCTTCAATAAATTGGAACTATCAGACAGTTGAATCTAAAAAATACTTCAGAACACAACATATTCAGGAAAAAATAATCATTATTTTCCTTCATCACCAACAAAAAATGAACATCTATCTTGTTGTAAAATAGAGGAACAAAACATAATTCTTGATGAGTTTTTCCCTCCACTAATCTTTTCTCCAAAGTACAGTAAAAAAAAAAAACTTTGCAAAGTCAAGTCTGAACCACCATTCCCTTGTGTTGAGTCACACAGAAGCAAAAGCAAAAGGAAAACTGACCAACTTCCAGCGCTTCCCTGACCAGGCAGCACAGAGTAGACACTGGAGGGGGAGAGAAAGGAATAGTCAGAAACATCACCATAGAAGGCTTGTAAGTCCATCTTCTGCCTATAACTGATTGGAATACCTAAAATGGGGCTACAGCGTACCCAGTGAACGAGGCTTCCTGCAGAGCCTTTGCAATACATAAAGTATAGGTTGAAACCTGAACTACATCCAGATCTCCAGAGATGAGAAATGTCCACTTGAAAGGACGAGCAGACCAGCCTGGAGCAACTAGAAGAACAGAAGATACTTCTTGAAAGAAAGACCTACAGGAAAAATACAAAACAAAAGAGGCAGATGGACTGTTACTACAAGAACAAACAAATCACTTCCCCAGGAAACAACAAGGCAAGTGATCAGGGTCCCCTCAATGCAAACCCCCTTCCAAGACTAAGACTCAACAGAAATACACGCTCTGACTGGTGACCACACGCATCACCGATGGGGGGAAATGGAGTAAAAGCAGCAATGAAGTGGCAAGCTAAGCCCTACAATGGTCGGTGGGCTTCTGTGGACCCAGATGGGGACCTGGTTGGCAAGCAGTGTGAGGAGACCTGGGAACTCTTGAGTCCAGAGTCAGAGGCGTGGCTGTGGAGGATTCAGTGGAGAGTGGAGCTACTGGCTGATGGGAAGAGAGGGCATGTGCACAAGAGCGCCCACACTTACAGATGGTACCCACTTGACCTGGACCAGATGACTGGATGATCAGAGTTCAACCAGGAGAAGAAAGAAGAGGGGGAAAAAAAGAGTGATCTGATACAATTTGATGAACTTGACCTACACCTATGGATACAGTGACTCAAAAGAGGCAACAAATCTTTACAGCAAGAAACATTCCCACCCCCTCCACACACACAGTAGACAGAGATGGGCAACTTGGACATTGGATACCCAAATTGGGGAGGTGGGGACTACAAAGGCAAGAAGTGACTGGCTGACAAGCTTTCAAGAGGGAACCTAGAGCTAGGGGGCATGGAGGAAGGCAGAATCTCCAGTGAGTACTATCCAATCTGTCTAGGCGGAGCT
>NW_006408554.1:21300672-21313842 GCF_000296735.1 Chrysochloris asiatica | reverse complement strand
GGGTTTGTAGGGTATACCCTTTGATAGGTTGATGATACATGGAGGGGATTGGAACCATGTCAATGAAACGATATACGATGGAATGAATGTAAAACTAAAGTTCTTTCATGTAAACTATCATATAATTCACAATAAAACATTTTTTAAAAATTCAAAAAAGGAAAAAATGTATGAACCAATGCATGTATTTTATTTAGTGATTTTTCTACAACATTAAGGTAGTTGAGAAAATACTGAAGTTATTTTAAACAAGGTGTATCAAACCTCACATCATTTTAAGTTTCAATTTTTATTTTTACCAAAACAGAAATTAATATAATTTTGTTTTCTTAACATTGAAAGCAACGTTATCAATAACATTTTCAAATTGTATTTCTTCTACTTTAATGTTCTGGCAAATACTAACCACTACAAAATAAATAAAAACATGTACATAAGAACATATGTTTTTTCTTTTTGCTTCAGGCTCTAATTTGACTTAGAATGGCATGGTTAGATCATATTTTCTCATATGTATACTTTTGATAGTTTGTTCATATACTTTTGTATTAATTTTGTTCTTTTAATAAATAATAACAACTCTTAACTTGACTACTGAATTTCTTGGCACCACTAAAATTGTGTTTCTGACTTGAATACTTCATTCTCTTCATCTCAGTCCTACGTCTGACCCATTCATTGGTTTCTTGTGACTCTTAATGACCAAAATCCATAACAAGCCTGCAAAGGTATGCTGGTCTGGCCTTTGTCTGTCTTTCCAGCCTATTCCAGATGATGTTGCCCTTGTTCTTTGTGTTTCTATCACTCTGACCTTCCTTCATTGCCCCCTAATTTGTCACATTTTCTCTCCATCAACCACCTCTGCATGTGTCCTTCTCTCATCCTAGAAGTCTCCTCCCTGATAACACTGAGTCAAAAACCTAAATCACTTAGAGAAATACCGAAAATTAGTGTAACAGAATATATTTATTGTAAGTAGATACTATTGGAATCAAGCAGTGTCACCCAAACATATTTGGAAACTATTTCAAAGAAAAGACAGTGAAAGTTGATTCTGTAGTTCACTGTTAATGTTAGTTTTCAAAAGATAGCATCAAGGCACAGGGAAGGCTGTAGAAGCAGTCACCAAGGCCATGGTATACATCCTAAAATGGCACCCTGGAGTTCCTGCTTCATGAAACTTGGTGTGCATGGATAATTTCCAAAATAAGCAACGAAAACAGTTCCTAAAGCTAAATGGTCTACACTAAGCAAGTACTAAACTATTGTTTGACCTGAAGGTGACTTCAGGGAACCAATTCATTCAATTTTCAAAAAGACACCTAAGGGAAAATGCTCTAGATGGGTCACCCCAATTTCAGGAACCCAGAAATCTGGATTTCAGAAGAATCAAAATGGTTTTGTCACCTCCTGCTTTTGATCATGATTCTGCTAAAGAATCTTTTATTACAAACATTCAATAATGGTAGCCAGGCACCATTCAATTCTTGCCTCATGGAAAAGGTTTCTTTAGTGTGTGTTGTTGATTCGATTCCAACTCGCAGCTACCCCATACAGGGTTTCTGAGAGCAGCTGGTGGGTTTAAACTACCAATCATGTGGTTCCCAATCCAGTGCTTTTCTTATATCTCCACACCAGGGCTCCATGGTAAAAGAGACGGCTGTTAATGGAGGTAATCAAACATAGAGTGTTGTTCCTTCACCTAGCTCTCCTTTGTTTTGTTACTACAGACCTTAAATGATCACTTACAAGTTTTTAAGTCGCCAGAGGCTACATAACAAACTGGGATACAGAACAATACTAGGACAATTGACTGAAATGGCCCACAAAATCATGTCCCTAGGTTTTTAAAACCAGGAAATACATTTCATGAGGTGTTTGTGTATAAATAAACAGCACCAATAACTGCTTTATGTGTCCCTCTGCAGCATACTATCCTTTGAAGAAGTTCTGTTATTATTATCATCATTGTACAAATTACCTAAGCAAGCTTAAAGAGTTTTAATAAATTCCCCCAAGATCATGTAGGTAGGAAGTTGCAGAGTTGGGATTTAAATTTAGAAACTCTGATTCTGGAGTCTGTGATCTCCAACATCTTCTGGAATGGGGCTGGAAAGACAGAGGCCAGACCAGCATACCTTTGCAGGCTTGTTACGGATTTTGGTCATTAAGAGTCACAAGAAACCAATGAATGGGTCAGACGTAGGACTGAAATGAAGAGAATGAAGAATTCAAGTCAGAAACACAATTTTAGTGGTGCCGAGAAATTCAGTAGTCAAGCTAAGAGTTGATATTATTTATTAAAAGAACAAAATTAATATAAAAGTATATGAACAAACTATCAAAATTTTACATATGAGAAAATACGATCTAACCATACCATCTAATCATCCCATGAGAGTTCTTGGGAATCTTCAACATGTGCGATAAGGTATTACTCATCATAATTTAGAAATCTCATTTTCCAACTCAGCCTTAGCGCACAGGAAGATAGTGGTGCATGGTGTAGAAGAAAGATCCCTAGTTCCAACCTGCTTTGTGCTGATAATTATGTGAGCCTGGTTAATTCATGCAAAAAATAGTTACTGGTACATGTTGGGCTTTAAATATATCAACTAACGAAGATAAGAATTACTGTAAAGATAAAAATTACTCATCAATTATATCAGGCAGGAGGAAATAGCTTCTTAATATTTATTCTTAAAAATAACAATTGACTATGTGCAGTTCTTTGTACACTTCCAAATAATGGTTGGTAATTACTTTCTTCCAGGGATTGGTTGTGGTAATATTTCACTCAGGACATGTGTAACAACTCTCTTCTTTTCCTTCATAAAATAATAAAGTGAGAGTAAAGAGAAAATCTAATTTTCTAACTTTCAAGGAAAAGCCCAAGTTGATTACATAAAATCAAGCCAAACTTGAAAGACAATCATGTAAAGCTTTTATTCAAAACATTTCGTTTCACACTTTCATGAGGACCTGACCAGAAGATTTTATTTGCAGCATTTGATGGCAGAACTTTGGGACACAGCCATCACTCCTGATTCCAGAGAAGTACCACTGTGCTGAGCAGCAAATCAAATCTTCTGGTCAGGTCCTCATGAAAGTGTGAAATGAAATGTTTTGAGTAAAACATGATTTGAGTCCCTCAGGCAAGGATGCCAAAGCTGACATTTTGATTTGGTAGATCAAAGAGCACAGAATTCTTTGGGGAATGGTTAGAGAAATAGAAACACCACTTTTACAAGTGCATATAGACCTAGATGGAGGATATGCTGAGGAAAAAATAGCTTCTCATTTTGATATTTTTGTTAAGAAAGGTTTCCATGATTTTGTGACAATATTTTTAACCTACATGAATATTTGTAATATATATACATACTACAGTGCAAGGTCAGTGGTTCAAGCTCACCAGCTACTCCTCGGAAACCCTATACAGGGTCACTATAGGTTGGAATTGACTCGATGGCATTACTTCATGTGATTTTTCTAGGTATAGGCTTCCATTTTGTGGTGAACTGTAAATCCTAGCCTTTGTGTCTGTGGGCTCTGGTCCCATTTTAAAATAAATTGTCTTTAAGGTTAATGAGGCAGGATTAGGATGGATTGTATCTTGAGTTACCACCTTACAAATGCATATGAGGCAACTGAAAATATTATGACTTGGGTTAGTCCTCAAAGTGGCAACTTTGCTCTTTAACAGTTTAAAGAGGTTTTTTGCAGCAGATTTGCTCAATGAAATACTTTGTTTTATTTCTTGACTGCTTTTCCATGGGTGTTGATTGTGGATTCAAGTAGAATAAAATCCGTGACAACTTCAATTTTATCTCTAGTTATCATGATGTTGTTTATTGGTTCAGTTGTAGGATTTTTGGTTTGTTTTTTTAACAATGAATTGTAATACATACTGAAGGCTGTAGTCTTTGATATTCATCAGTAACTTCTTCAAGGTCTCTTCACTCTCAGCAAGCAAGGTTGTGTTATCTAAATATCACAGATTATTAATAAGTCTTCCTCCTTATTCTGATATGACACATTTCTTCACATAGTCCAATTTCGAGAATTATTTGCTCAGTCAGGAGACTGAATAAGTATGGCGAAAAGATACAACCCTAAAGCACACCTTTCTTGATTTTAAGTTATTCAGTATCCCCTTGTTCTTTTCAAATGACAACCTTTAGGTCTCTGTACAGGTCCTACATAAGCACAAGTAAGTGTTCTAAAATTTCCACTCTTCGAAATACTATGCATGATTTGTTATGATCCACACAGACAAATTCCTTTGCAGAGTTAATAAAATACAAGTAAACATCTTTCTGGTATTGGTTTCTTTCAGCCAAGATCCATCTGATGTTCTGCAATGATATCTCTCCTTCCATATCCTCTACTGAATTCAAAATGATTTTCTTGCTGCTTACATGATGTGTGCTGCTGCAACTGTTTTTGAATTATCTTCAGCAAAATTTTACTTTTGTGTAATATTAATGATATTGTTTAAAGATTTCTGCATTCTGTTGGGTCACTTTTCTCTGGAATGTGCACAAATAGGGATATCTTCCCAATCAGTTGGCCATGTAGCTGCCATTCAAATTTCTTGGTATACATAAGAGAGTACCTCCAGACTATATTAGTTTATTGAAACATTTCAATTGGCATTACATCAGTTACTGGGGCCTGGTTTTTCACCAGTTCCTTTAGTGCAAATTGGACTTCTTCCTTCAATATCATCAGTAGGATTTTCCTGTTGTTGTTGTTTTTTGTGTGTGTGGTAGGGGAATGTACACCAAAACACTTAGGAATATATAATCATTTAGACAACCAAAGGGCACATTCTGCAAGCCAGCCTCCTGGCCACAAGCTCACAGCCTTTCTCTTTGCATGAGTGTAGAGTCGTCAATTGCTCTCTCTCTCCATGTCCTCATCTCTGCCTGCATCTCTGGTTTTGCTGCTTCTCTGGATAGGGTTCCACATTCCGCTCATGTTCTTCTCCCGTGATGGTCCCAGGGCCCTCTGTTCCTGGACTGTAAGATTAACTACACCATTGATGCTACAAAACTTCTACCTTTACAGTTGTAATAATCATAGTTAATTATGATATCAACTACTCACTATTGAATCATAAGAATCTTATACCCGTCTAAACAAGATGAAAACCATTTAGTTGGGATTCTACCTTCCCCTGCACACTCTGAAAAGAAACTCCCTCTTGAAAACTCATAAGCCAATCACTTCATGCCTTTATAGCCCCCCGCCCCCCCATTTTAGGTAGACAATCTCTAAGTTAATATCATTAGTGTTTGATGACATACTACCTCTTGAAATGGTTGGCTGTTGAACAACTCTTTTTGGTACAATGACGCTATGTACTCCTTCTATGTTCTTTTGTTGTTTCCTGCATCATTCAGTAATTTGCTCATAGATTCTTTAATATTGCAACTCGAGGCTTAATTTTTTTTTTTCATTTCTTTCAGCTTGAGAAATGCTGAGAATTGGTCTTCCCTTTGGGTTTTCTAACTCCAGATGTTTGTACATTTCATTAAAATATTTTACTTTGCCTTCTCAAGCTTCCTTTTGAAATTCCTATTCAGCTCTTCTGCTTCATCATTTCTTTCATTTGCTTTAACTACTCTACACTCAGGAGCAAGTTTCAGAGTCTTTTCTAACATTCATTTTTGTCTTTTCTTTCTTTTCTGCCTTTAAATGACTTTTTTTTTCTTCATGTATGATGTCCTTAATCTTACCCCACAAGTCCTCTGGTCTTCAGTCACATGTTTTTAGTGCATCAAATCTATTCTTGAAATGGTCTCTATGTTTATGTGCAATATACTCAGGGTCATATTTTGGCTTTCATGGATCTGTTTTAATTTTCTGCAGCTTCAACCTAAATTTGTATATGAACATTTGATGGTCTTTTCCACAGCCAGGCCTGGCCTTATTTCAGCTGATGACATTGAGCTTCTCCATTATCTCTTTCCATCCAGTTGGCATTGTGATTCCAGTATATTCAATCTGGTGTGATCCATGTATATATATACCATTTATGTTATTGAAAAAAGTATTTGCAGTGAATAAGTCATTGGACTTCCAAAATCCTATCATGCGATCTCCATTATTTCTATCATCAAGTTCATATTTTCCAACTACTTATCCTTCCTCTTTACTTCCAATTTTCATTTCAATCACCAGTAATTATCAATGTATTTGATTACAAGTGTGATCAATTTCAGCTTAGAAAAGCTGGTAGAATTCTTCTATTTTTTTCTTCACTGGCTTTAGTGGTTTGTGCGTAAAATTGGATAATTATCATATTAACCGCTCTTCCTTGTTGGCATATGGATATTATCCTGTCACAGACAGCATTGTACTTCAAGATAGATCTTGGAATGTTCTTTTGATGGTGAAGCTAATGTCATTCCTCTTCAATTTGTCATTCCTAGCATAATAAATCACATGGTTATCTGATTCAAAATAGTCAATACCAGTCCATTTCAACACACTAATTCCTAGGATATTGAGCTTTTTTAACTCACTAATTCCTAGGATATAGAACTTCTTTGTTCTTTTCCTTTTTTTTTAGGATATCAAAATTCAAATATTCCATTTTTTTTTTTTTGAGAGCTTCCAATTTTCCTAGATTCATACTTAAGACATTCAACAATTCAATTATTAATAGATGTTTACAACTGTTTCTTCTTATTGTGAGTCATGCTACATCAGCAAATGAAGGTTCCAAAAGTTTTATTCAAATACATGTCATTAAGGTCCAGTCTACTTTGAGGAGACAGCTCTTCCCAATTGCATTTTGAGTGCCTTCCAACCTGAGGGACTCATCTTCTGGCACTATCTCAAAAAGGGCTCTGCTATTCATAAAGTTTTCCATGGCTAATTTTTCAGCAGTAGTCTGTCTGTTTCTTCTTCCTAGTCTGGAATCTCCACTTCTACCATGGGTGACACTGCTGACATTTTAAATACTGGTAGAATAGCTTTCATTACTACAGCAACACACAAGCCACCATAATATGGAAAACTGACAGACACATGGTAGAATAAAGATTAAAGTAGAAATAAATGAAAACAATAGAATCAATGGGACTAGAAAGTGGTTTTTTAAAAGGATTAATAAAATTAACATGCCACTGGCAAATCTAAAAAAGAAGACGCAAATGACACAAGTAAGACGTAAAATAAGTGATTTCACAACAGAACTAACTGAAATAAAGAGGCTACTAACAATACTATGAAGAACTGTACTCCAACATATTTTAAATCTTAGAAGAAATGTATGTATTTCTAGAAACACACTACTTACCTAAACTAACACTGACTGAAGCAGAAAGTTGGAGCAGAAAGAAGAAAGAAGAAATTGAACAGGTCACCAAAAAAAATAAAAAGACCTGGACCAGGTGTCTTCACTAATGGGTTCTACCATATACTCAGAGAAGAACTCATACCTTCTACTCAAACTATTCCAGATTGCAGAAAAGGATGGAATGCTCCCAAATTCCTTTATGAAACAAACATAATGCTGATATCAAACTGGGCAAAGATATCACTAAAAGAGAAAATTATAGACTAATATCCATCATGAAGATGTGTGGTTAAGTGCAATTGAGTCAGTTCTGACTCATAGCAACCCTGTATAGTGTTTCCAAGTAGTAGCTGCTGGGTTTGATCACTGACCTTGTGGTTACTAGTCCAGTACTTATCCTACAGCACCACAATTCTAGCCAATATAATCCAACAACAAATCAGAAAATACCACATCATGACCAAATGGAATTTATATCATGTATGTAAAGATTGTTAAACATTAGAAAAACAGTATATTCCACCATATAAATAAAACAAAGGAAACAAAACAAATGATCCTATCAATTGATGTATGAAAGGCATTTGATAAACTCAAACACCATTTCTGATAAAAAGACTAAACAAAATTATGGATAGAAGGAAATTCCTCAACATAATTAAGGACATATATACAAAATCAATGGCCAAAAGCTTTTGGCCATTTATTCCAAGAGGAATAAATGCATGCAAAACCATATTCATTGCAGCATTATTCACAATAGTAAAATAATGGAAACAACTTAAATGTCCACCAACAGAAGAATAGATAACAAACTATGGTACATATACACAATGGAATACTATGCAATGTTAAAGAGTAACAATGAACCTGAAAAATGCCTCATAATATGAATGAACCTGGAGGACATTATGCTGAATGGAATAAGTCAGTCACAAAAGTATAAATAGTGTATGACACCACTATGTTAAAAAGTCAAGAAAATGTTTTGACACAAAAAGAAACATTATTTGATGATTACCACAGGATGAGAGAGAAGGAAAGATAGCTCACTAACTAGAGGGTAGACAGATATTAACTTGGGTTACAGGAAAGGCAGTATACAATAAGTGGGGTCAACAAAGATAATGAAGGCAAAGGAAGACATTGTGAGGGGGAGTACAAGAAAGAAAGGCAAAAGAGGTATATATTACTATATATACAATCCTCCAATAACCTACAGGTGGATACACAGATAGGCACATAAGCTGAACAAATGTAGAAAGGACAATAGGACTATATCCAGGAATATATATAAGTTTGAAAGAGGATATTTCTAAATATGTATTTAGCTATGTGGCCAATTTATCTATGAATATAATGGAGCATACAAGGGCAAAGTAATAAAACCTTCTTAATCATAAAGAAACACCTTGTGTGAATGAGTTAATGGGCCTGGGAGCTTAGTACCACAGTCTTGGACTTTTTTTGGTTGGGAGTCTTTTGATGACCTGATCAATTTCTTCTTTTGTTATGGGTCTGTTCAGGTTTTCTACTTCACTGTGAGTAAGTTTAGGTAGGTAGGTCGTGTTTATCTAAAAATGTATGCATCTCTTATAAGTTTTCAAATTTGTTGGAGTACAACTCTTAATAGTATTCTGTTATTATCCTTTTGATTTCCTTTGGTTCCGTTGTGACATCGCCCATGTGGTTTCTAATGCGTGTTATTTGTGTCTTCTCTCTCTTTTCTTTTGTTAGGTTTGCCAGTGGTCTGTCGATTTTGTTAATTCTTTCAAAGAACCAGCTTCTTGTCCTGTTGATTGTTTCTATAGTTTTTCTGTTTTCTATCTCATTTATTTCTGCTCTAATCTTTATTATTTCTTTTCTTTTGGTGGCTGTGGGTTCCCTCTATTGGTCTGTTTCTAATTGTTGTAGATGCTGTGTTAATGTGTTAATTTTGGTTCTTTCTTCTTTTTGGATGTGTGTGTTTATTGCAATAAATCGTCATCTCAGCACCGCTCTCTCCATGTCCCAAAGATTTTGGTACATTGTGTTTTCATTCCCATTTATTTCTAGGAACTTTGTGAATTCATGTTTAATTTCTTCTACTACCCAGTCACTTTTCAGCAAGGTGTTATTCAGTTTCCATGTATTTGATTTGGTTTCCTTGGTCTTCCTATTGTTGATTTCTAATTTGATAACATTGTGGTCTGAGAAAATGTGTATTGTGCAGTTGTTGGGTTGAATGCTCTGTACACATCTATGAGGTCCAGTTGGCTGACTGTATTGTTTAGTTCTTCTGTGTCTTTGTCAAGTTTCTTTCTGGTTGTTCTATCCATTTTTGGAAAGCAGTGTATTAAAATCACCCACTATTATTGTAGATTCATCTATTTCTTTCTTCAAATCTGTTAGAGTTTGCTTTATATATTTTGGAGCTCTTCCATTGGGAGCATAGATATTTATTATGGTTGTTTTATATTGTTCAATTGTCCCTTTAATCATGAGATAATGTCCATCTTTATCTATTATGCTGTTTTTTGCCTTAAAGTTTATTTTATCAGAGATTAGTACTGCCACTCCTGTTCCCTTTTTATTGCAATTATCTTGGTATATATTTTCCATCCTTTGACTTTTAATCTGTTTTTGTCTCTGTGTGTGAGATGTGTCACTTGCAGACAGCATATTGAAGGATCTTGTTTTCTTATCCATTCTGCCACCCTTCATCTCTTAACAGGTGCATTTAATCCATTTACATTCAGTGTAATTATCAATAGGTATTGATTAATTGCTGCCATTATGCTTGTTTTTTGTGTGTGTGGTGTTGCTGCTTCTTTGTTCTGTGTCTTCCTTTGTTGAGTTCATGATTTTTGTGTTCATTCTTGTGAGTTTCCTCATAGTTTTAATGTTTCCATGTTTTTCTTGGATTTTCATTCTCTTGGTATGTTGTGACGTGTTAATTTTCTTTGAGGTTGCCTTATAGTCCATTAACATTCCTCTCCACTTTAAAAAACAGAAGAAAAAGCAAACAAGAAAAGTTCAGGGATTGCTCTTGGACTGAGTATCTGTCGGCCATTTGGTTTTATGTGGAAACTCTCTTTAAATTTCAAGGAGATCTGTGCACATGCATGGTAGAACCCTCCAAGGGTGGGGCTGGGGTTTCCACTAGCTCAGACACCCCTATAGCCACCAGAATAGAGATACACAGACAGCAAGGGACTAACAAACAGATACCAAAAAAAATGAATGTCCACACCTCTATCTCCACAGCTCTGTCAGGCGTCTGTGGCCACTCTGATCCTTTCCCCGCTTGGCCCTACACAAGATGACAGCTCCTGGAGCGGCTGAACGTCTAGAACCAGAAAGCAATGGATGTCTTGCTTCTGCCACAAACTCCCCCAGCTGTAAGTCTTCCAACCTTCTAAATATTCCTTTATATGTGGTTCAGAGTTCTGGGACCATTCCCTAAACCTTCTTGGTCCTGTATTCTGTGTTGTTGCCTGCACAGCTTGTCACTTCACTTCCACCCGATCCGCCATCTTCCAGTTGCTCAGGACCACAGCCTTGAGGAACATCAAGGTGAATTGTCATAGCATAATCTTTCCTGATCCTGAATTGTAACCTGCTATCTGGTGTGCTCCTGATGTGGTGCTGTGGGTTAATGGGCTGGACTTGAACCACAAGGTAGGCAGTTCAAGCTCACCAGTCACTCCCCAGTAACCCTATATGAGTCGCTGTGGATTGGGACTGACTCCACGGCATATAACGACACTAACACCTGCTGTAGGTGCTGCTATCTGTAATGCTGGCAATTCAGATCCAACAGTTGCTCTTTGAAAATCCTATGTTGTTGTTGTTGTTGTTGTTGTTAAGTGCTGTTGAGTTGATTCAGACCCATAATGACCCTATATAGGGTTTCCAAGGAGTAGCTGCTGAGCTTGAACCGCCGACCTTGCAGTTCAAATGGCTTTGCAATCTGGCACATTAACCCACAGCGCCACACCGGGACTCCCTATACAGGGTCGCTATTTGAGTTCTTTTGGGCATTACAATGAATTACTAAGCCCAGAAGTGCCCTGGAGTCAGAATGGCAAAAAGGTTGAAGGGTGAAAGGCTTCTACCTTATAGGACTCAGCATTAAGTTGTTGATTTTGGGTTTCTTTCTTCCTTGTGAAGTTGTTGTTGGTGGTGGTTATGTGTCCTGGAGTCGGTTCCAACTCATAGCAACCCTGTATAAAGTTTCCGAGGGTGTAAATCTTTGCAGGAGCAGAAAGCGTCATCATTCTCTTGCGGAACCGCTGGTGGTTTTGAACTTCTAACCTTAGCAGCCCGGCTCGTAACCACTACCTTGTGAAGTTAGAGGAGATCAAATGCTGCTATCAAGCCATTTTTACGCACACATACACACAAATATAGTTTCATTACTCCTTATGGTGGTGGTTTTGTAAGGGGCCATTGAGTTGATTTCAACTCTTAGTGACTCTGTGCCACACAGAATGAAACACTGCCAGTTCCTGCACCAGGCTCAAAGTCATTGCTATGTTTGAGCCCATCGTACCAACCTCTGTGTCAATCCATCGCATTGAGGGTCTTCCTACTAAACCAATTTCACAGATGACTAAACTGAGACTCCTACAGAAAAAAATGTATAGACGCTGTGACTGGGACTCTCTTATATTGCTGGTGGGACTGTAAAATGTTTCAAACACTCAAATGTGTAAAATTTTATAGCTTAGAAAGTTGAAAATAAAAATACCACATGACCTAGCAATCCCTCTATTTGGTATCTATCCACCAGCAATGCAAGCCAGGACACAGCAGATATATGCACACCGATGTTTATCACAGCACTATTCACAATAGCAAAAAGATGGAGACAGTTTAAATGTCCATCAATGGAAGAGTGGATAAACAAACTTTGGTACATATGCACAATGGAATACTATATAATGATGAAGAATAAAAATGAATCTATGAAATACCTTATACCATTAATGAACCTGGAGAACATTATGCTGAGTGAAATAAATTAATCACAAAGGAACACATGTTGTATGAGACTACTATTGTGAAAACTCAAGAAAAGTTTTGCATACTAAAAGCAACATTCTTTAATGGTTACCAGGAATCTGAGGGAAGAGAGATTAATTCACTGACTAGAGGGTAAACACATATTAACTCAGGTGACTGGGAGGGCAAATTACAAGAAGTGGAGACAACATGCAGGAAGAAGGAGGCTGGCAGATGAATGATTAAAGACTAGTTAAAACACAGGGAGGTGTGCAAGTGTTAAAGGGGAGAGAGATAAATAGAATAGCAATGTTCTGTATATAAATACATGGGCAGAAACCAGCTGAATGGGTACGGGAAGATGTTGTTAGGTGCCATCAAGTTGATTCTGACTCATTGTGACCTTAGGCACAATGGAACAAAATACTGCCTGATCCTACACCATCCTCAAAATCATTGTTAAGCTTGAAACCATTGCTGCTGCCATGGCTCCAATCCACTTCATTGAGGGTCTTCCTCTTTATCACTGACCCTCCAATTTACCTAGCATGATGTCCTTAAAATATGTGTGAAGTTTGAGGGACAAAGTGTCGCCATCCTGGATTCCAAGGAACTTTCTGGTTGTATGTCTTTCAACACAGATTTGTTTATTCTTCCAGCTATCCATGGTGCCTTTAATATTCTTCTCCAGCACCATAATTCAAATGCAGCAATTCTTCTACCAGTCTTCCTTATTCAATGTCCAACTTTCACATACATATGAGGCTATTGAAAATAGCATGGCTTGAATTAGGTATACTTTAGTCCTCAAAGTGACATCTTTGATCTTGTGCAGCCTATTTATCTAATGTAATACGTCATTTGATTTCTTG
>NW_006408554.1:21289151-21295514 GCF_000296735.1 Chrysochloris asiatica | reverse complement strand
TTTACATAATTATGTCCACAGGAAAAAAAGAGAGAAAACGTAGATAATGTATGAGAGTGGATAGAGACAGTTCCCAGATTATGAAGAATGCTGTTCCTAAATATGTCTTAAAATCAAATTTGTACTTAGGTCAGAAAAGATAGGTTGGGTTCATATCTAACAACAGTTAGTCAAATGTTTTTCCTAGCATGTAGACTATAATGTATCTTTCTATGCATAAAAATCACTAAAAAAAACTTTCAGATACGCTAAAACATTTTAACATTGTTTGTTGTTAAGTGCCATTGAGTCGGTTCCGACCCATAGCGACCCTGTATAGGGTTTCAGAGGAGCAGCTGGTGAGCTTGAACTGCCGACCTTGCAGTTCAAATGGCTTTGCAGTCTGGTGCATTAACCCACAGCGCCACACCAGGACTCCCTTTAACATTATAATGCAGTAATAATCATATTTGTATGTGAGTCATAATGTTGCAATGATTTATTATTACGAAAAAAATATGTCTGGACACTGGTAGTGATAAATCAGTGTTTAGCAAGGTGGCCCCAGGGTTATGCACTTCTCTCCTCTTTTCTGAACATCAATTAAGTCCCATTTCAAAATAGTTGTTTTCACAATGTCAATGAGAGGCTATGAAAAGTGCTACAATGCAGGTCTCAGCTGGCACACAATAACTAAGCAGTCAGGGTCTGACTCAGATACTTTGAATCCTTCCATTCTGGCAAAAAAATGCCAAGTCAGTGGCCACATAATCAATTCCAACTCACCGCAACTCTATGTATGTCAGAGTAAAACTGTGCTCCATAGGTTTTTCAATGGCTGATTTTTTGGAAGTAGATCATAAGCCTGCCTTTCAAAGCACATCTGGGTGGATTCAAACTACTCACTTTTCAGTTAGTTACTGAGTGCATTAACCCAGGGACTCTTTGAATTCTATAGCTCTATCCAAAAATTTCTTGAAGCTCTACAATTCTGTGGTTTTTATATGTCATTGTTAAGTGCCGTCCAGTCGATTCTGACTCATAGCAACTTGTGTGGGGCTTCCAGGGAGCAGCTTATGGGCTTGAACTACAAACCTTGTGGTTTGAAGTCCAATACAGACCCTACAGCGCCACACAGGAGCCCATGTTTTTTATAGGACTCCTGAATAATTCTTATGAGCCCTTGGTCACTCCTTTCTCCCTTACATCTCCAAACCCCAGGATAAAGATGAGGCTTAGGCAATTTCTCTCACCCCCTAAAAATTGTACAGCTCTAAAAATAGCCTGGCACAAGTGTGCTCCACTTTTTCCGACTTCAACAGACTCAGGCTCCAGGTCCCAGCCTAGCAAGGAGAGAAGTAGCAACTTCGGGGAAGAACAAAGGTAGGGAGAAGCAAAAGGATGTCTAGAGTATATTCCAAACAGAGGTTTGGGATTCAAATTGCAGTCATCAAATGAGACAATGATGAACACCATGAGAGGCTCTTAGGGGAGCAAGGACAATCATTAGAACAAACTCTCAGGAACACAGTCTATGTCTATCAGACTGTAAGTCTGGTCTTTTTATGATTTTGAATTTTATTCTACATTTTCTTTCTTCCTCTCTGTCCAAGACTTTCTATTGTGATTTGAATAAGAGGGGTCAGCAGTAGTGGTAGAAATCCTGGTCTCAGGGTAGTGAAGGCTGTGATTGTTGTGGTCCATTAGCCCCTCAAACTGATTATTCCCTTGAGTCATTACTCGTCTTTGTTCTGGAAGGGAAAGACCAAAAGTTGCATCTTAGAAAGTCACCCACTAATTACCAAAGTAGGATTTAGAACCCTTCCAGACTGGAACTGGAGTCCTAGAGTGATGCTGTGGGATAAACCCTCCACAGGGCTGCTATGAGTCAGAACCTACTTGATGGCACTTAACAACAAGAAGCCTGGAACCGCACCACCACCATCCCATCAACTTTTAGCCAAACAATAGATGGGACTTTAAAGTGAATAATATCACAAGGGAGGAACATACTCCTCAGTACAATAAGCCATACAAGACCAAAAGGTCAACATTTGCTCAAAAAGCTCAGAAAACTGGAAGAGGCAGGAAAGAAGGACAAGTGGGAACAAGGAACCCAGGGGGAAAGTGGAAAAAGTGCTGTTACATTGAAGAGATTATAACTAATGTCATGGAACAAAACGTGTATAAATTGTTGAATGGAAAACTAATTTGCTCTGTAAACTTCCACAAAAACTACAATGAAAAGTTAAAAAAAAAATAGAAAAGAACAAGCTTTCAGTTCCTCACAGACTGGTTTTATTCCAGGGCTGACCCCAGTGCTATGAAACCGAAGCCCTGGGCCAGGGAGACGGAGCTCCTTGGCACACTCATGGCTAGTTTCTCAGAACTGCTCTGCCTCCTTCCAAATGAAACTCAGAAGAACCACAGTTTTAAAACTTACTTCATCTGGGAGAGTCAAAATTATTTTGGCAGTTCTCTGGAAGGGGGAAAAAAAAAATCCTTCCCATGGCAAAAAGAAAAGTTACAACATAAGGCAAACCAGAGCCAATTCCCAGTTACAGAAATGCATTTGAAGATCTGCAATGTTGCATAATGTACAAATTTGGAGTCATAATTCTTAGACTAAGTAAATGTCTGGAGACTTGATTTAAATGTCCCTTTGTCTTTTCCTGACCAAACTGGCAATTCGGGACTCAAAAAAAGAACCCTTTGTTTTCTCCATCAGGAAATTCTGGTGCAGAGTAACCATCAAGGATTATGAATGAGTAGAGACATTATTCATTTCTTAGCAGCCTGAGAGTATCCATCTGCTCCCTGGGTCATTGGACAGTAAGCATGTGCTACCCTACAATTGGCTTTATTGCACTTGTTGTTAAGTGCTGTGGAGTTGGTTCCGACTCAGAGCAACCCTGTATAGGGTTTCTTAGGAGCAGCTGGTGGGTTTGAACCTCCAGTCTTATGGTGAGCAGTCCAGTACTTATTCTACAGTGCCCCATCAGGACCCCAAATATTACATTACACAAGATTCATTTAAAGTTACTCCTTTGACAAGTCTTTCCATAATTTGCCCAAAGCACAGATCTCAAACTTGCATAAAATTACCATACATTTGCATCTCCAGTGCTTTATCTTCTAATACAACTGCACATTAAGAAAGACATAGCAAACCTAGAAATATCCTAAGGAGGTCAGTTAAAATATTGGGAGACACATTATATGGGAATAATATGGAAAGATGATGGCAGAGCACAAATAATCAAAATATACATCACAAAGGTTCTATAGGAGCCAATCTTGAGTTTGTTCTCTCAGCCAGCTCCTGGGAGAGAGACACATCTTGATTACTTCGGGCGTCATCTGAGCATAAATAAAAGGAGTGTTAGATAGCAAATGCATAACATTCTTAGACATCAAGAAATGATCCATCCACCCAAGTGCTCAGTAAGTATCTGTGGAGTGAATATCCTGCCCTTGGTGAGTTCTCAGTCTTATGGGGAAATATGAGAGTCAAATCAAGTCAACAAGCAATTAATCTCTGGGAGCTGAGTCAATGTAATACCAAAAATTCAATTTGGTCTTTGTCTTTTGTTCTTGAAAAATAACCCTAGGAATTCTTCAGCAACCAAGGAGTCTTTGTTTTCTAAAACAACCAGGGAACACTTAAAGATGTATGAATGAGTGAGAGCCCAAAAAATCACACCTGGTCAGCTAACCCCAGGAAGGAAGGAGACATAATGCAATAAACCATGTGTATTCAATGCTTCAATCAATCATGATTCTGCAGTAATGCTCCAATCATGACTATACAGTGAAACCAATAATAGTCTTTGAACATAGAAGTTCAGAGTTTTCCTGATTTGATGATAGCATGCTTGGGGGGCAGGAGGGGGTTGTGGTGGGGTATGGCAAGGTGGCATGTTCCTAAGTACAATGGAAGTCTCATGCTAAGATCCCTCCCATGCCTTGCTTTTCAATTCTATCCCTTCTGGTTATATTGAGTAATTGTAAGTATGTTGCTGTTTAAGTACCATCAAGTCAGTTCCAGTTCATTGTGACCCTGTCTGTATAGGGTTTCCAAGGAGTGACTAGTGAGTTTGAACTGCTGACTTTTCAGTTCAACCCAACTTTGTGGTCTAGTGCTTATCCTACAGTACCACACCAGGACTCCAATTGTAAGTATGTTGTTGTTGTTAAATGCCATCAAGTCAGTTCCAACCAATAGCAAGCAACCCTATGTAGGGTTTCTGAGGAGCGGCTGGTGGATTTGAACCTCAGACCTCGCAGTTCAAACTGACCTTGTAGTTCAATGCATTATCCTGGTATAATCTCCATGAATTCTGTGAGCCTTTCCTAGGAATTAAAGAAACCACAGAGGGGCAGCGGAAGACAGCAGGGACTGGCATCAGCCTATCTGGCCGACTGAAGGACTGTGTCCTTTGACCTTGTGTGCTCTGACTTGGCCAGGGATGAGATGACCTGGCCTTGGGTAGCTGGAGATGATAGAGATGATGCTTGGAGCAGCTGTCAACTAAGATGGAGATGTGGGAGGGTAAGGACTGGATACACAGAAGGTGGAAACTGATCCATGCTGATCCTTACACACAGCAATAAAGAGGAGATTTGACCACTGCCCTTTTTAGTGCAACCAAGCAGCCCCAGAGTGGGAAATGCTACCACAAATTAGGTGCAGACTTAAAAACACATAAAAGGGCCCAGGAAGTCCTCTGGGGATGTGCGACCTGAGTGGAATTTTAAAGCATGATTAGGAAATAGTTAAGTGAAGAGGGTGAGGAGGCAATGAAATAGTTCTTCTCTTTACTTCTTTATAAATTACAGCACCTCCTTTCCATGTAAGCAACCTGACCTAAACACTAAGCCCACAAAGTCAACGACCAAGGCACGGAGGCCTTCAACTATCAGCACAGGGTCCTTCTTAAGAATGCAGTACATTAGGGTGATGGAGAGGTCCTCCAATGCTCCAATCTACCAGGCCTTGCTATTCTTGATTTTTTGTTTGTTGCTGCTGTTATCAAGATTGGATCAGGCACACCTGCTCTTCATCATCCCCAGGGTCACCAGTCCTCCCTTCCCTAGGTCCCACAGTCCATGGTCCACCTCCTTTTCCTACTGAGTTTTCTGGCCCTGAGAGACACAGGTACTCCCTTACCCCTCATTCTGTCTTGCCCATCTTGTCCAGCCTGTAGTCTAGCTAACCAACATGACCTGTGCTCACAGTATTACTCAGGGCTCACTCTAAGTTCATGAACACCACATGCAGGAGACAGGCTGGATGATCTTGCTGATCTTCCCTAGCAAATTCGCTTTTCTCATTCCTCAAAATCCCACACAAAAGTTCCAGTTAAAAACAAAATTATCTAAGGCCCTATATCTCTTCTGTCTGTCTCCCCATTCGTCTGCTTCACATAGTGGCAAAACTTCTAGAAAGGGTTATTGTTAGGTGCCATCTAATAGGTTCCAACTCATTGTGACCCTATGCACAACAGAACAAAACACTGCCTGGTCCTGCACCAACCTCACAATCATTGCAATAATTGAGTCCATTGCCCCTGCCACAGTGCCAATCCATCTTGTCTTCCTCTTTTGCTCCAACCCTTCATTTTTCCAAACATGATATGCTTCTCTAGGGATTGTTCCCTCTTGACAATATGTCTGAAGTATGAGAGATGAAGTCTGATCATCCTGGTTTCCAGGGAGAATTCTGGCTGTACTTCTCCCAATACAGATTGGTTGGCTCTTTTGGCAGTCCATGGTACATTTAATATTCTTCTTCAACACCATAGCTCAAATGCATCAATTGTTTTGTGGTCTTCCTTATTCACTGTCCAACTTTCACAAGCAGATAAGGTTATTGAAAATACCATAATTAGATCAGGTACACCTTAGTACTCAAACTGACATCTTTGCTCTTCAACACTTTAAAAAGATCTTGTGCAGCAGATTCACCTAATGCAATACGTTGTTTGATTTCTTGACTGCTGCTTCCATGAGTGTTGATGGTTAATCCAAGCAAAATGAAGTTTTGCATAGGATAGTTTGGGTGCTAGGAACGGGAGCAATACACAAAAAAGGGGAGGGGGGTGGAAGAGCAAGGTGGAGAGAGAACAGTTAAGCAGATTTGCATCGGCTAATGTATGCACAACCTTGAAAAAACAGGACTCCGGGATACAGGGATTGAGGCATGGTTGGAAAGGGCAAAAGGGGGGAAACAATGTTAAGAAGGTTGGCTGTCTTTTGAATCTTGGTTTCCCTGACATACCATTATAAAATAGACACTTGAGGGGGAGAGAAAGGAATAGCCAGAAATATCACCATAGAAAGTTTGTAAGAACGTCTTCTGCCTATAACTGATTGGAATACCTA
>NW_006408554.1:21286910-21289051 GCF_000296735.1 Chrysochloris asiatica | reverse complement strand
AAATGAGTCTTATTCCAATCCTGATGCCACATTCTATTTCATATAATCCAACTTCTCAGATTATTTGCTCAGGGTAGAGATTGAATAAGTATGATGGGAGAATACAACCCTGGCACACATCTTTCATGATTTAAAAATATTTGGAGTCCTCTCGTTCTGTTCAAATGGCTGCATCTTGGTCAATATACAGGTTTCTCATGAGCACAATTAAGTGTTCCAGAAAACCCATCCTTTGCAATATCCATAGTTTATCATGATCTACCCAGTCAAAAATACCTACATAGTAACTATAGCTGAGAGTGTAGCACCCAGCTGATATGAAGTGAGGGGAGATGCACAAGAATGCCCAAACTTGCAGATAGTACCCATTCAACCTAGCCTCAATGGCTTGATGATCAGAACTCGACTAGAGGAAGATTAAAAAAAAATTTTTGGATAAAGGAAACAAGTGTAAATTGCTACAATTTGATGAACTTGATCTATACTTATGGATGTAGTATCTCAAAATACCAACTTATAGGAAAGCTGTCTTCACATTAAGTAGCAATCCTATCCCCTCTGTATACAAGGTTGATAGGGACGGGCAACTTAGACATTGGCTACTTAAAATGGAGTGGGGGAAGGCAGCTATAAAAGCACCAAGTGACTGGGTTATAAGTTTTCAAGAGGGAATTTAGTTTCAGAGTGTGTGGGGGAAGGTAGAATCCCCACTGAATAGTTTTCATCTTGTCTAGATGGGTCTGGTGAAAGGAGATGGGGGTAAGATCTTATGATTTAATAGTAAATAATTATTATGATGACTGATTGTGACTGTCACAACTATAAAGGTAGAAGTTTTATAACTAAAAGGGGGAGTAGTTAATCTTACAGTCCAGGAACAGAGGACCCTAGGACCATCAGGGGAGACAAGCACAAGTGGAATGTGGAACGTTATCCAGAGAAATAGTGGCACCACAGATGGAGGCAGAGGTGGAGACATGGAGAGAGGGAGCAGCAAAGGACTCTACACTCATGCAAAGAGAAAGGCTGAGTGCTGGTGGCCAGGAGGCAGGCTTGCAGAATGTGCCCTTTGGTTATTTAAACAATTATATATTCCTGAGTGTTTCTGTGTACATCCCCCAGAGGAAATAATAATAATAAAAAAAAACTAAACAGAGGGAATGAAGCAAATACTGTTGAATGATGATGCATGGAGGAGATTGTAATCATGGCAATGAAACTATTAGTGTAAAACCGATGTTCTCCCATGCTCCCATGTAAACTGTCACTCAATTCACAATAAAAACTTCAAAAAAAATGAGATATTATCTCACCCCAGCATTAATGGTGAAGATAAAATAAACAACAAACAGAAAACAACAAATGCTGGTGAGGGCTGACAGGACTATAAAATGGTATAACCACTGTGGAAAAAGGTAGGGCACTTCATCAACAAGTTGGAAATAGCAATACCATATTACCCAGCAATCCTTCTACTTGGTGATATGTCACCAAGAAATAAGAGCCATGACATGAGTAAATATATGCACATCTATGCTTATCTCAGCACTATTCACAATAGCAAAATGATGGAGGCAGCATAAATATCTATAGTGGAAGAAAGGATAAACAAACTTTGGTACATACATATAGTGGAATACTATGGCTGAAGAATAGGTCTATGGTGATGGTTTTGTGCTGTTGAGTTTGTGCTGACTCATAGCGACTCTACATAGGGTTCAGAGGTTATGGGTCTTAACCAGAGCAGAAAGTTTCATCTTTCTCCCATGGAGCAAGTGGTAGTTTTGAATTGCTGACTTTGAGGTAAGCAGCCCAGTTTGTAATCCACTGTGCTAACACAGCTCATTAGGCAGGTATATGGAGGGGACAACAACACTAGTGAGGTACGTTCATGGAATTGTCAACCATTCAAGATTTTTTTAAAAGGCAGCATTTACCTGCGGCTATGATTCAGAGTGGTTGGGAATGAAGACGGAATAGTAACAGGAATCACAGGGAGGAAGTGGGATAACTGTTGTTGCATGGAGGGGATTGTAATCATTGAGATAAGACAAAGTGTGTGATTTATTGGATATAGAACTTATGATCTCTTCTGTAAACCTTCACTCAATTCACAATAAAAAGTTTAAAAACAAAAAAAA
>NW_006408554.1:21271284-21285967 GCF_000296735.1 Chrysochloris asiatica | reverse complement strand
CTGATACAATTTGATGAACTTGACCTACACCTATGGATGCAGTAGCTCAAAAGAGGGAACAAATCTTTACAGTGAGGATCATTCCCACCCCCTCAATACACAGGGTAGACAGTGATGGGCAACTTGGATGTTGGCTACCCCAAATGGGGGGGCTACAAAGGCAAGAAGTGACTGGCTTACAAGCTTTCAAGAGGGAGCCTAGATCCAGAAGGTGTGGAGGAAAGCAGAATCTCCACGGAGTAGTATCCAATCTGTCTGGGCGGGGCTGACAGAAGGAGCTGAGGATGGCTCTCATGTGGCACAATAGTGAATAATTGCTATCAGGACTGACTGTGAGGGTTAGAAATGTAAAGGTAGACATTTTGTAGCAAAACGAGAGAAGTGGTTGACTATACAGTCCAGGAGCAGAGGTCCCTGGGACCATCAAAGGAGTAAAGGGAGAAGACCAGAGAAGCAGTAACCAGAGAAGCAGTGACACCAGAGATGGAGACAGAGATGATGGTGCAGAGAGAGGGAATGGCTGAGGACTCTAGACCCAGAGAGGGAGAGGGGCTGTGTGCTGACAACCCAGGGGAAAGCTTGCAGGGTATACCCTTTGGTTGGTTGATGATGCATGGAGGGGATTGTAACCATGGCAAGGAAACATCCGATAGGATGAATGTAAAGCTAATGTTCTCCCATGTAAACTATCACATAATTCACAATAAAAAAAATTTTTTTTAATGAAGACTTTGACAATTTCAATCTTTTCTCTGTTTATCATGATGTTATTAATAGGTTCAATGGTGAGGGTTTGTTTTTTCCTTCTTCTTCTTTACATTGAAGTACAACCCACACTGAAGGCTGTGGTCTTGGTCTTCATCAGTTAGTATTTTAAGTTCTCTTTGCTTTCAGCAAGCAAGTTTGTATCATCTGCATATTGCAGACTGTTAATGAGTCTTCCTCCAATCCTGATGCCATGTTTTTCTTCATATAATCCAGCTTCTCAGATTATTTGCTCAGCATACAGATTGAATAAGTATGGTGAAATAATATAACCCTGGTGCACATTTTTCCTAATTTTAAACCAGTCGGTGATCCCTTTTTCTGTTCAGACAACTGCCTCTTGGTCTATGTACAAGTTCTTCATGAGCACAATCAAGTGTTCTAGAACACTCATTCTCTACAATGCTGTCAATAGCTTGTCATGATCCATATAATAAAAAGCCTTTCCATAGTCAATAAAGCACATGTAAACATCTTTCTTGTACTCTCTGCTTTCAGCCAAGATCCATCTGATGTCAACAATGATATCCTTCATTCCACATCCTCTTCTGAATTGGCATAACCTATTGAGGTTCTCTATCAATGTATGTATGCAGTCATTTTTTTTTATTATTATTATCTTTAGCAAAAATCTTTTGATGCTTCATCATTAAATATTTTTTTCCCATGTTTTTGTTAAGTGCTGTTGAGTCAGTTCAAACCCATAGCAACTCTGGATAGGGTTTCCAAGGAGCAGCTGGTGAGCTTGAACCACTGACTTTGTGTTTCAAACTGACTTTGCAGTCGAACGCATTAACTCAAAGCACCACACCAGGACTCCTCAATATTGTTAAGTTGAGGCCTGAATTTTTTTCTGCAGTTCCCTCAGCTTGAGGAATGCTGAGCATAGAAACCTTTTTGGTTTTCTAACTCCAGATCTTTGTACATTTCATTATAATGTTTGTCTTCTTGAGCTGTCTTTTGAAACGTTCTATTCAGCTCTTGTACCTCCTCATTTCTTCCATTTGTTTTAGCATCTCTATGCTGGAGAGCTCTGGTAGCGTAGTGGTTACGGATCGGGCTGTGAACCGCAAGGTTAGCAGTTCGAAACTACCAGCTGCTCCGCGGGAGAAAGATGATGCTTTCTGCTCCCTTAAAGATTTACAGCCTCGGAAACCCTATTCAGGGTCGCTATGGGTCGGAACCGACTCGACAGCACACAACAACAATGCTGGAGAGCAAGTTTCAGAGTCTCTTCTGATACCCATTTTGGTCTTCTCCTTCTTTCTTATCTTCTTAATGGACTTTGCTTTCTTCCTGCATGATATTCTTAATGTCATCCCACAACTCTTCTGGTCTTCAGTCTTTAGTGTGTAATGCATCAAATCTGTTCTTCACAGGGTCTCTAAATTCAAGTGGAATATATTCAATGTCATATTTTGGCTCTCATGGACTTGTTTTAATTTTCTTCGACTTCAACCTGAAATTGCATATGAGTATTTAACTGATGGTCTGTTCCACAGTTGACCCTAGCCTTGTTTTGACTGACTATATGGAGCTTTTCTACCATTTCTCTCCATAGATGTAGTCAACTTGATTTTGGTGTATTCCATCCAGTGAGGTCATTGTGTATAGTCATGTTTTATGTTGTTTTTAAAAAGTATTTGCAATGAAGAAGTTGTTAGTCTTGCAAAATTCTATCACGGGATCTCTTGTATCATTTCTATCACCAAGGCCATATTTTTGAACTACTGATCCTTCCTCTATGTTTCCAACCTCTGCATTCCAGTCATCAGTAATTATCAATACATCTTGATTGCATGTTTTATCAATTTCAGACTGAAGATATTGGTAGAAGTCTTCAATTTCATCATCACTGGCTTTAGTGGTTGATACGTAAATTTGAATAATAGTGGTATTAACTGGTCGTCCTTGTAGGTGTATGGGTATTATCCTTTCACAGACAGTGTTGTACTTCAAGACAGATCGATCTTGATATGCTCTTTCTGATGATAAATGCAATGCCCATCCTCCTCAATTTTCCATTCCTACCTTAGTAAACCACATGATTGTCAGATTCAAAATGGTCAATGCCAGTCCATTTCAGTTCACTAATGCCTAGCCTAGCAATGTTTATGCGTTCCATTTCAATTTTTACAACTTCCAATTTTCCTAGATTCATGCTTCGTACATTCTGTGTTCTGATTATTAATGGATGTTTACAGCTGTTTCTCTTCATTTTGAGTTGTGTCCCATCAGCAAATGAAGGTCCCAAAAACTTTACTCCATGCCTGTCATCGAGGTCAACTCTATTTTGAGAATGCAGCTCATCCCCAGTCATATTTAGAGTCCCTTCCAACCTGAAGGTCACATCTTCTGGCACTATACCAGACAATATTCTGGCACTCTTCCTGTTTCAATATTCAGTATTCTGTTGCTAACATTGTTCCACTGTTACTCATAAGGTTTTCTGTGACTAAATATTCAGAAGTAGTCCATCTCTCCTTCTTCCTAGTCTGTCTTTGGCAGTTCAGCTGAAACCTGTTCACCATGGGTGACCCTGCTGGTATTTTAAATACCCATGCCTTAGCTTCAAGAATCACAGCAACACAAAAGCACCACAGTACAACAAATTGAGAGATGAGTGGTAGTCTAGAAACAGTTGTTGTTGTTGTTGTTAAGTGCTGTCGAGTCTGTTCCAACCCATAGTGATCCTGGATAGGGTTTCTGAGGAGCAGCTGGTGGGCTTGAACCACCAACCTTGCAGTTCAAACTGACTTTGCAGTCCAGCGCATTAATCCACAGTGCCATGGATGATTATCCTGTGCCCCCTAGCAAGGGGGAACTGGATTCTGGAACCCCTTCCTTGCACAACTCCTGTAGCCACATTATCGCAGGCTGCTTGATGGCCTCGTGGGCCTCCGACACGCAGTGAGTACTACCTAGTCCTGCTGAGCCGTCCCTTTCAGCTGGACCTGGCGCACTGGCAGCTCCACAGCCAAGGAGCTTATGTTGGAAATGGTGAGAATCCACAGGAATCTTCTCCCACAACCTTTCCAGCCTTCCCAGTGGTTGCCTTTTGGCCTACAGTTCAGCACCTGAACCATTAACTATCCATAGCCTGCCTTTCAGGATCCTAGCCGGTCCCTCCTTCAGTCCCCTCCAGGTTGCACGCTTGAGCCACTTCTTCCTGTCAGCCCTTCCTCCAGCGCAAGAATACCACCCAGCATCCTGTAGCTTCTCTATATCTTGATTGTACACATCCTCACCTGTCCCTTCGCCTCTGTGCTCCCAGGAAAACATTGTCTCCTCCAGTGGTGTCACTAGAGTTAGTGTCACCCAGTGCAGTCATGGTCTTGTCCCCATCTCCCATGAACTTCCTACCATATCAGACCACACCGAACTTGTAAAATCCTTAGAAATGTTTATTATCAATTTTAATTATAGACTAATATGTGATATCACTGTGAATTGCTTGAAAGTAATATTTCTTAGAGTATATAAAGACCTGGTGTGGTGCTGTAGGATGAATACTGGACTGTGAACTGCAAGGTTGGCAGTTCAAACCCACCAGTCATTTCTCAGAAACCCTATACAGACAGGGTCACTATAAGTCGGAATGACTGGACAGCACTTGACAAGAACAACAAAATTGCTTCGCAAAATCTGTCTACATTTAATTATAGCATTATTAGTTACAACACAACTAATCACTAAGTGGAAGCCTTGTGTGGTGCTGTAGGATCAACACTGGATTGTGAACCACAAGGTCGATAGTTCAAACCCACCAGCTACTTCTCAGAAACCCTGCTCAGGGTTGATATGAATCAGAACTGACTCGACGGCACTTAACAACAAAAACAAACGGAAGCCTTACTACTTCAATCTCAAAAAAGTTACTGAGATAGGTTCACAAATACTAATTACCACAATATTGTAGCTAAAACACAGGAAAATTTGACAAAATCATTCACTATAAAAACACCAGCAGCAATTAAAACAACAGTATGACCTCGTACTGTGTACAGACGAAACCATGTGATTCGAAGCATTATTGTAACTGGGTAATAATGACAACTCTGACCAGAGTGAATTAGAAGGTTCAAAATATAAATTAGCATAGAATTAAAGCCATAAATTTCTACTGGAACACTGCATAAACATTTTATAGACAGGTATTTTGCTGTCATCTCCTCTGACAGTGTCACTCAGTTCTTTGCCACTCACTCCATCTCCATCCAGAAGGCTTTAGCATCACGAGTGGCCTCCAGATTCCCACCCTGTTGTAGCCCATTGTCTATTTTCAATTCACCTGCTCTCTCCACAGCATTTGGAGCCACTGATCAAGCCCCTTCTTGAGAGACTGGCGTCTTATCAGAGCTCCGCAGTCTCTTCTATCCATTTTGTTGCTCTCTGGCCCTCTTCCTAACTTCCGATTTTCTACATGCCACATGCCTAGTCCTGCTCCTCTTTTTTGTGCCATGTGTATCCTTTCTCTAGACAACCTGACCAGTACTTAGGTGGCAAATGGTCTGTATGCCGTTGACTCCATATCACCATTCCCTGATTGCTCACTGAGCTCCGTACTCATTTGGAACTGTCTTCTTGAAACCTCTTGGCAGATGTCAAATAGGAATTTTGAACCCAACAAGTTGAAAACTGAAATGTTCCTCTGCCTCTAAAGTCTGCTCCTCCTCAGTCTTCTACAACCCCCTGAATAGCACTCTAAGGCAAAACAGTGTTTCTTCTCTTGCTCTCAGGCTCTCACCCCTGCACCAGCAATCCTAGATTTATTGTTCATGTTGTTGTTTAGTGCCTTCAAGTAGATTTTGACTCATATCAAATCCGTATAGGGTTTCTTGAACCACCAACCTTGCAGTTCAAACCAACCTTTCAGTCCAATGCATTAACCCACAGCACCACACCAGGACTCCTCAATCCTAGATGTTGTTGTTGTTGTTGTTGTTGTTATTAAGTGCCATCAAGTTGGTTCCAACTCATAAAAACCCTATATAGGGTTCCTAAGGGGTGGCTGGGGAGTTTGCACCACTGATTTTGTGGCTCAAACCAACTTTGCAGTCCAGCACATTAGCCCACAATGCCACATCAGGACTCTAGATACGTTACCTCAAAGACATCCTAAAACAAGTCATTCCTCCCCATCTGTATTGCTTTCATCCTAATGTTCCTGTCCTCCTTCGATTTCTGCACCATCCTTTCAATCCATATCTTTGCTCCTTCCATCCTCCTCCACAGAACACTAATATTGTTGCACCATCTGTTCAGAAACTTATGAAAAATGCACACTGAGCTGTGCATCTCCTAGACCAAAACATTCCTACCACGAGTCCCAAGGCTGGTGACAGCATCCACTCACACTAGTTGGTCATTTGTACCAGTCATAGGAATTGCATTTCCTTCCCCCTAACGCAAAAGGACCTCATGCCTGGAAAATGAAGGGTCAGCAAAAATGAGGAAGACCCATCATAATAGATGGATACAGTAGCAACAACAGGCGTAAGCATAACAACCTTGTGTGAAGGTTGTCAAGAACTGGCAATGTTATGTTCTGTTATGCATAGGTTCTCTGAGTCAGAAGAAACTTGACAACACCTAACAACAACAACAATGGAGGAAAGAGCATGACCTAATACCAGCAAGAGAGACTTGAGGGGAAATCACCTGGGATATCTGGGCATTTTCCTCAGGAGAGTTGCCACAAGAAGACAGGTGCTCTCTTCTATCTCTGAATATTGCCATGCCTGGATTTGAGACCCCTGAAGACTGAAGCATTTCACAAACTTCTGGTCTCTTAATGAAGTTTCACCAAAGAGGGCAGAGCAAAGTAGAAAGATGGAAAGATTCTGAATCCTTGATGATCCAGATTACACAACCCTGGAACTCACTGATTTCTAAATTTCCTGATATTTGTCATTCGTTCTCAGTAGCAGTTAAGTTAAATCAGACTCATCATGACTTTATGTACAACAGAACAAACTGCTGCCTGGTCCTGAGTTATCCTCACCATCTTAGTCCATCATGTGGCTATAATGCCAAGCCATCTCTCTGAGAGCTTCCCTGGACCTGTGTAGGGAAGAGGGTTGGTTCACTTAGAATGTTTTTGAGGTAGAATATTTCAAATTGCTAATGTGGGAGTGAAAGGGTGAAGAGAAGGGAAACATAATGTCCTCCTCAACTGACTGACTCCTCTCTACTATGTCTCCAAAGTAAGCAAGTTGGGCAGTGTTCTGTTGTGATCCATGGAATTTTCACTGGCTCGATTTCAGAAATAGATTACCAGGCCTTTTCTCCTAGTCTGTCTCAGTCTGCAAGCTCTGCTGAAACCTGTCCACCATAGGTAATCCTGCTGCTATTTGACATACCAATGGCATAGCTTCCAGCATTACAAAAACACACAAGCCACCACAGTAGGACAAACTCACAGACAGATAGTAGAACGTTAATTTCCATATGGTTTAGGTCCATTTGAATTGGGGTGTCTTTTTCATGCAACTAAAAGTAGCAACATGGGGGCACACTCTCATATGTCTTACACAACAACAGTGGTCTGCTTATCTCTAAAACATGTCATCAATTGAATTGTGTCCACCCAAAATACATGTCAGCTTGGCTGGGTCATGATTCTCACTGGTTTGACAGTTAAGTGGTGATGTAATGTGGCAATTAATGTGATGATTCCCCATGATGTGATCTGATGTGATAAATAATAAAAGGATTATGGGTGAACCATAAAACCCTTAATCCTTCACAACCCTAATCTGATGTAGGGGGCGTTTCCCTGGCATGTGGCCTGAATCACCTTTTACTTATAAGAGATAAAAGGAGAGAGAAATGAGCAGGTGAGAAGAACTTACTGGAACCAAGAAAGAATAGTCAGGAATGGATCCTTTGAATCTGAGGTACCTGCACTATGAAGCTCCTAAATCCAGAAGAAGATTGATGCTAAGGTGCATGGAGATCTCCAAGGAAAGTTGGACCTACAGATGCTAAGAGTTGAAAAAGAGAGAAAGACTTCAGTACTCTGAATTTGTACTTTTAGCCTCCTAAATCGTGATAGAATAAATTTCTGCTTATAAAACGTACCCACTTACAGTATTTCTGTTATAGCAGAAGTAGATAATTAAGACAGATGCCAAGCTTCTTACTATTCCAGAATCTTCTAGACTGTACTTGGTTCAAGAGTCACGTAGTCAGTGGGACCTCCTTTATCTCCTAGCTGAAGTAGTGGCTGTCCTTTCAATCAAGACTTACTCTTTTATTGTCCTTTTATTATCTCCATAGCGCTTGGCATTATTTACATTGTGTTCTCTTATTTATTATATGTCCATTTCTGCTTCCCCTGCTAGGATGTTAGCTCCATAAGGGAATGAATATGGTCTTGTTGTCTATGCAGCATGCAGATAAGAGACTGGAGCTTAGTAAGTATCCAATAAGTATCTTTTGAGTAAAAAATTGTGCCATGAGAACACAGTATGTTAGAAGAATCACCAATATTTCAATGTGCCTTGGTGAGGGGGTAAAAGGAGGATACCAGAAAAAGAGATAGCTGGAATGTCAGATAAATGCCAGATAGTTAGAGTCTTGTGTTTTATCCTGAAATTAATGAACAGCCACTGGTGAGTTTTGAGAAGAAGCATTACACATTGTAGTACAATGCATTACAGAGATGTAAAATGAAGTAGAGAAACCACTTAGAAAACTGCTCCACTAATCTAGGAATGAATGTGACCCAAATCAAGGCTTTAGCTTTGGGATTAGGGAACACAGAAGAGAATAGATTGGGTTCTTTAGATGTGAATTACAAAGAATTGCCAGGGCTTCTCCTCCCACTAGATGTGAAGGACAAAGAAATGGGAAAAACTGAGAATAACCTTTAAGTGTCTGAATGGACAGTATGGTACCAGTCAGGGAAGGCCAAATCCAGGTTGGAGCTGAGGAGTTGGAGAGTATATATATATGATTCTGAATATAGTGAATTTGAAGTGCTTGTGACACTGTGGTGTCTTGTGCGTTGCTGTGATACTGGACACTATTCCACCAGTATTTCAAACATCATCAAGATTACTTATGGTGGACAGGTTTCAGCAGAACTTCCAGACTAAGACAGAGTCGGAGGAAAGGCCTGACAATCTGCTTATGTAAATTAGCCAGTGAAAGCTCTATGAATCTCAAAGAACATTGTCCAACTTGCTTGCTTTGAACACATCACTAGGAGGGGTAAAGAAGAAGGGAAAGGGATCATCTCAGAGAGATGGGTTGATGCATGTGGTACCTTCAATTTATTTGATATGACTTTTCTGACATCTTCTTAATTCCCAGCAAGCAAATTAAGAAGATGCAAATAAAGTGTACAGGACTCTAAGACTAGGATTGGTTAGTTTTGCTATCCAGAAAGGTTTAAAAGGAGCCATCTCAGAAACAGAACCCGACAATCCCAGGGCCATCAGGAAAGAAGAGCATGAGTGGAGTGTGAGATCTTTATCTAGAAAAGCAGTGACAGTAAGGGCCATGGCACAGGGAGTGACATGGAGCAGCTGTAGACATCAATGCCAATGGACTGAGTAAAGCTGTGTGCCAATGGGCAGGAAGCCGGCTTGCATAATGTGCTCGTTAGACATTTACATACTGACTAAAGGAGCTTGGTAACACTTGCCGAAGCAGGGCAGAGGCTGGGGGGCCACATGACTGAGAAGCTGAAGACAAGAGTCAGGTGTGCCTGCAGTACTGATGGTTTCTGAATTGTTTTTTTGATCCTGAATTGTAACCTGTTCACTTGGAGGTTAATCAACCCCACAATCATGAGTATAGTTATGAGTTCTGTGTAGTCATTGCAATGGATTATTGAACTCGGATGAGAAGCAGAGAGTGCTGTGGGAGAGATAGTTGATGTCAGAACAGGGTAAAGAAGGCTGTCAGGTGGAGGCAGGTCGGACCTCCGATTCCTAGTAACTTCCCTTGGACTGATTTTGAATTTGATTCTCTTTCCTTTTGTGAAGCCAACAGAAATCAGACTTGGCCCACACATGGCTTTTGCAGGGCAATAGCCACTTAATGGACTTGAAAATGCTGTTGATTGTGAGGGTGGCTCAGGACCAGGCAGCATTTTGTTCTGTTGTGCATAAAGTCATGATGAGTCAGATTCAACAGAACAACAAAGACAGGAAGTTTAGAGATCCGTGAGTTCCAGAATTGTTTAATCTGCATCATCAAGGGTTCATAATCTTTCCATCTTTCAATTTTGCTTTGACCTCTTTGGTGATAGTTTCAATAAGTGATCAGAAGGAAGTTAAATGCTGTAGTCTGTAAGAGTCTCAAATCCAGACATGGCAATAGCCAGGGATGGCAGAGGGAATTTATCTTCTTATGGCAACTCTCATGAAGAAAACCAACTTCTCCCAGAATCTCAGCTGATTTTCCCTCAAGCCTGCTTTTCTAATATTAAGTCATGCTCATTCCTATATTTGTTGTTAAGTGCCATAGAGTTGGTTCCGACTCATAGCAACCCTGTACAGGGTTTCCAAGGTTGTAAATCTTTACAGGAACAGAAAGCCTCATCTTTCTCCTGCGGAACCACTGATAGTTTTGAACTGCTAGTCTTGCGGTTCGCAGCCCAATACATAAACACTATGCTACGAGAGCTCCTCATTCCTATATTAGTGGGAAGAAAATGGATTCCTAGGGCTGTACTGGTGTGGCATCGTGGGTTAATATGCCATACTGCAAAGCCATTTGAACTGCAAGGTTGGCGGTTCAAGTTCACCAGCTGCTTCTTGGAAACCTCATGCAGGATCACTATGGGTCAGAATCATTTCCACAGCACTTAACAACATCAACAAAGGCTATACAGAATGGACAACTTTTCATTTGGTTGAGCCATCATGGGTTGGAGCCGACTCCATGGCAGCTATCTATGATACCCTAACCGGAGATGTCTAGTTAGAGTTGAGTACACAGGTTTGAAGGTCCAAAAACCAGTTTGGGCTAGCAATACAGCAAATAGATTAAATTTAAGCTATGAGAGTGAGAAATATCAGACATGAGGAGTAAAAAGAGCATATCAAGTAAGAAAATAAATCTGAGGACAAATCTCAAAGAAAGAATAACCACTTCAGAGATCAAGTAATACAAGGAGTTAAATAAAGTCAGGAGGTTTGTGGTACTCTTAGGTAAACAATTTCAGGGGATGAGAGGAGCAAAGATTTGAGACAGGAAGAAATGATGAGGATGTGGAAGTACACAAAGGAGACTGTGTTTCATTATCTCTTTCTCTTTGGGATTATTTCCTAACCAATAGTATGGAGATAGCATTTGGACAATGAATTAAGGAAGACCATAGAAAAATTAATGCATTTAAATTATGGTGTTGGGGGAAAAGAATTGAAAGTACCAACAATTGCCGGAAGAACAAGAAAACCTGTGTTGGAAGAAGTACAGTCATAGAGTTCCTTAGAAGATGGTGAGATTTCATCTCCAGTGCTTTGGACATGTTGTTAGGAGAGGCCAGTCCCAGAAAAATATCATATTTGGTAAAGTGGAAGTTCAGCAAAAAAAAAAGAGGAAAACCCCAGCAAAATTGATTAAAATGGTGGTGGCAACAATGGCTTCAAACATAATTGTGAGGATGGCGCAGGACTGGGCAGTGCTTTGTTCTGTTGTGCATGGAATTCAGAAATAGTCTACCTTTCCTTTCTCCTAGTCTATGTTAGTATGGAAGCTCCACTGAAACCTATCCATCATGTGTGACCCATTGGTATTTATCAGTCAGAACTGACTAGACAGCACTTATGACAACAATCATCCTCCGTGATGTGGATGTGATCTGATGTAATCAGTAAACACGTTTCAAAAGGATTAGGGTGGGATGAATGCCCTTACTCAGGTCACAGACCCAATCCAATGTAAGAAAAATTTCCATGCAGAGTATGGTCTGCATCACTGCAAAAATAATTTGATTAGAAGGATCAGCTCAAGGCTGGTCCCCATGAAGTAGAGGTTACAGACATCTCAGATGTCTGACTTTTCCAAGGTGCTATACTACTTCATAATCCCTGATATCAATCACCACTCCTCCCCTCAGCATTCTCTCTTACATCCTAAGGTTCCACAATTTGCTGCAATGCCTCACAGAGCTCCCTGTCCGGAGAATTGCTCACAGAGTTGTAGAGGCTGGCAAGTCCCAAATTCGAAGTTCTGATGTCAGCCAGGAGGAAGGAAGGGCTGAGGAACCCAAATCAGTTCATTTCAGCTCACTAATGCCTAGGACACCAAACTTTGTTTCCTTTTTGGCAACTTTCATCTCCTAGATTCATACTTCATACATTCCTTGTTCATATTATTAATGGATGTTTGCAGCTATTTCTCTGCATTTCAAGTTGTGCCCCATGAGAAAATAAAGGTTCTGAAACCTTTACTCCATTTGCCTCATCATGGTCTACTCTACTTTAGGTAGGCAGCTCGTCCTGAGTCAAATTTTGAGAGCCTTTCAACCAAAGGCTATGTGTTGTTGTTGTTAATGTGCCTTGGAGTCAGTTCTGACTCATAGCGACCCTATACAGGGTTTCTGAGACTGTAAGTCTTTACAGGAGCAGAAAGCCTCATCTTTCTCCTGAAGAACAGCTGGTAGTTTCGAACTGCTGACCGTGAAATTAGCAGCCTGATTTGTAACCACTACGCTACCAGAGCTCCTTACAGCACTATATCTGATAATGTTCTGCTGCTTTTCATAATGTTTTCATCTTCTGGTACTGTATCTTACAATGTTACACTGTTATTCATAATGTTTTCAGTGGCTAAACATTCAGAAATCCTTCTTCCTAGTCTGTGTTAGTATGGAAGGTCCACTGAAACCTATCCACCATGGGTGACCCATTGGTATTTAAAATACTGATGGCATAGCTTACAGCATCACAGCAACATGAAAGCCACCACAATATGACAAGCAGACAGATGAGTTGTGGTGGGTAGGATTACATAGCTACAAAACTACTGAGCTATCTCATCCAAACCCCAATTTTGACTGATGGTTGTTGTTGTTGTTGTTGTTAAGTACCGTTGCGTTGGTTCCAACTCATAGCAACCCTGTATAAGGTTTCTGAGGAAGAGCTGGTGAGTTTGAACCACCGATCTTATGGTTCAAAGACAGAAGGTAAAATTCATACCATCAAGCCTTTGGAAATTCTGGCATACAGGTTCAGGAATGTCTTAGTCATCTAGTGCTGCTATATATACCACAAGTGGATGACTTTAACAAACACATATATTCTTTCACCATTTAAGAGGCTTGTTGTTGTAGTTAGGTGCCATCAAGTCAAGTATGACTCATAGCAACTTATGCACAACAGAAGGAAACATCGCCCTGTCCTACCCTGTCTTAATCATTGTTATCAAGCTGCCACTGTGACAATACATCTCACTGGGAGCTCTTCCTCTTTTTCTCTGACTCTCCACTTTACCAAACATGAGATCTTTTTGCAGGGACTGGTACCTGCTGAGACTATGTTTGATGTATGAGAGATGAAGTCTGGCCAGCCTGGCTTCCAAGGACTATTGTGGCTGTAATTCTTCCAACACAGATTCGACTGTTCTTTCGGCAGTCCGTGGTACTTTCAATATTCTTCTCTAACACCATAACTCAAAATGCATCAATTCTTTTACAGTATTCCCTATTCACTTTCCAACTTTCACATGTATATGAGGTTATTGAAAATACCATGGCTTGAGTCGTCTGATCTTAATTCTCACCTTAATTCTCAAACTGACATCTTTGCTGTTTAACACTTTAAAGAGATCTTGTGCAGAAGATTTGCCTAATGCAATAAGACATTTGATTTCTTGACTGCTGCTTCCATAACTTTTATAGTGGATCCAAGCAAAATGAAGTCTTTGACAAGTTCAATCTTTTCTCCATATATCATGATGTTTTTTTATTGGTCCAGTGATAAGGATTCTTGTTATCTTTACATTGAGATGCAACCCATACTGAAGGTTGTGGTCTTTAATCTTCATCAATAAATATTTTAAGTCCTCCTTGCTTTCAGCATGCAAGGTTTTATCAACTGCATAGCATAGGTTGCTTTCATTTCTAATGTTAGGTTAGGCTCTTCTTCATATAATACAACTTCTTGGATTATCTGTTCAGCATACAGATTGAGTGAGTGTACTGAAAGAATGCAACCCTAGTGCACATCTTTCCTGAGTTTAAACCATTCAGTGTTCCCTTATTCTATTTGAACTATTGTCTCTTGGTCAATGTATAGGTTCCTCATGAGCACAATCAAGTGTTCTGGAATACCCATTCTTTGCAAAGTTATCTATAGCTTGTCATGACCAACACAGTCTAAAGTCTTGGCATATTCAATAAAGCATAAGTAAACATCTTTCTGATATTCTCTTCTTTCAGCCAAGATCCATTTGAAGTCAGCAATGATACTGATAGTTCCGTGTCCTCTTCTGAATTCAACTTGAATTTCTTGCAGTTCTATGTTGATGTACAGTTGCAGTCATTTATTATTTTCAACAAAATTTTACTTGCATGTGCTATTAACAATACTGTTCAATGATTTCCACATTCTGTTGGGTCACCTATCTTTGGAATGGGCACAAATATGGATCTCTTCCAATCAATTGACCAGGTAGCTATCTTCTAAATTTCTTGGTATAGATGAGTGAGTGCTTCTAGTACTGCATCAGTTTGTTGAAAATTTTCTATTTGTATTCCTGGAGTCTTGTTTTTAGCCAATGCTTCAGTGCAACTTGGACTTCTTCCTTCAGTACCATCGGATCTTGATCATATACTACTTCTTGAAATGGTTGAACATCGACCCATTTCTTTTTGGTACAGTGACTCTGTGTATCATTCAATTTTTGTCATAAAATTCCTCAATATTGCAGGTTGAGGTCAGAATTTTTTTTTTTTTTT
>NW_006408554.1:21263032-21270192 GCF_000296735.1 Chrysochloris asiatica | reverse complement strand
CTTTACTCCATTTGCATCATTGCATTCAACTCTACTTTGAGGAGGCAGCTCTTCCCCAGTCATAATTAGAGTGACTTCCAATCTGACAGCTTCTTCTTCTGATAATATCTGACAATATTTTGGTGCTGTTCATGTTTTCATCTTCCTGCACTATATCTTATAAGGGTTTTCAGTGGCTAAACCTTCAGAAGTAGTTTGTCTCTTCCTCTTCCTAGTCTGTCTTTGTCTGGAAGCTCCCATCAAACCTGTCCACCAAGGTGACCTTGCTGGTATTTACAATAGTGGCGGCCTAGCTTCCATCATTACAGCAACATGCAAGCCACCATAGTATGACAAACTGACAAAAGAGTGGCAGCTTGTTTTTATAGCAAATATTTAATAATAAAAAAGAAACCACAATCATCAAGTCAATTTTGACTCATAGCTACCCAACAATGCATAATAGAACTGCCCATAGGCATAAAAAGGCTGTAGATTTTACGAAAGCAGACTATCTCATATTTCTTCCACAGAATGACTGTTGCTGCTGTTAACTGCCCTTGAGTCAGTTATGATTCTTAGCAACCCTGTATAGGATTTCCAAGGAGCAGCTGGTGAATATGAACGGTCAATGTTGTGGTTAAAACTGACCTTATGGTCAAGTACTTATCCTACAAAGCCACCCAGGACTCTATAGACTGACTGACAGATTCAAATTGCCAGTCTTTCGGTTAGTAGTTCACCAGGCTTCCCTATAGCAAATATAACAAGTTTAAAATATTGTGTTGATCTTAATACACCAAGATGATGCTAAATGATTGATTCCCCTATTCACATCATTAAAAGGGATATTATTTGACTGCCTTTCTCAAGATTGGTGATGGTTTGATCTGTCCATTCTCCCTTACTTCGTCCCCCTTACACCAGTGCAAATTATACTAATCATGATTTCAGGGTTTAAGGATAATCCAGGAGAGTTTAACAACGAGGTTGTTTACCAAGACAGAAACAAGGTTAAGGAAAGAGACAAGATTTTACAAGCATTCTGACACTTAACAGCATCAGAAGAATATCACCTCTGGGTCTAAATGGGTGAGGGCAGGTGTCTTGGTAAGAAACACCTGTGTGGCACTCTAGGATAAGCACTGGATTGCTAACCACAAGGTCAGAAGCTCAACTCCACCAGCCACTGTTTAGAAACTGTCTACAGGGTTGCTATAAGTCAGAAATGATGCAATTTAACAGCATAATAGAGTCCTGGTGTGGCACTGTAGGTTAATGCACTGGACTGTAAAATCAGTTTGAACTGAAAGGTTGGCGGTTCAAGTTCACCAGCTGCTCCTAGGAAGCCCTATACAGGGTCGCTATGGGTCAGAATCGACTTGAAGTCTCTTAATAACAACAACATAACAGAAACACCACAAGTAATGGCTTTAATGAAGAGAAATTTATTTTCTCACAGCTGTTGTTGTTAGGTGCCATCGAGTCAGTACCGACTCATAGCGACCCTATGCACAGCAGAATGAAACACTGCCTGATCCTGGGCCAACCTCACTACTGTTGCCACGCTTGAGTCCATCGATGCTGCCACGTGGCCAATCCATCTCGCTGGGGGTCTTCCTCTTTTTCTCTGACCCTCCACTTTGCCAAGCATGATGTCCTTCTCCAGTGACTGGTCCCTCCTGACAATATGTCCGAAGTATGAGAGACGAAGTTTGGCCATCTTGGCCTCCAAGGAGCACTCTGGCTGCACTTCTTCCAAAATGGATCTATTGGTTCAGAAGTCTGAATTTAAAGTGTAGTCTCTCAGGGGGTCCTGGTGTGATGCTGTAGGATAAGCACTGGACTGCTAACCCCAGGGTCAGCAGTTCAAACCCACCAGCCACTCCTCTGAAACCCTAAACAGGGTCACTATGAGTCAGAACTGATTCAATGGTATACAGTAACAACAAATCTTGGGGACTGCTCTTTCTGTCCACTCTGGGGGGAAAATCCTAATCTCTTTCAACTCTTCCTCCTCATTTACTTGGTGATCTCTGCATGTCATCAGTCTTTCTCTATTTATACTTCCTTGTTTCTGTGTTCTCTTTAAATCTCAAAAGTGATTGATTGGTTTAACTTGAGATAAGAGAAAAAGAAGGACTGGCTGATCTGAAGTTTAGGAAGATAGGGAACTCCTAGCTCATGGTTAGGGCTGAGAGGGAAGTAGCGACCTGGTCTGGAGTGCAAGAAGGTGTGCATGAGCTCCCAAACTTGGAGCTGCTATCCATTTAACCTAGCTTGGATGGCTAGCTGATCAGAACCCAACCAAATGAAGATTAAAAAGCTTGATACTGTGAGCAAGTACAAATTGCTACAATCTGATAAACTAGACTTTTGCTTATGGATGCAGTTGCTCAAAATTCCAACTGGAAAGGAAGGATTCTTCATATCAAGGAATAAGCTTGTTTCCTCAATGTTCTGGGTTGATAGGGACAGGCAATTTAGATATTGACTATCAAAAATGGGGGAGATAAAAAGGCTTGAAGTGGCTGGCTTATAAGATTTCGTGAGTGTGCTTAGTAAAGAATGAGTGGGTAAGGTAGAGTTCCCACTGAATACTTTTCCAGAAGGATCTGTGAAAGGGGATGGGGGGGGTGGTGATGGTGATAGAATTTTGTGGTTCAATTTTGAGTAATTGTAAGCAGGATTAATGGTGACTGTCACAACTGTAATTGTAGATGTTTAAATAAATAGGGGAGAAGTTAATATTTCATTTCAGGAACAGATGATCCCAGGACCATCAAGAAAAAAGAGTATGAGTGGAATGTGAGATCCTACCCAGAAAAGAAGTGATAGCAGAGACGGTGGCAGGCAGTGACATGGAGAGGCAGAACAACAGTGCGCTGTAGCTCATAGATTAAGTAAGCCTGAGTTCCTGCAGGCAGCAGACTGGCTTTCAAAATATGCCCTTTGGACAGTTAAATGAATATTTTTTTTTGTTTGTTTTGCATGTGTGAAGAAAAGTGATTGGTTTAAGAAAAACATTATATTAAAAACCACTTTTTGATATAGTGTTTGTCTTAAACCCTATTCCCAAAAGAGATTACATCCACAACTATAGGAATATGTATTTACAATCATATTTTGGGGCAGATACAATTCAATCTGTAGCAGTAGTGAATGCTACCAGAATACAGAGAGAGCCTTGTGGAAGCTGAGTCTTAAGCAGAGATAAACAGTTACTTCCCAACTGCTGCCTGGAAAGGAAGACGCAATGGGGAAGAATACCCTGAGTTCCCTATCACCCACCTTCTCCAAGCTCCGACTTTTGCCCCACAACCTATCCAAAATACAGGAGAAAAGGAAGTCTGGCTGACACCATCAACACAGATCAGCCACCAAACCACAGAACCTGATTAAAAAAAGTTGACAAAATAGTGATTTTTGATAACAAGGGGAAATAGTGTATTAGTTATAACAAACTAAGTTTTGTTGAAGTCATAAATGTCCCCAAATCCCAATAGCTTTCAACAACAAAAGTTAATTTTTTAATGATGTTACATGTTCATCTAGAGCCAGCTTCATTTCTTCTCCATACTGTCTCCACTCCAGAACCCAGGCTAATTGGGCAGCCTCCATCTGAAGAGTATCTGAATCTGGTTGCCAAAAAAAAAAAAAAAAAAAAAGTGATGATCCATATGCTTGTCAACTCTTAAAGCATCTGTCTGGAAATGGTAGATATTAATTCTGTCCACATTACACTGAAAAATCAAGAAATGTTTGATTTTTCTATTTCTGAGTTTTAAAAGGTGATGGTATATTTTCCCATTGTGAGAGGCGGTAATGGGAAAGACACAAGAGTATTTTTCAAACAATGATGCAATATAATATAAAGTGGACACAGAGAAGCAAGCAGCTGTCTTTACCACCAGAATCCATGCTTACCCTTTTTCCAATACAGAAAATTATAACCTTTCTTCATGGGACTTGTCCCATTACTTCATCCAGTACAAAGTTTAGACCTCTGGGCGATGTCTTTTCCATCAGGCCCAGTTGCGGCTTCTCAAGGTCTAGCACTTGTGAACTAAAAAGTTGTCTTTCTGAGACTCCTAAGATGACAAAATGAACAGGTCTAAGATTCTGACCTTCCCACATGAGCTCTAACAAGTGGACTAGAAATCTTTACTGAACCCTGAAAGAATTCTGAAAAAGTAAGTGAAACATGTCAGCAAATTAAAGCAAGGGAAGGATGAATTCTACATGGAAGGAAAATCTTTTTTCCATTGCCTCTGCTCTTCTCCCTCCCACTATGACAGCATAATGGTTGCAGTGGAGTCATACCCACAGCCCCATCAACCCACATTGCTCCTGTGCACCAAGATGGGCTCCTGATCTTTGTATTCAAAGCAAAAGGTCTTGCTGGCTGACTATTTAGTGTATATGGTCTCAGTGGCCTGGGAGTAGTCTGAAGGGCTGAAACCTTGGTCTGGCTTGAATCAGAGCTAGAAGAGGAAGTGGTGAGCACAGTGGGCTGTGCCTGCTTAAGTGCAGATTGATCAGCATTTGTTCTGATCCATCTGGGAACTGCATGAAGAACTGAAACCTTTACCTGGCTTGAATCAGAGCTCTCACAGGGCAGGGGAGGGAATGACGAGCATAGACTGAAGGCTGTGCCTATTAAAGAGTTTCTCATAGAAATTAACACTTTTGAAAGCACTGTGTATACAAGAGAATTGAGAAAGTGAATACATTTTAATATTCTAATGCTCTAATTTCAACAAAAAAATCCCAAGATGCACAAACAGAAGTAGAAATGATGGCCGATTCAAGTGAACAAGATGAAGAAAGAGAAAGCATCTCAATGGAAGCACAGATAATGGACAGATTAGATCACTTATAACAGCAATGTTAAGCTCAGGGAATCAAAGAAAAACATGACAAAGAACTAAAGAAAATTAGGGAACTTACACATAAACAAAATGTGGATATAAATAAACAGATTGTTGTTGTTAAGTGCCATGAGTCAGTTCTGACTAGTAGCGACACTACATAGGGTTTCTAAGGAGCAGTTGGTAGGTTTAAACTGCCGACCTTGTGGTTTGCAGTCCAGTGCCACACCAGGAATCCACGTAAATAGATTAGGAACTACTTTAAAAAATAAGAATACTGAGCTGAAAGATACAATAACTGTCATGGAAAACTCACTGGAAACGCTCAACAGTAGTAGAGCCAGTGAACTAGAGGATAAGGCAATCTAAATTATTGAGTCTAAAGAGCAAGAATAGAGAAAGAACAAGATTGTTGTGCATACATACCCTAATGGGAATGTGAGACACAGTAAGTGAACTAGCATACACATTATGGTAGTGGTGGTGGTTATGTGCTGTGGAGTTGGTTCCGACTCATAATGACCCTATATAGGGTTTTCAAGGCTGTAAATCTTTATGGGAGCAGGAAGTCTCAAATTTCTCCTGCAGAGCGGCTAGTAGATTCAAACTGCTGACCTTGCAGTTAGCAGCTCACACATAATCCACTGCGCTACCAAAGAGAAAGAGTAAAAAAAAAAATAGTTTAAAAAATAGTAGAAGAAAATTATCCAAATATGATGAAAGACCTGAATCTACAAATCAAAAGGCAAGAGAGCAGAAAAATGGATAAAATAAACGTGATCCAACTATGTACTGTCTTCAAGAGACAAATCTTACAAATTCATTGGAAATGAAAGGATAGAAAAAAAATACCCTATGCAAATCATAGGTTGGTTGGTCAACTCACCAACTGTTCCTTGGAAACCCTATACAGGGTTGCTATGAGTCAACACACAGTGTAATCTCTGGTGTGTTTGGGAGATATTAAAAAATTGAAAACTGAGATCTGGAATTTTCAAATCCTAATTAAACCAATGAGGGAGAAGAAGTTATCACAGAAAGAAAGAGAAAATATAAGTAAAGGCAGCGGCTCTGCCTCCATAAAAGTTTTTTGTGAAAGTATTTCAGGTGAAAACATCGATAATCAGAGAAGTGAAAAAGTTAGGACCCTGAAATATCCCATGTCCCAACAAAAAATCACAAGACACAAAAAGAACAGAGAAATCCTGGTGTAGCCACAAGAATATTACAAAGGGAATGAAAGAGCATTTATTAATGAACAAATCATTTTTAAATGGAAGGATATGATATATCAATGGAAGAAATTAAGGTAAAACACACACAAAGATGTCAAAGAATTAAGGAAAACAATACAACAACAAAATGAGGATCAAAAAAGAGATATTACAATTGAAAGGGGCAACAAGTAAAATGAGGACCACAATACAACAATTTACCAACAGATTTAATCAACAAATTTGATGATAAGGAACACTTTCAAGACTGAAAAGCAATAAAAACAGAAACTCAAGAAGGATAAGCAGAGTTTAATGAAATTATGGGACAACAACAAAAGATCTGACTATGCATCACAGGAATTCCAGAAGAAGATGTGAGAAATAAAGAGACAGAAAGAATATTTGAAGAAATAATGATAGAAAATTTCTCCAATCTAACACAGGGCTTAAATTTACAAATCAAAGAAGTACAAAGAACACCAAGACACATCATAGTTAGGTTCTCAAACAATAAAAATAAAGAGAGAATCCTGAAAGCAATGATAGAGAAGCAATCATACACAAATGATCCCCAGTAAGATTAAATGCTGATTTATCCTCTGAAACATTGGCAACTAGAAGGCAATGGAATGAATACATAAAGAGCTGAGAGACACAAAAACAAAAACTGTCAACTAAGAATATTATGCCAGTAAAGCTGTCCTTCAAGAATGAGGGTGAAATTAAAATACTCCCAAACAAAAGCTGAGAGAGTTCATATCCACCAGACCAGTTGTCTTTGGTTGGGTTCTTTAGAGAAGCAAAACTATTGAAGTTTTGCTTGTTGTCATTAGATGTCATCAAGTCAGTTCCAACTCATAGCAACCCCATGCACAACAGAACAAACAGAAATTGTCCAGTCCAGCACCATCCTTGCAATTGTTATGTTTGAGCCCACTCTTGCAGCCATGGTGTCAGTTCATCTCATTAAAGGTCTTACTCTTCATGGCTGTCACGTCTGTTTCAATTCATAGTGAACCTATAAAACCAAATAGAACTGCTTCATCTTTCTCCTGTGGAGCAGCTTATAGATTTGGCCTAATGCTAAACCCAC
>NW_006408554.1:21246962-21262932 GCF_000296735.1 Chrysochloris asiatica | reverse complement strand
GTTCCAACCCTGTACAGGGTTTCCGAGGCTGTAAATCTTTATGGTACTTTTGAACTACTGACTTTGAGGTTCATAGCCCAATTCGTAACCAGTACGCTACCAGAGCTCCTATATGTAGATATAGATATAGATAGATAGGGGTGTGTGTGTATGTGTGGTGTAATACTGCTCAGCTAGTATGAGAAATGAAGTCTTAATGCATACTACAATATGATTGGAGCCAAAAACCCACTGCACCACCAGACCTCCTTATGTGGTTATGTGCCATAGAGTCAGTTCCAACCCTGTACAGGGTTTCCGAGGCTGTAAATCTTTATGGTAGTTTTGAACTACTGACCTTGAGGTTCATAGCCCAATTCGTAACCAGTACGCTACCAGAGCTCCTATATGTAGATATAGATATAGATAGATAGGGGTGTGTGTGTATGTGTGTGTGTGCGTGTGTGTGTGTGTGTGTAGAGAGAGAGAGAGAGATTTAGCTCCAGGAAATGCCTGACAGTTGTACAGGTTGGGTCAAACATCAGGACTGGAGGCTTCTCTAGACTCACATTGTTGTTTTAAGTGCTGTCAGGTCGGTTCTGACCCATAGCGACCCTGAACAGGGTTTCCGAGGTTGTAAATCTTTATGGGAGCAGAAAGCCTCATCTTTCTCCTGCGGAGCAGTTGGTAGTTTTGAACTGCTGACCTTGCCCATAGCCCGAATCGTAACCACTACGCTACCAGAGCTCCTTCTAGACTCACATAGCAGGGGCTAATGAATCCAAGGCTAGCAGGTAAGATGGTAGACCCTTGGTTCAAATCCCAAGAACCAGAGGTCATATAATGAGGGTCAGATGCAGGATCCAAATTAAGCAAAAAGCTAAGAACTTGGCCAGGACATCCATATATCAATGATGCAGGCCACACCCCTGAGGACACACACCCTTACATCAGATCAGGGCTGTGACTGAATAAGAATGTTGCATTCCTCTCAAATCCTCTTATATCTGATCAGGGCTATACCTGAGTAAGGTTGATAAAACCTACCCTAATCCCCTTACATCAGATCAAGGCTGATCACACCATGTGGAAACAATTACATCATTCCATAACTGCCACATTACATCAATGTGTAACTGTCAAACCAGAAAACTATGGTGCAGCCAAGTTGATACATAATCTTAACCATTACACCAATCCTACAGAAAGTACTAGTGGGAGGTTTGTAGATGGAAGGGAAAACACTTTAGGGAATACTTTAAAGTCATACATAAACAGAAAGATCCCTAATAAGGGGAACTGAGTGAACAAGTATAAGGACTAGCAATAAAGTATCCATGCTTGATAATTCTAATTGATTTTAATGACAAATTTATAAAAATCAGGGATAAAATAATGTTACAGGGTACTTGAAATATACAAGGGTAAGTCCAAAAATAATGCTACAAAATCGTTGTTGGTCTTGTTAAGTGCCATCAAGTTTGTTCTGACTCATAGCGGCCCTCTGTACAACAGAACGAAACACTGCCCAGTCCTGCATCAGCCTCACAATTTCTGCTATGCTTGAGCTCACTGTTGCTGCTACTGTACCAATCCATCTCACTGGGGGTCTCCCTCTTTTTTGCTGTCCCACCACTTTACCAAGAATGATGTCCTTCTCTAGGGACTGGTCGCTCCTGATAATATGTCCGAAGTATGAGAGACGATGTCTCACCATCTTGGCTTCTAAAGAGCATTCAGTTGTATTTCTTCCAAAACAAATTTGTTTGTTCTTCTGGCAGTCCATGGTACTTTTAATATTCTTCTCCAACATCATAACTCAAATGCATCAATTCTTCTATGGTCTTCCTTATTTATTGTCCAAGTTTCACTTGCATATGAGGCTATTGAAAACACCATGGCTTGGGTCAGGTGTACTTTAGTCCTCAAATTGACATCATTGCTCTTCAACACTTTAAAGAGGTCCTGTGCAGCAAATTTTCCTAATGCAATATGTTGTTTGATTTTCTGACTACTGGTTCCATGAGTATTGATGGTGGATCCAAGTAAAATGGAGTTGTTGACAACTTCAAACTTTTCTCCATTTATCATTATGTTATTTATTGGTCCAGTGGCAAGGATTTTGTTTTCTTTATACTGAAGTTCAATGCATACTGAAAGCTGTGGCTTTGATCTTCATCAGTATGTATTTTAAGTCCTCTTTGCTTTCAACAAGCAAAGTTGTAACATCTGCATATCGCAGGTTATTAATGAGTCTTCCACCAATCCTGATGCCACATTCGTCTTCAAATAACCCAGTTCCTCAGATTATTTACTCAGCATACAGACTGAATAATTTTGATTAAAGAATACAAGGTCATAGGGACCTTTTTAAACAAAAATATCAAAATGTGAAAAATATTATTTGCTGTTGGTTAATGCATTGGATTGCAAACTCAGTTTAAACCACAAGGTTAGCGGTTCAAACTCACCAGCTGCTCTTAGGAAACCCTATACTGGGTCGCTATGAGTTGGAACCTGCTCAATGGAACGTAACAACAACATACTTTTTCAGTGGTGGTGTTTTCATCTCTCTAACCCTTCCCTGAAGAATCATGCACACTTAGATTTACACCACATCAAAATGGCAGTTTTTGGCATTCTCAAGGGACTCGAATCCTATTCATTTTTAATGTTCATTTACATTTAGCAACAAAAACATTCTAAAGGGGAAAAATCAGGCCTGTAGAGTGAATGAGGTATGGTTTTCAAATGAAATTCTCACAGGACAACCCTTGCTATTCTCCAAGAATGAGTAAGAGCATTGTTGTAGTGGGGATAGGGGGGGAATTCCTTGGCACAACTTTCCTGGATGTTTTTCCCATTTACATTTTTTAAAAACTTCTTCATAATGAGCCCCCATGACCATCCTGTGTCCTTCAAGAAAAATCTATCAAGATTGCCCATTTGGAATTCCAAAATACAGTTGCCATAACACTCTGAGCTAACGTTTCTGCCTTGAATTTAACTGATCCAGCAGATCCCCTAGGAAGCCATTCTTTTGACTGGACTTGTGTGATTCTGTAGGATAAACACTGCACTACTAAATGCAAGGCTGGCAGTTCAAATTCACCAGCCTCTCCTTGGAATCCCTATACAGGGACACCGTGAGTTCTGACACCATGAGTCAGAACTGCACTTAACAACAACAAGATTAAGACAAGAGTATTACTGAAAGAGCTTATCTGCAGCCATTCCCTGGTCATATTCCAAAGAGAAGTCACTCAACAGAATGTGGACATCATTGGACAATATCATTAATGTTACATGCAAGTAAAATTTTGATAAAGTTCATTCAAAACCAGCTACAATAATCCATTGACAGGAACTGTCAGAGATTCAGGCCAGATTCAGATATGGACGTGGAACAAGGGATATCATTGGTGACATCAGATGGATCTTGGCTGAAAGCAGATAGTACCAAAAAGATGTTTCCCTGTGCTTTATTGACTATGCAAAGGCTTTCAATTGGGTGGATCATGACAAGCTATGGGCAACATTGAAGAGAATGAATATTCTGGAACACTTAATTGTGTTCATGAGGAACCTGTATATAGACCAAGAGGTAGTCATTCAAACAGAACAATAAGACACTGAATGGTTTAAAATCAGGAAAGGTGTGGGCCAGTGTTGTATTTTTTCACCATACGTGTTCAGTCTGCATGTTGAGCAAATAATCCGACAAACTGGATTATATGAAGAAAAGCATGGCATCAGGATTGGAGGAAGACTTGTCTGCAATATGCAGTTGATACAATCTTGCTTGCTGAAAGCAAAGAGGACTTAAAATACTTACTGATGAAAATAAAAAACCACAGCCTTCTGTATGGGTTGCACCTCAGTATAAAGTAAATAAAAATCTTCACCACTGGACCAGTAAATAACATCATGATAAATGGAGAAAAGATTGAAGCTGTCAAAGACTCCATTGGATCCACAATCAACACAAGCAGCAGTCAAGAAATCAAATGACGTATTGCATTAGGCAATTCTGCTGCCCTTTAAAGTGTTGAACAGCAAAGATGTCAGTTTGAGGACTAAGGTGCACGTGACCCAAGCCCTGGCATTTTCAATAACCTCATATGCATGTGAAAGTTCAACAATGAATAAGGAAGACCGTAGAAGAATTGTTGCATTTGAGTTATGATGTTGGAGAAGAATATTGAAAGTAGCATGGACTTCCAGAAGAAAAAACAAATGTGTGCTGAAAGAAGAACAACCAAAATGCTTCTTAGAAGCCAGGATGGCAAGACTTTGCCTCTCATACCTCGGACATATTGTCAGAAGGGATCAGTCCCCCTAGAGAAGGATATCATTCTTTGTAAACTGGAGGGTGAACAGAAAAGAGGAAGACTACCAACAAGATGGATTGGCACAGTGACAGCAGCAATGGGCTCAAGTGTAACAATGGTTGTGAGGATGGTGTAGGACCAGGCGGTGTTTCGTTCTGTCATCCATAAGGTCGCTGTGAGTCGGAACCAACTCAATGGCACCTAACAACAACAGCAACAAAATGTATGAACTGGAACCATAGTAGAAATACTTTTTCTTTACCTTCATACATATTTACCATAATAAGAAAAATCGGCACCAAACAATAAGCCCACAATGAGATACTACTTCACACCCACATGTTGTTGTTGTTAAGTGTCTTCAAATCGGTCCGAGTCATAGAGATCCTGTATAGGGTTTCCAAGGATCACCTGGTGGTTTTTAACTGCTGGCCTTGCAGTCCAGTGCTTATCCTATGGCATCACACCAGGATTCTTATACTCACTAGGATGTCTATAATCAAAGAGAGAGACAACAACAAATATTGGTGAGGTTGTGAAGCAATTTGAACCCTCATACACTGATGATGGGAACATAAAATGGTGTGGTCATTATGGAAACTAATCTGGTAGTTTCTCAAACAGTTTAACAGAGTTATCATGTGCCATTGAGGAGCTGCTGGTAAGTCCAATTTAACTACCGGACCACCAGAATTCCATAGAGTTAGCATATGCCTCAGTTATTCCACTCTTAGGTATCTACCCAAGAGAAAAGAAAGTATATGTCCTTTCCTCCTACAAATAACTCATTAAACAACAAATAAAAATAGACACAGATGGAGATCTCAGAGCTATGGACAGCCCTTGCCATGTTGCAGAGCTGAAGTGATTCTTAAAACAGGGAGAAGAGGAGCAGAGTTGGCAGAAAAGCTGGGAGTTTCCAGCAACGAGTAGCCAGAGGACTAGTCTCACTGTGACCATTTTGTCATGGGGATGAACAACCTCTTGATAAAAGAATAAACGACAGTAGCTAAACTGAGGAAAGTGTAGTCTGATTAAGGTGGTGGAGCTTGGTTATGGGACTTCACAAGCCATGGACTTGGGAAGAGGCCCAGGGAATCTGAGATGCTATGAGTGAGTGCTACTGAATCTTGCTGAGACCTTAGACTAGGGGCACTAGGACCAGGAGCCCCTGAAGAGCCAGAGAACCCATCCATTAGTCAGGGTGAGAAATAAACAACAAACATTCAAGACAGCAGGAAACCAATGGAGTTCTGGTAACATAATGGTTACAAGTCGAGCTACTAACCTCAATGTCATTAGTTTGAACTACCAGCGGCTCCCCCGGAAGAAAGATGAGGCATTCTGCTCCCGTAAAGATTTACAGCTTCGGAAACCCTATGCAGGGTCGCTAATAGTAGGAACCGACTCCATGGCACACCACCACCATCACCATCCATAACTAGGTAACAGAGGAAGAGCCTGGTCAGGGTCTCCAGTGAGAGAAGGACATAAAGGTCTCATCACCCTTCCCCCAGGGAAGCTAAGTACCACCACTACCACCTGTGACCAGTGGAAAAGCTCCGCACATGCATAATTAATGCATAATTAACAACAGGAAGAAATGTGGAACCCAATCCTGCAAAGGGAAATGAAAGAATCCAGTCCCAGGAGTCTAGTCATATAAGGAAGACTACAGTCAAATTCCCAGAAGACAGAAGGACTCTCACCCTGGAAACTAGTCAGAGTAAGCACGCATAAACTTAAAACTTTGCAAACACCAAAATCCTGTGGAGATAGACTACAACTCCATTGTTGTTAAGTGCAGTCAAGTTGATTCCGACCCATAGGGACCCTGTATAGGGTTCCCAAAGAGTAGCTGGTGAGCTTGAACCATTGACCTTGCAGTTCAAACGACTTTGCAATCTGACGCATTAGCCTACAGCGCCACATAGGATTCCATCCCATAGTGTACAGATAAATCCTCAGACAGAACTGCTTAGTGCAAAAAGACGAAAAGGGTCACAGTGCCCTCTAGTGGAATGTAGAAGATAATGGCAGTAAATCTAAGAAAAGCTATTTAAACACAGAAAATTACAAATTCCAGAAAATCACAAGACGTTAAAATACCCCTGTCTATCAACAAAGCCGTTTGAACTACCAAGGTCGGTGATTCAAGTTCACCAGTCGCTCCTTGGAAACCCTATACAGAGTCGCTGTGGGTCAGAACCGACTCGACAGCACTTAACAACAACAAAAATGTAGAATCACAAAATAAGATGATTCAGTCATTATAAAAACATAAAGGAGTGGAAATTTCTCCCACAGAGACCAGAATAATGGAAAAAAAATAGGAGACTTCCAGGCAATAATGTCAAATATGTTTAAATAACACACAGAAAACAAACTAATGGAAATTAGGAAACAAAAAGTGAAAAACTTATAAGGAGTTTGAAAACATTTTTAAATAAAACAAAGAAATACTGGAACTATAGAAAAAAATAATTGAATTCAAAAAGCAAGAGAAACTTTCAATAATAGATTCAACAATAAAATAGAAAAAGTGAACTAGAAGACAGAGTAACTGAATTAAGTTCAAGAGTACAGAACAAAAAAAGCAAACAAAGTCAAATGGAAATATGTGATTCAATTAAATCTAACATTAAAAATTTTGTAACTCCAGAGCATCATGATAATAATCAAAGCAAAGAATTTTCCAAGAGATAGAATTTCCCAGACCTGAACAAAGAAGCAAGTGTGCAAATACAGGAAGCTATATGAACTCAAAAAAAGAGATACAAAGCAGTCCACTCTAGAATGCATCATAATAAAATCCTTGAAAACCCAAAAAAGAAGAGAAAGCAGCAAGAAAAAAGCACAATACAGGCAGCCCCCCAGGTTACAACAAGATCATTCCTAGCTGTATCATTAAGAATTTGTAGGCCAGTCGAGCCAGGTGCATATAGTTCTTATTTAGCCCTGTTGCTATGTGCCATGGACTCATAGTGACCCTGTACAGGATTTCCAAGGCTGTAAATCTTTACAGGAGCAGAAAGCCTCATCTTTCTCCCACAGAACAAGCTGGTAGTTTCGAACTGCTGACCCTAAGGTTAGCAGCCCAATTCGTAACCACTATTATACGAGAGCTCCTTACTTTAGTGTAAAACAAAGGCTGATAGTCTTTTCAATTACTTAAAAGCTACAGAATGATGCAAGTAAAGTTGATTGTGATAAAGAATTTGTTGTGAGTGAGAATTGGTTTGACCATTTCAAAGTGAGGGCAAATTTACATAACTTTATAACAGGGCTTCAACAGTGAGAGAAGCCCTAGTGGCACAAGGGTTAAGCATTGACTGCTAATGAAAAGCTTGGTAGTTCAAACCCACCAGATGCTCTACTGGAGAAAGATATGGTAGACTGTTCCCACAGAGACTTACGTCCTTGGAAATTTTAAGGGGCAGCTCCACTTTGGTTCGATAGCATCGTTATGAGTCAGAATCCATTCAATGGTAGTGAGCAGATTAGAAACAGAGATGTCACTGCTGGCCTAATGGATGTATATTGGACACTCACTCATCATCAGAATAGTCACACTCTTCTCCAATGCACATGGATCATTTTCCAAAATAGACCATATGCTAGACTACAAAATAAGTCTCAAAAAATTTTTAAAGATTGAAATCATACAAAGCATCTTATCTAACCATAATGGTATGAAATTAGATATCAACAACAGTAAAAGTAAGAAAAAATAACAATAATTACATGGACAGTAAAATGCTACTTAAAAATTATTGGTTCATAGACGAAATAAAAAATGAATTAAAAAATACTGAGAATCAACTCAGAATGAAAACACAACATATCAAAGCTTTTGGTACACAGCAAAAGCAGTACTCAGGAGGGAAATTCATAGCAATCAATGTTTGCATTAAAACAGAAGAAATAATCCAATTTAATAGTTTAAACCTACACCTTGATCAAATTGAAAAGGACAAGCAAAAGATCAAAACTACCAGAAGAAGGGCAATAATAAAGACCAGAGCAGAAATAACTAAAGTAGAAAACACAAAACCAGAAGTTGATTGTTTGAAAGAATCAGTAAACAAACCAAAGGAAATTGATAAAAGGAAACATTAAGAAGAGGCAAATCACCCAAATAAAAACTAAAATTGGAGACATTACAGCAGACTCAACTGAGATAGAGAATCATAACAGACTACTATGAAATATATCGTATTCCAACAAAATTGAAAATCTAGATGAAATTAACAAATACCTGGAAGTACAATACCTACCCAAACTAATATACACAGAGGTAGACAATCTAAGCAGAAGTTACAACAAAAAAAAAGAAGATGCCGTTTATTAGAAAAACTGCCAACAACAATTAAAAATCCCAGGACTGGCCTTATTGGGGAATTTGACATTCAAAGAAAAGTCCATACCAATTATATGCAAACTCTTCAAAAATGTAGAAAAGGAAAGAGTACTCTATAACTAATTCTATAAAGCCAGAACCACTCTGACACCAAAACCAGGCAAAAATACCACCAAAAAAGAAAATTACAGATCATATTGGTCATGATTATAGACACAAAATTATTCAACAAAACTCTAGTCAACAGAATTCAACAATGTATCAAAAATATCATACACCAAGATCTAATGAGTTTCCTATCAGGAACACAAATGGGACTCAACATTAGAAAAATCAATCAATGTAATTCATTATATAAATGAAAGAAAGAAAAAGAACCACATGATCACAGATTAATTAATACAGAAAAGGCATTTGATATAATACAGCACCATTTCCTGATAAAAACTCTTAGCAAAATAAGAATAGAAGAGGAATTCCTGAACAATAAAGGCATATTGCAAAACCAACAGCCAACATCATTATTCTCATTGGAGGAAGACTGAGAGCCTTCCCTTTGAAAACATAAATGGGATGAGGATTCCCATGATCATTGCTCTTATTCAACGTAGTACTAGAAATCCTAGACAGAGCAATAAGGCAAGAAAAAGAAAATCAGAAAGGAAGAAGTCAAACTATCTTTATTCACAGATGGCATGATCCTATGCATAAAAACCCTAAAAGATTCTAAAAACTGTTGATAGAAGAATGAAAGAATTTAACAACATTTCATGGTACAAGATCAACCACATAAATCAGTGGAATTCCTTTACACTAACACTAATAAGAAGTATTCCAAAAAGAAAATAATGTCATTTACAATAACTATATAAATGATAAAATACCTAGGAATTCATCTAACTATGAGCATAAAAGACTTGGTGGTGGTGGTGGTGTTAAGTGCCTTGGAGTCAGTTCCAACTCATAGCCACACTGTATAGGGTTTCTGAGGAGTCGTTGGTGGGTTTGAACTGCCAGCCTTGCAGTTACTGTCCAGTGCTTATCTAACAGCGCCACATCAGGACTTCATAAAAGATTTATATAATGAAAATTATAAAACACTACTAAAAGAGACCTATATAAATGGATGGGTATTCTCTGCTCATTGATAGGAAAACTTAATATAATAAAAAAGTTAATGCTACCTAAAACAATCTACAGATACAAGGCAATCCTGATTCAAATTTCAAACATATTTTTATTGAAATGGAAAAAACTAATGACCAATTTTATATGGAGAGATAAAAGGACCTGAATACTCACTGCAATATTGAAGAAGAACAGCAACAAAATAGGAGGCCTCACACTCCCCAATATAAAAACATACCATACAGCACTGTACACAACTCACCTGTCAGTTTGTCATATTGTTGCTGTGGTGCTGTAAGCTATGCCACTGGTACTATAAATGCAGGTAGGGTCACCCATAGTAGAACTGAACTTCCAGACTAAGACAGACTAGGAATCAGGAGAGGCAGAACAATTCTGAAAAAATTGGCTAGTGAAAAGCTTATAAATGTTATGGTTGTTATTAAGTGTCTTTGAGTCAATTCTGACTCATAGCAGCCCTGTATAGGATTTTTGAGGAGCAGTTGGTGAGCTTGAACCACCAACATTTTGGTTCAAATTGACCTTACTGTCCAGTGCATTAACCTGCAGCGGAAATATTGGCTGATATAGTACTAAATGATGAGTCACTCAGGTTGGAAGGCACTGAAAATATGACTAGGGAAAACCAGTCATCTCCAAATAAAGTTGACCTTAATGACGTCAATGGAGCAAAGTTTTCAGAACTTTAATTTACTGATGAGGCACATATTAAAATGAAAAAAAACAGCTGCAAATACCCATTAATAATCAGAACAGATCTATATCTCATACCATACACAAAAAGTAACTCCAAAAGAATCAAAGATCTAAATTTTGTACTTATAACTACAAAGTTCCTGGAAGAAAACATAAGAATTAAGTTATGAAAGCTTTTTTTTTTTTTTTTTTTTTAAGATAAACTGACAAACCTAAGAACAAATGCACAAATAACAGAAGACAACTGGGACTTCAGTTGTTCAGAAAAATTAAATACTATGTTCATTAAAGAATTATCAAAAGCATAAAAAGACAAACTACAGACTGTGAAAAATCTTCAGAAAGGGCATATTCAATAAGAGTCTCATCTTGAAAATAAATAGAAAAGCTCAACAACAAAACAATAAACAATCTAGTTTTAAAAATGAGCAAAGGACATAAGCAGACACTTCACCAAAAAGGACATTTAAGCATCCAATAAATACATGAAAAGGTGCTCACAGTTATCATAGTCATTCCAAATAAAAACTCCACTGCGACTGAGTTGATTCTGACTCACGGTGACCCTAAAAAGTAAGGTAGAACTGCCCAAACGGTTCTCCAAGGCTATGAGGTTTTACAGACGCAGACTGTCACATCTTTCTCCCATGGAATAGTCAGTGTGTTCATACCATTAACCCTTTGGTTAGAAGCCAAACACTTAACCAAGGCTCCATTGTTGTTGTGAAGTGCCGTAGAATTGGTTCTGACTCATAGCGACCCTGTATAGGGTTTCCGAGGAGCGGCTGGTGAGTTTGAACTGCCAACTTTGTGGTTCAAACCTACTTTGCAGTCCAGCACATTAATTCACAGTGCCACACCAGGACTCCTTGTTAGGCATTGTTGTTTTTGTTAAGTGTCATCACTGAGTTAGTTCTGATCCACAGTGACAAAGGAGTTTCCTAGGAGTGGCTGGTGAGATTGAACCGCCAACCTTGCGGTTCAAACTGACTTTGCAGTCTAGCACATTAACCCACAACACCACACTAGTATTCCAATTAACCAAGAGAGATGCAAATCACAACAGTAAGATACTTATCCCAGCTAAAACAGCAAAAATTAAAAAAAAAAAAAAAAAGATTACAACAAATGTTGATGAGGATATGGGGAGATTGAAGCCCTTATCCATTGCTGGTGGGGCTGTAAGATGGTATGATATAAGACGTACGTCACTTCCTAAAAAAAAAACTAGAAATAAAACCATCTTATGATCCAGCAATCCCACTCCTAGATACATGCTCTAAAGACTTACTGCTAAGTGCGTCAAGTCAGTTCCAGCCCATAGTGACCCCTGTATAGGCTTTCCAAGGAGTGACTGGTGAGCTTGAGCTGCCAACTTTGTGATTCAAACCAACTTTTCAGTCAAGCACATTAACCCACAGCACCACAGCACTCCAAAGACATAATAGATGTAACATAAACATACATATGCACACCTGTGTTCACTGCAACACTCTTCACAATAGAAAAAAATATATAGAAACAGGCTGCGTCCTTCGACAGAAGAGTGAATAAGCAAAATGTGGTACATAAATCCAATGGAGTACTACACAACCATAAAGAACTATGATGAGTCCTTGAAATAATTCAATCACATAAAAACAAATGTTGTATGATACCACTTTCATAAGAAGTCAAGAATAGATATATGTACAGAGATCACTGTCCATCGTAGGCTACCAGGGATGGGTAAGGAGGGAGAGGAATTACTCTCTAGAACTTGGTATTTGTTATTTTTGGTGATGGGAAAAGTAACACAGAATGTGGGTGTAATGAGCACAGCTTGACCAAAGTAAACAATGCCACTAAGAAGCACACAGGAGAAAAGGATGTTTGTGTTAAAGAATATGACATATATAATTTGGTAATATTATCAAAAGCAATAACAACAAAAAAACAAGTGTATAGTCACTTATATAGGTGAATAGACATATATGAATCCAACATCAACAGTCATGGAAGCAGCAATAAATACATAGGCTCGCTATGTGTCAGAAGCAACTCAACAACACATAATAACAACAGGTTAGTACGTATGTGTGCACAGATAGAAGAATCTTTATGTTTGTGTGTGTATAGATATGTGTGTGCACTAACATATATTCATAGAGTTATATGTGCTACAGATACTTCTCAGATATAACCAAACATTTTGCCAGATTGGTTTCCTGGGTTTAAAGGCTTAGAACCTAAGTTTCATGGACAACTCAGTCAACTGGCATCACAAAGTTCATGTTCTTCATTCTAGTGAGCTGAATAGAATCTGGGTCTTAAAAGCTAGCAAGTAGCCATATATCTCTACTTATCCAAAGCAAAAGAGAAGGAAAGGAACCAAATTTTAAGTGAATAACTATGCTAATAACCTACACAAACCATGGGCACATCTATCCCTGAGGCCAGAAGACGTGGTGCTCATCTATAATATATGGACACTGATAAAATGGGAAGAAAACACAGAATAGAACTCAAATTATTTTTGCATTGCAGAAACCTACCTGTAGCTCATGGAAACAAAGCTCTGATTGCATTTAATTTTAATTTTTTCCTTTTCTTCCAACCAGCATACAACCCCAGGGAATCTCCCACTTTCCAGATGGTTGTAGTGATTCAGAGGTTGTGAACCAAGGGGAGGATCGATATACAATAACCACACGTGGGCAGTCTCAGATCCACATCTGCAAAGTCGACCCTGGCCAGCCCTTGACTGTCTCTCACTAGGAAAGGGGGTTGAACGGACATGTGGGGTAAAGAAAAATAGTGAAAGGAAGAAAAAGAGGCAGGCAATATACTGAAAGGGCAAAGGAGTAGGTAGAACTGATTCAATGGGAGCCAGAATTAGCAAGCTTGAAGATAAACCTCTCAATACTGGTAAGATAGAAGAACAATCAGAAAAAAAAAGAATGAAAAATCAGAAGAAAGCTTAAGATTCATGTGGGACAACATGATGAAGAACAACCTGTTGGTGATCAGAATTCCAGAATAGGAAGAGACAAAGAAAACCACAGAAGAGATAATCATGCTGCTGGAAGAAAATTTTCCTAACATCATGAAAGATGAAATGATTAGGTATTCAAGAAGTTGAATGAACACCAAACAGGAAGTTGTTGTTGTTAAGTGCCGTCGAGTCAATTCTGACCCATAGTGACCCTGTATAGGGTTTCCAAGGAGCAGCTGGTGAGCTTGAACCACCGACCTTGAAATTCAAACGACTTTGCAGTCTGACACATTAGCCCACAGTGCCACACCAGGACTCCAAATAAAATCACCAAAACATACCATAATCAAACTCTACAAAATCAAAGACAAGGAAGGAATCCTGAAAGCAGCACAGGAAAAATGAAATGTTACCTATAAAGGAAGACCAAGAAGATTAATATCTGACTACAGGCAAGAAGGCAATGAAAACACATATACAAAACTCTGAAACAAAATAACTGCCAACTAAGAATCAGATACCCAGAAAAACTGACCCTCAAATACAACAATGAGATTAGAACATTTCCAGGTAAACAGAAATGTAAGGAATTTGCAAAAAGAAAAATTACAAAAATATTACAGGGAGTCCTTTGGACTAAGAACCAACAACAGCAGACAACAACCATAGATTGACATACATGGTAGCACCACCCAGAATTCAAAGGAGATATAGAAATATCCAAAATAAAACAAAACTACAAGACTGAAAATAGGGAATCAGCGATATCAACTTATAATGAAGACAACTACAGAGCAAAAAGAAGGGAAAGTATAGAATACCAAATGGTGAGTAAGTCAAGTAGATTTCAAGGTAAACAGATTAAATAAAAGATTAATTTATTTTCTTGGGGAAAAAATTAATAAATTACAAAGTAATGTCAAAGAAATGTAATATACCTTCACATCAAATCAAGGAAAGGAAAATCCATGAAGATTTTGTTAACATTAACACTATGAACAAAAAAAGCACACAAAAAATTAGCTCAACACAGGAAAAAATGTGGAACAATGAAGCTAACAGCACCACACACACAAAAAAAAAAAAAAATCAAAATGACTGCTATCAATTTATACCTATTGATAATTATGCTGAACATCAATGGATTAAACCCACAACTCACGAGATAGTGTAGCAGAATATATTTAAAAAACAAGATCTTTTACTATGCAGTCTACAAGAGACACACCAAAACTCAGAGACAAACATATATTAAAAATTAAAGAATAGAAAAATTTATTAAGCTAATTGCAATAAAAAATTAACAAGAGTGGTAATGTTAAATCTCTGATAAAACAGACTTCAAGCCAAAACCAGCATAAGAGACAAGAAAGGACATTATTTCATGATCAAAGGGTCAACTGAACAAAAAGACATAGCCATAATAAATACATAAGACATAAATACATAAATCAAACTCAAACAAAATTGAAGAAACAAATAGATAACTCTACAATAGTAGGAGATTTAAATACACCACTTTTGAAAAAGGACAGAACAACCAGAAAATAATTCAACAAAGACACAGAGGAACTAAACAACACAATCAACTTACTTAACCTCATAAATGTATACATTCATCCCAACAACAGCATACTAAACTAAGGCTAAATTTTAATACAACACTGTCAAAAACGGTCAGAACAACCAGAAAGAAACCCAACAAACACACAGAAGAACTAAACAATACAATAATCAACTTGATCTCATAGATTTATACAGAGTACACATTCTTTCCAGTGCACATGGATCATTCTCCAGAATGTTGTTGTTGTTAGGTACCATCGAGTCGGTAATGACTCATAGCAACCCTATGCACAACAGAACAAAATACTGCCAAGTCCTGGGCCAACCTCACAGTTGTTGTCATGCTTAAACCCACTGATGCTGCCACTTTGCCAATCCATCTCAGTAGGGATCTTCCTCTTTTTCTCTGACCCTCCACCTTACCAAACATGATATCCCTTTTCAGCTACTGGTCCCTCCTGACAATATATCCAAAGTATGAGAGACAAAGTTTAGCCATCCTGGTCTTCAAGGAGCACTCAGGCTACACTTCTTCCAACACATATCTGTTGGTTCTTTTGGCAGCCCATGGCACTTTCAATATTTTCCTCAAACACTGTAAGTCAAAAGCATCATTTCTTCATTATCCAGCTTCGCATGCATATGAGGTTATTAAAAATACCATGGCTTGGGTCAGGCACACCTTAGTCCTCAAGTTGATATCTTTGCTCTTCAACACTTCAAAAAGGTCTTGTGCAGCAGATTTGCCTAATGTAATAATACATCATTTGATTCCTTGACTGCTGCTTCCTTGAGTGTTGATCCAAGAAGAATGAAGTCCTTGACAACTTCAATCTTTTCTCCGTTGATAAGAATGTTGTTTATTGGTCCAGTGGTGAGGATTTTTGTTTTCTTTACATTGAGATGCAATCCATA
>NW_006408554.1:21238925-21245581 GCF_000296735.1 Chrysochloris asiatica | reverse complement strand
GATCTCTAAATTCAGGTGGGATATATTCAAGGTCATATTTTGGCTCTCATGGACTTGTTTTCATTTTCTTCAGGTTCAGTTTGAATTTGCATAAGAGCAATTGATGGTCTGTTCCACAATCTGCCCCTGGCTTTGTTTTGACTGATGATATGGAGCTTTTCCATCGTCTCTTTCCACAGATATAGTCAATATGATTTCTGTGTATTTCATCTGGTGAGGTCCATGTGTATAATCGTGTCTTATGCTATCTAAAGAAGGTATTTGAAATGAACAAATCATTGATTTTGCAGAATTCTACCATGCGATCTCCAGCTTCATTTCTATCACCAAGGCCATATTTTCAAACTACTGATCTTTTCTTTTTGTTCCCAATCTTTGCATTATAATCACCAGTAATGATCAATACATCTTGATTGTATGTTTGATCAACTTCAGATTGAAGAAGTTGGTAGAATTCTTCTATTCCATCCTCACTGGTTTTAGTGATGCATAGAAAAGACCATATGTTACGTCACAAAACAAGTCTCAATAAATTTTAAAACACCAAAATACTACAAACCATCTTTTCAGATCACAATTTCAAAAAATTATAAGTCAACAATAGGAAGATTAAAAGAATGAAATCAAATCATGGTAACTGAATATCATCCTGCTTAAAAGCTGGGTAATATAACAAATAAAAAGCAAAATTAAAAATTTTTCTTGAAGCACATGAAAATGAATACCCCATTGCAAAAACAATGTTTAGAGGGCAATTTATAGCAATAAATGTACACATCCAAAAAGAAGAAAGAACCAAAATCAACACATTAACACAATATCTCCAACAATTATAAAAAGATGAGCAAAGTAAACTTACAGCCACCAGAAGAAAGGAAATAGTAAAGATTTAGAGTAAAGAAAACAGAAAACAATTTCTATAGTTGATTCTTTCTAGAATCAACAGACAAGAAGCTGGTTCTAAAAGGATTAGTAAAATTGACAAACCATTAGCAAATCTAACAAAAGAAAAGAGGGAGAAGACATAAATAACATACATAAGAAACCACAAGGGTGATGTCGCAACAGAGCCAATGGAAATAGAAAGGATAATGACACAATGCTATGAAGCGCTGTACTACAACAAATTTGAGAATCTGAAGGAAATGGATATATTTTTAGAAAAACACGAACTACCTAAACAATACAAAGTGAAGCAGGAAACTTGAACAGACCAGTAAAAAAAGAAGAAGTTAATCAGGTCATCAAAAGACTCCCAACAAAAATAACTCCAGGCCCAGATGACTTTACTGATGAATTTTAACCAAATATTCAGAGAAGAGCTGACACCAATTTTACTCAAACTATTTCAGAATATAGTAAAGGATGGAAAACTTCCTAAAACATTTTATAAAGTGAATATAAGCCTCATACCAAAACTAGGCAAGGAAATGACTAAAAAAGAAAATTACAGACCAGTATCCCTCATGAACATAGATATAAAAATTCCCAGCAAAATCTTAGCTAATAGAATTCAACAAAACATCAAAAAAATAAAACGTCATGTCCAAGTGGGATTCATACCAGAGATGCAAGGATGGTTCAATATTAGAAAAACAACCAACAATCCATCATAAAAATGTTTAAAAAGGAAAAGAACCACATGGTCATATAAATTGATGCAGAAAAGATATTTGACAAAATCCAACATCCATTCCTCATTCAAAAAATAAATAAATAAATCACTCAACTAAATAGGAATGGAAGGAAATTTTCTTAACATAATTAATATTACATATTCAAAGCCAACATTACTATCTTAATGGAGAGAAACCAAAAGTATTCCGTTGGTGAACAGGAACCAGACAGGATACCTTTTATCACTACTCCTATTCAATACTCTTGAAGAGCAAAGATGTCAGCTTGAGGACTAAGGTGTGCCTGACCCAAGTCATGGTATTTTCAATAACCTCATATGCATGCAAAAGCTGAACAGTGAATAAGGAAGACCATAGAAGAATTGATGCATTTGAGTTATGGTGTTGGAGGAGAATATTGAAAGTGCAATGGTCTGCCAAAAGAACAAACAGATCTGTGTTGGAAGAAGTGTAGCCAGAGTGCTCCTTAGAGGCCAGGATGGCCAAACTTCGTCTCTCCTACTTTGGACATATAATCAGGAGGGACCAGTCACTGGAGAAGGATATCATGCTTGGTAAGGTGAGGGTCAGAGATAAAAAGGAAGACCCCCAGTGAGATGGATTGGCAAAGTGGCAGCTCAAGCATGACAACAATTGTGAGGTTGGCCCAAGACTGAGCATTATTTTGTTCTGTTGTGCATAGGGTCACTATGAGTTGGTACTGATTCAATGGCCCCTAACAACAACAACATTCAAGATTGCATTGGATGTCTTAGCCAGAGCTATAAAAAAAGAAAGGGAAATTAAAGGCGTCCAAATTGGCAAAGAAGAAGTAAAACTCTATATGCAGGTGATATGATCTTATACATTGAAAATCCCAAAGGCTCAGCAAGAAAAGTATTGGAACTCATTGGTAGATTCATAGAAGTGGTAGGGTACAAGATCAATATACAAAAATCACTTGGATTTCTATATACTGATAGAGGCAGCTCTGAAAACAAAATTAGGAAAACAACAACTTACCATTGGCACTCAAAGGATGAAATACTTAGGACTAAAACTAAACAGAGAAACAAAAGACCTATACAAAGAAAACTACAAAACACTAAATGAAAACAAAAAAGATTTACAAAAATGGAAGATTTTCCTATGCTCATGGATAGGAAGACAAAACATTTTAAAAATGTCAATACTACCCAAAGCAATCTATAGATATATTGCAATCCCAATGCAGATTCTAACAATGTTCTATAAAAAGATGGAAAAAATGATCATGAAATTTATATGGAAACAAAAGAGAACTTGGATAAGCAAAACACTGCTTAAGAGGAAGTACAAAGTTGGAGGCCTCACACTCCCTGATCTCAAAGTTTATTACACAGCCACAGTTGTCAAAACAGCCTAGTACTGGTATAATGAAAGATATATAGATCAATGGAACAGCATTGAGAACCTAGAAGTAACTCCATTAACATTCAGTCAACTGATCTTTGATGAAGGGCCAAAACACATTAAATGTCTCTTCAGCAAGTGATGTTGGCAAAACTGGAAATTGATTTGCAAAAAACTAAAACAAGACCCATATCTCACACCAACAAAACTCAACATGAACTAAGACCTAAACATAAAACCTAGAACTATAAAGATCATCAATGAAAAAATAGGTACAAACTTAGGGGCTGTGATACATAGCATACATACACAATCAAACATTGTGAAAACAAACAAACAAACAGTAGAAGACAAAATAGATCACTGGAACATTCAAAGTATTAGAAACTTATATACATCAAAATATTTCACAAAAGAGTAAAAAGGAAGTCCACAGACTTGGAAAAAATTTTTTGCAGAGACATATCAGATAAGGGACTAATATCTAAAATTTATAGAAAACTTCCCTGTATGATTAGCACTAGATTGTGAACCACAAGATCGGCAGTTCAAACCCACCAGCTGCTCCTCAGAAACCCTATACAGTGTTGCTATGAGTTGGAATGGACTCAATTCGATGGCACTTAACAGCAATATCTCTACAAGAAAAGGATAAACAACCCAATTTAAAAGAATTCACAGGCTCTAGGCCTTAGCACCAGCATGTTAAAAGCCTCTGAGCCATGAGCGCTGAAGAGGGAGAAATGAATGCAAAGAAGAAAGATGAGGCAGAGATCCAAGTAAATGCTAGCCTGTGCACCCACAGAAGCCACCGTAGCAGGAATATAGAATATAGGAGGCCGTGACACTGGTACAAGTAGACTACATGCTACTGTCTAGAACTTCTGACTCAGTGGATCTAGAACTTCTATCGCCATTCGCTGAATGCTGCGAACACCTGGGACACACTTTGCTGTTTCAATCAGTAAGTTTGATACTTTGTCCTGGACCTATGACATTCTGGACTAGTTCTGTTCTCTGTTCTCAGTTGTGGCTGAATGTAACATGTGTACAATAAATCATTTCTTGTGTCTTAGCTGAAGAAAAACGGGGGGTCGGGGAACAGGACATGAACAGAAAACACTTCACCAAGGAAGATGCTCAGGCAGCCAACAAACATGAAGAGATGATCATGTTCATAGCCATTCTTGTTGTTGTTAAGTGTCATCCAGTTGATTAGCCATTGTTGTTTTTAAGCACCTATGAGTCAGTTTGGACCCATAGCAACCCGGTATAGAATTTCCTATGAGCAGTTGGTGGGCTTGAACCACGAACTTTGTGGTTCAAACCGATTTTGTAGTCCAGCGCATTAACTCACCACACCAGGACTCCTGTTGTTGTTTTTAGGTGCCATCTACCAGGACTCCTAGAGAGATACAAATCAAAACAACAGTGAGGTATCTATCATCTCACACCAGCATTAACAGTGAAGTTCAAAAAAACAACAATTCTGACTAGCTGTGGAGCAACTGAGATCCTCCCACAGTGCTAGTGAGACTGGAAAATGGTTTAACCACTCTGGAAAATGGTATGGCATGTCCTCAGAATACCTTATGCCCTAGCAGTCCCTCTACTTGGTTTATATCCAGAAAAAATGAGAGCCAGGATACAAGGAAATACATGCATACCAGTGTTCATCTCAGCACTATTCACAATAATAAAAACATGAAGACTGCCAAAGTGCTCATCAATGGAAGAATGGATTAAAAAAACAACAACTTCGGTACATGTACACAAAGGAATATTATGCAATCTTGAAGAACCTGGATGAACCTGGAGGACTTAATGCTAAATTAAATTAAATTAAATCACAAAAGAATTTCCTTACTAAAAGAAGCATTATTTGAAGGTTACCAAGATATGATGGAGAGGAACTTAATTCACTGCTAGAGAGTTAGAATGGGATGGCAATATACAAGGGAGGGAGGCCAATACAGAAGTAGAAGGAGGGTGGCAGATGAACCATGAAGATAAGGAAAGATTTAGAGATCTACACATAGCCTAAATATTTTTATTTTGTTCATTTGTGAAATATAAGATGTAAATGAGGAGCCACATGAAAGAAGTAGGATAATTTGTTGCAGAGAGGAGATTGAAATCATTGAGATGAAACAGTGCATAATTTGTTGAATGTTAAAATGATGATCTTGTCTGTAATCCTTCACTCTATTCACAACTAAAAGTTTTTGAAAAATCAAAAATCCAGACTTACCTGACCAGTTGAGACTGAAGGACTCCCTGAAACTATTGTCCTGAGCCAAAGCTATCCCCTGAGGTCATCTTTTAGTGAAACAACAGATTAGCACACAAAATAAAGTGCATCGTGCATGAATATTGTGTTCCATTAATAACCCAGCTATCTGAGACCAAAAGGTCAACAATTACTTTAAAGCAATGATGAGAACATAAGGGGGCACAGAAACTACAATACTAGAAAGGGAACAACCAGCGTGTAATTAAAGAGAATGTTAACACATCGTGGAAAATGTAATTAATGTCCTGAAACAAGTTCTGTAGAAATTGTCTAATGGGTACCTAAATTTCTGTATAAGCTTTAGAACAATTAAAGACTATTTTAAAAAGAAAACGTGTGTTGACACAAAAACTTGTATCCCGATGTTTATAGCAGCATTGTTGAGAATAGCCAAAGGGGTTAGAAACAAACTAAGTGTTCGGGCAACATTATGGTATATAAATACAATGGAATATTATTGGTGCATGTTCTAAGATGGATCAACCTTGAAAAAATTATGTTACGTGAAAGAAACCAGTGACAAAATACCACATGTGAAATTTCCAAAGTAGGTAAATGTAAAGAGACATAAAGTAGACTAGTGGTTGCTTAGGACTGGGTTTAGGGTGAGGGAAATGAGTGCATGGGGTGATAGCTAAAGATACAGAGTTTCTGTTTAAGATGAAGAAAATATTTTAACATTGACTGTGGTGATGGTTGCACACATCTATGAATGTACCAAAAAGTTATTGAATTGTACACACTAAAAGAGTGAATTGTATAGTATGTAAATTATATTTCAATATTGTTGTTGTTAAGTACTGTATACAAAAGACTACATTGTATGAAATGTCCAAAACAGGTAAACCCATAGAGACAGAAAGTAGATTAGTGTTTGTCATGGGATGGGATGTGGGGGAGTCCTGGTGTGGTGCTGTGGGATAATTCAGTGGACTGCAAGGTCAGTTTGAACTTCAAAGTCGATGGTTCAAATTCACCAGTTACTCCACAGAAACTCTAGACAGGGTTGCTATGAGTTGGACCTGACACAATGGCACTTAACAACAGGAGGGAATGAATAGGGAGTAACTGCTAATGGATATTCAGCTTCTTTTAGAAGTGGTGAAACTGTGCAGGAATTAGTGGTGTTGGCTGCTCAATCTTATGAATATACTAAAACCCACTGGAAACCAAAAGGTTGAATTTTGTGTCTAAATTGCTGTTGTTGTTGTTGGGTGCCATTAGAATCTACTCCAATTCATAATAAATACAGAAATGAAAAACTCATTTCAGGTGTGCCCCTGAAACTATTTCCCTGAGATAATCTTTAATACTTAAACCAAAAATATTCCCTGCAGTCTTTTTTTTTTTTTTTT
>NW_006408554.1:21215045-21216099 GCF_000296735.1 Chrysochloris asiatica | reverse complement strand
AAAAAAAAAAAAAAAATGAACTCAACACAGGAAAGCATGCAAAACAAAGAAACCAGCAGACCACAAAAAAAGAAATAGCAAAATGAATGCAATCAATCCATAACCACCGATGATTACATATTAAATGTCAATGGATTAAATGCACCAGTCAAAAGACAGAGAGTAGCAGAATGGATAAGAAAAAGGTATCATTCAATATGCTGTCTACAAGAGACATGCCTTACACACAAAGACAAAACTTAGCTAAAAATCAAAGGATGGAAAAATATATCAAGCTAATTGCAATGAAAAATGAGCAAGAGTGGCTAATAATCTCTGATAAGATATCCTTTAAGGCAAAAACCGGCATAAGAGACAAAGAAGGACATTATCTCATAATTAAAGGGTCAACTGAACAAGAGGACAGAACCATAATAAATATCTATGCTTCCAATGAAAGAGCCTCAAAATACACAAATCAAACTCTAATAGAACTAAAGCTATAGATAACTCTACAATAATAGTAGTATATTTAAATATACCACTTTTGAAAAAAGACAGACCAACCAGGAAGAAAATTCAACAAAGACACAGAGAAACTAAACAACACAACCTCAGAGATCTGTACAGAGCATTCATCCCAACAACAGCACAATACATATTCTTTTCTAGTGCACATGGAACATTCTTTAGAATAGAATAAACCATGTGTTGGGCTACAAAGTAAGATTCAATAAATTTTAAAACATCAAAATACTACAAAGCATCTTGTCAGGTCACAATGCCATAAAATTATAGGTCAAAAATAAGATTAAAGAAATTAAATCAAATATATGGAAACTGAGTAACACCCTGCTTAAAAGTTACTGGGGATTGTAACCATGGCAATGAAACAATATAAGATAAGATGAATGTAAAACTAATGTTCTCCCATGTAAACTATCACATAATTCACAATAAAAAATAAAAAAAAAAAAAAAGTTACTGGGTAGTAGACCAAGTGAAAAAGTAAATAAGAAAAAAATATATATAGAGAAACAAATGAGAACAAAAATCCAGCATACATAAACTTTGG
>NW_006408554.1:21127433-21214830 GCF_000296735.1 Chrysochloris asiatica | reverse complement strand
AGTAGACCAAGTGAAAAAGTAAATAAGAAAAAAATATATATAGAGAAACAAATGAGAACAAAAATCCAGCATACATAAACTTTGGGACACTTAAAAAACAGTGCTCAGAGGACAATTTATAGTAATAAATGTACATCTCCAGAAAGAAGAAAGAATCAAAATCAACACATTAACACAACATTGCCAACAATTTTAAAAAACCCAGCAGAGTAAACCTATAACTACCAAAAGAAAAAATACAATAAAGATTAGAGCCAAAATAAATTAAACACAAAACAGAAAAACTAAAAAACAATCAACAAGACAAGAAGCTGGTTCTTTGAAAGGATTAATAAAATTGACAAGCCATGGGAAAATCTAACAAAATAAAACATGGAGAAGACACAAATAATACACATAAGAAATCATATGGTAATGTCACAACAGAACCAATAGAAATAAAATGGATAATAACAGTATACTGTGAAGAATTGTACTCCAACAAATTTTAAAATCTAGAGGAAATGGATATTTTTAAAGAAAAACATAACCTACTTAAACTTACACAGAGTGAAGTAGAAAACTTGAACAGACATCTAACAAAATAAGAAATTGATCAGGTCAGCAAAAGACTCCCAACAACAAAAAAAGTCCATGCCCAGAGATGGCTTTACTTGTGAATTTTACCAACCATTCAGAGAAGAGCTGATACCACTTTTACTCAAACTATTCCCAAATATAGAAAAGGGTGTGAAACGTACTAACACATTTCATGAAGCGAGCATAAGCCTCATACCAGAACCAGGCAAAGATATCACTGAAAAAGAAAATGAGAGACCAATATCCCTCATGAACAAAAATGCAAAAATTCTCAAAAAAATTTTTAGCCAATAGAATTCAACATAAAAAAAAAAAAAATCATCAAGTGGAATTCATACAGAGATGCAAGGATGGTTCAATATTAGAAAAACAATCAACATAATCCACCACAAAAAATTTAAAAAGCAAAAGAACCACATGATCATATTCATTGATTCATTTGACAAAATTTAACACCCATTCCTGAAGAAAAACACTCAACAAAGTAGGAACTGAAGGGAAATTAATCAACATAATTAGGAAATATATATACAAGACCTACAGCAACATCACTCACAATGGGGAGAAACCAAAATTAATTCCTTTGCAAAAAGTAACCAGACAAGGATGCCTTATATCAGCACTCCTATTCAACACTGTGTTGGAAGTCTTAGACTATATGGCAAGAAAGGGAAATTAAAGGCATCCAAACTGGCAAAGAATTAAAACTCTATTTGCAGGTGATACGATCTTACACATAGAAAATCCCAAAGAGTCAGCAAGTAAATTATTAGAACTCATTGGAAGAGTCAGCAAAGTAGCAAGGTATAAAAGCAATATACAAAATTAAGTGGAATTCCTCTATACTACTAAAGTTCTGAAAAAGAAATTAGGACACCAATACCATTTAAAATAGCGACTCAAAGGATAAAATACTTAGTAATCAATTTAACCAGAGAAACAAAAGACCTATATACAGACAACTACAAAACACTACTACAAGAAACCAAGAGATGAACAAAAATAGAAGAATATACCATGCTCAAGGATAGGAAGACTTAACACTTGTGAAAATTTCAATAATATCCAATGCAATCAACAGATATAACACACTCCCAATCCAAATTCCAACAATAATCTTTAGAGAGATGGAAAAAATGATCACAAACTTCTTATTGAAAGGAAAGAGACATCAGAAGTACTGCTTAAGAAGAAGAACCAAGCTGGAGGCCTCTCACTCCCCTGAGCTCAATATTTACTACACAGCCACAGTAGTAAAAACAGCCTGGTACTGGTTGGTGGCTCAAGCTCACCAGCTGTTCCTTGGAAACCCTATACAGGGTTGTTATGGGTCGGAACCGACTCGATGGCACTGCGCAACAACAACAATGGGTACAATGAAAGATACATAAATCAGTACAACAGAATTGAGTCCAGAAGTAAACCCATTAACATAGAGTTAACTGATCTTTGCCAAAGAGCCAAACACATTAAATGGGGTAAGAGATAGTCTCTTCAACAAATGTTGCTAGCCAAATTGGAAATCAATTTGCAAAAGAATGAAATAAAACCCTTATCTCACACCATATACAAAAACAAACTCTACATGGACCAGAGACCTAAATGTAAAACCTAGAATTATAAAGGTTATCAATGAAAAATATGGACAAATTTAGGGGCTCTAATACATGGCATATACACACTATCAAGCTTTGCAAAATACACACAAACTGTCGAAGACAAAATAGATGACTTGGACTTAACAAAAAATTAGAAACTTATGTCCATCAAAATATTTCACCAAAAGAGTAAAAAGAGAGTTGTCAGACTGGGAAAATTATTTTTGCAATAACCTATCAGACAAGGGACTTATCTCTAAGATTTATAGAAAAACAACACTTATACAAGAAAAAGACAAACAACCCAACTAAAAAGTGGGAATAGACTTGAACAAACACTTTACCAAAGAAGGAATTCAGGAAGCCAACAAACATATGAAGAAATGTTCACAATTAGCCATTGTTGTTGTTATTAAGCGCTGTCAAGTCGATTCCGACTCATAGCAACCCTGTAAAGGGTTTCTAAGGAGCAGCTGGTGTTTGGAACAGCCAACATTGTGGTCTACATTATCCTGAAGTGCCACATTAGCCATTGTTGTTAGTTCTGGCTAACAGCAACCCTGTTTCCAAGGAGTGGCTGGTAAGCTTGAACCACCGACCTTGCAGTTCAAACTGACTTTGCAATCCAGCGCATTATCCCACAGCTCCACACCAGGGCTCCACATTAGGCGTTGTTGTTGTTAAGTGCCACCGAGTTGATTCTGACCCATAGCCATGAGAAGCAAACCAAAACAACAATGAGATATCATCTCACACCAGGATTAACAGAGATGATGACGTGGAGTGATGAAGCGGCTGGGGACTTTGGACCCAGAGAGGGAAAGGGACTGTGGGCCGAAAATGGGAGGGGTAGGGGAGGAGGGGAGGGGGAAGTGAAGGGGGCGGGCTTCTAGGATATACCCTTTGGTTGGTTGATGATGCATGGAGGGGATTGGAACCATGGCAATGAGATGATATATGATGGAATGAATGTAAAACTAAAGTTCTCTCATGTAAACTACCATATAATCCACAATAAAACATTAAAAAAAAAAAGGGGGGGCTATAGTGATACAAAATGGCTGGCTTATAAGCTTTCATGAGTGTGCTTAGTAAAGAACGAGTGGGCAAGGTAGAATCCCCACTTAATAGTTTTCCTCTTCTCCAGATGGATCTGGTGAAAGGTGATGGGGGGGTGATGCTCATAGGATTTCATGATTCAATTGTAATTGCTTGCAGTATTATGATGGTCAGAACTGTAATTGTAGAAGATATGTAACTTAAAAGGGAGAATAGTTCATTGTTCAATTCAGGAGCAGACAATCCCATGACCATCAAGGAAGAGCATGAGTGGACCATGAGATCCCTACCTAGAAAAGTTGTGACCACACAGACAGTGGCAGAGGTGAAGACAGGAGAGACAGAGCAGGTGTGGGCTCTAGGCCCATGGATTGAGTAAGGATGTGTGCCTGAGGGCAAGAGGAATATACCATTATGGCATTTAAATGTATATATGTTTTTTGTTTTGTTATGTGTACATCAAATATTTTTGCTTTGTTCATTTGTGAAATATAAGATGTAAAAGGAAAGGCACAGGGCGGAAGTAGGGTAACTGTTGTTGCAGGGAGGAGATTGTAATCATTGAGATGAAACCAGCATACAATTTTTTGAATGTAAAGTTGACGATATTGTCTATTAACCTTGACTCAATTCACAATAAAAAGTTTTAAAAAATTGAAAGAAACCAAGTAAGATTACACATGACAGCAAATGCAGTGTACATTTGCCGCTTCTTGTTGTTAGGTGCAGTTGAGCCCATACCGACTCATAGCGACCTTATGTAAAACAGAACAAAACACTGCTCTATCCAGTGCCAACCTCACAATTGTAGCTACACTTGAGCTCACTGCTGCTGCCACTGTGCCAGTCCATCTCATTGGGGGTCTTCCCACTACCATTAGGTCAGCAGCTCAAGCCTCTAAGTCGCTCTGTAGGAGAAAGATGAGGCTGTCTGTTCCCATAAAGATTTTCAGTAACTCAGAAATACTATACAAGGTTGCTATGAGTCAGAATTGACTCAGTGGCATTAGGTTTGGTTTTGACTTTGAGTCATATAGTATTTGGTCAAGAAAGGATTTCCTTGAATCTGAATTGAGAAAATGAGATCTGGCTTTTATTGTTGATTTCATAAGTAAACATGTAGAAAATAGCATGTGGATTACATGTAAAAATGTGACTTTTTTTTTTTTTTCAATATATGAGAAAATCCAACTAAGGATTTAAACACCATAGTGACTTCTTCATATCCAGTGATATTTTTATCACATACTCACTCCATGAGTTTCCAAAACTCATATATTTCAAGACAATATTTTAACTTTATTGTGATTTATTTTCTGTATCATCAATGCCTTCTGTTAAATTTATCTTCAGAAAATACTTAAGGCGTACTTTTATTTTCAACTTAACATGGTTTGGCCTAACCGATTCCACAATTCATTGCTTTTTTTTCAGAATGTAACCACCAAAGCCATATATACCAGGCCTATTAAGGAGAAAAAGCATTACTATCCAACTGGGTCCTCTAAATTTCAAAACCACAAGAATTTCATATATATTTATCAACATTTGATCTCCATTGTTTGCTTTTCTAAAACTGTCTACAGGTAAGTAACACTGAAATAAATGTATCAATATTTATAAGTACTCCAGACTAATTTTCCTTATGAATTTTCTAACAAAACATATATCAGTCAAACTAATCCATTCTGTAATCAGTTACTCAAATTTGAAGTATGATAAATTCTTTTAAAAGGAGAAGTTTACATTATAAATTTTCTCTAATTTTATACTCAAAGGACTTAAATATCACTGAGCTTCCTAATGTTCATGTTCCAAACTACTGTAATGTCACACATAATATTTAAAGTAACATCAAATGTCATTACTTTAAAATACCACATAAAAACATTTCTAACATTACCCATTCTGAAAATGAATTGCTAAACAATTAAAATCATTAAATCATAAAACTGACCTAACAGGACAAGCACTTTCTTTTTATAAGAATTTATTATATATGATTATTTTAAGGTGTTACCTGCTAGCCTTTGAAACAAACATCTAAGGCAATCTTATAATTCAATTAAAAGTTAATATCACACACTCTGAACAACCTTAGATACTTTACAAAATGAAGGAAAAATTGCTTCAAAACTAATTCGAGTGGTTTCGTAATAATTGCCTCCTATAATCAACCAGTATGTCTTAGATTGACACATACATACATTTGATTGTGACATGCAAAATGGATCCTGTTTTGAAAACTAGTTATCTAGCATGCAAACTTCTACAGAGATACATAATCCCCCAAACAAGAGGAGAAATAAACATTCCAGGGTCAACTCAGAGAACAGATTTAGGGGAGAAAACACTTTCACAATTGTGGGTAAGGGGAAAGGAAAGAGAACAGAGATCAAGACGCCCAGATTCTCAGTCACCAAGAGAAATAACTGAGAAGCACTTAGATGGCTACAAGCTTCCATGTATGACATGTTTCAAAATGGAAAAAGTTATTGGGAAACTGATTCCAACCATCACTGACCACAGATTTTTATACAGTGTCAATATAACTCTAATCTTCAATCATTTAAAAAAAATTTAAGAATGTATTTCAAGATAATAATTTCAAAAAATTATGCATGCACTGCTAACGTGAATTGTGTATGTTCCCTATGTGTCATTTTAAACATTTTTAGTAACCTGAAGTAGAACAGCCATGTGGAAATTAATGTTAGGACAATTTTTCACTGACTTAAATAAACTATTGATCAAAAACATGTAGCCTAAAATTTAACTTCAAATAAGTCTGACAAGAACATGTCAGAGGTATGTTTGAGAAATTTGTCTTTGTGCTATAAAACCTAATTTGGTATTTTGAATATCATAGTTTCCTTTCTGAAGTGAAGCATGCCACAAGTGATTAAGCTTGCCAAAAATAAAGGAGATTTTACCTAAAAATCCTGCTATTTTCTTCAGTGAATCCATATGAGAAAGTAATAGCTTTAACAAAGTAGTATAGTCAGTCCTTTGAAGTGAAAACAGTGATGTAAATCCTTAAGTCACTTTGGTAAAAGCAGAACATAAATGAACTTTCAACTTCAGAATGATGTATTTACTAAAGCAGATGCACCATGGAATGGAATAAAATTAACACTACTTAGTATTAAAAAGCCTTTCTTAGAGGAGAAATGTTTCAAATTAGTCCAACTAGTTAACCTGAAGCATCACAGGAAAAGAAAACAGAAAAAATGGAATGTATATTTAGGTAACTTGTAATCTATAATTAGAGAATTTCTAAGGATTGAAAAATCTTTTTACTAATGTTTCTGGTGAAGTCAAATTCAAAATACAATTTCTAGTATTCCAACATCTTCAAAAAAAAAAAAGTAGGTTAATTTATTCTTTGAATTATTCTGAAATTTTCCAATTCACAAGAATACAAAGCAGTATAAATAATAAAAGGTGTGTATAGATGAAAAGTGATGCAATTTTTATTTTTGCTACCTATGAAATGTACTGTATATATATGTTACATCAATGTAATAAAAATGACACCATCTCCGAAACACTTTCCACATTTTATTTACATTTTAAGACTAACTTTCATCTCAAAATCACATATCCATACACCTATTTTTTTGTAGTTGCTATTGTTGGTTTTACTTAAACTTAAATGCATGGTTAAACAAAGACTGTAAACAAATATTTACCTTGTCTGTTACATAGAACACACAGAAACGGCTTTTAACAGAAATTCATCAACTCCCCCCACCCTTTTTCTTCTTATAAATACAGGTATCAAAACAATCCTGAACATATTGTTGATACTACTAGTAGTCAGCACCCACACTGCTTCAAAAATTAACACAATTGCAATAATATTCATTGTACCTGCTACTTTAAACAATTTAAACTGCAGCTCTTTCACTAAGCAAGATGAATAAAGCATGCCCTTGATGATTCCTCCTGGAGAATGGTTTTCAAAACACACATCCTTCCACAGAAATCTGACACTTTTCCAGTGAGCTTTCATCCTGTAAACTTGAAATTGATTGTGAGTACTCCAGGTTTATGCTTACATGACAGTGCCTGGGTAAAAGAAGTGCTGCACTTTTCCTCTGTGACCTGAAAACATAATGGGGTACATAGATAAGCGTATTCTTACAAACGTCTGGGTCATGTTTACCAGCTGGAATTCTTTGACTTAATGTGTGGATATTCTGCATTGTGATACTTAATCAAGACATTAACATGAGTAGAAGGTTGTTGATTTAAGACAAGTTTGAGATTCACTAAAATTAATTGTTGTACGTTTGTCCTTCTGGTGGCTGTGGAAGCTTCATATTTTCTTTGGACATCATTAGTCGTCTTAACTCCTGAAGTACAACTTTAATGCTATAGGAATTTTGCCATTTTGCTAACACTGGTATGCTCCGTGCATCTACCTGAAAGGGAGGAGGGAAAAGAGTAAAATTAACTACCAAGTATAAAGTAGAATGGCACCTAAATATTTAAACATACTTTAATAAGAAAGTTTTAAAAAATTCATGGCCTGGGAAGCTCATAAAAATTTATAACTTTTGTTTATCAAAATACCTTATTAAAAAAGTGAAAAACAAGCTACCAACTAGAACAATATCTTCAGAAACCATAAATAAGAATAACATAATCAAATAAATACAAAACTTCAACAAAAAGACAAAAAACTCAATCACAAAATAGGCAAAGGACTAGAACAGACATTTTACCAAAAAGGATATTCAAATGGCCACCAAACATAAAAAGATGCTCATCAGCCATCATAAATGCAAATCAAACCCACAATAAGCACTAGACTGGTAACCACAAGGTTGACAACTCAAACCCACCAACTACTCTCAGAAATCCTACACAGGGTTCACAGTGAGTCAAAAGTGGCTTGACAGCACACAACAACAATAGGATGACATACAAATAGATAAATAAATGTTGGCAAGGATGTGAGGAAATCGGATCCTTTCTTCATTGCTGGTGGGAATGCAAATGGTATATAGACATGGAAAAGTGTAGCAGGTCCTCAAAAAACTAAACAAGGAGCTTTTGCAGGATTCAGCAATTTCACTCCCAGATACACACCCCAAAGACATGAAAATAGACTCAAACAGATACTTGACACCAATGTTTATCACCGCACTACTCACAATAGTCAAAGGGTGGGACAACTAAAGGCCCATCAATAGATGAACTAATTAAAAAATGTAGTGAATACCTAGAAATACCTAAACACTACTTAGCCAGTAGGAGACATAAAGCCTTGATATATGCTAACCCGGATGGAGCTTAAAGACATTGGTGGTGGTGGTTTTGTGCCGTGAGGTCGGTTCCGACTCATAGCGACCCTGTACAGGGTTTCCGAGGCTGTAAATCTTTACGGGAGCAGAAGCCTCATCTTTCTCCTGCGCAACTGCTGGTAGTTTTGAACTGTTGACCTTGACAACTTGTAACCACTATGCTACCAGAGCTCATTATGCTGAGTGAAATAAGTCAATCACAAGAAGAAAACTAGTTATGATATCACATCTAAAAACACAGAAAAAGGCAAAGAGATACAGACCAAAGTTTATTCAGTAGTTAACAAGGGCAGGAGGGAATGGAAAAGAGGAGTTATTGTTAAGAAGCACTGAGTTTTGGCTTAGTGATAAAAAAAAATGAAATTCATTAAGGGTAGGGTCATACAACTGACTTTTTTTTTTTTTTTTTTTACAACTGACTATTTTAAATGACATCAGTAAGATGAAAACAATTTGAATTTATGAAAGTTGTATGATAGATATAGTCACAACAACAACAACAAAAGTAGTTGCTAAGGCAAAACAACTGGTCTTTTATTCACCTGTAGCAACAGAGGAGTCCTGGTGTGGTGATGTAAGATAAGCAAGCAACTGAGGACAAAGGGAAAGTCGGGTTTGATATTGTTGAATGCTGCTGAGTTGGTTTCGACACATAGTGACCCAGTCTAAATTCCATTACTTGTCAATGCAATCCTCTATTTTGGTCAAGCCTATCTCCTTCTGATCTAGTACCTTCCATTGCCTCTCCTATTGCTCCAACTCATATACACAGATATTATGCTAACTAAACCTTTGCTCCTACCACTTAAAATTGTGTGCAAAATCCAAGACCTGTAAGAAGTCTTACTACAGCCTTCCCTTCCAAATTCAGTACACACAAATCTTTCCCTATCTTAATTTCCAAAACGTTATATTAAAGCTTTTGTTATAAACTGCTTTTCAGTGTTTTAACAGTTGTTTCATTAAGAACCATAAACCAGAAAACTTCCAAATGTCTATTCTGTTTTCCAATAAATACTTAAAAGTTATGCTGGAAACAGTAAGGAGGAAGGGGCACACTCAATTAAAAAAGGTGTGAAAGAGTAGGAGGAAAAAGCATTCGTTTTAAAATCTGGACCATTAATCTAACTTCTGAAGAGGTACAAAATGGGAAACTACTATTGAGCACCTAGTATGTAATTGTAAAGAGCCCTGATGGTGCAACAGTGAAGCAATCCGCTGCTAATCAAAGGGTTAGTAGTTCAAACCTACCCAGCAGCTGTGCAGAACACAAGACTTGGTATTCTGCTCCTGTCAAGATGACAGCTTAGAAAACATCACAGGGCAGTTCTAGTCTATCACATGTGGTCACTGAGTGACAACAACAACAGTCACTGCATGACCTGTTTGTTGAGAAGACCGCAGAGTGACTGTTGCTGTTGTTAAGTGCCTTTGAGTCAGTTCCAACTCATAGTGACCCTGTATACGGTTTCTGAGGAGTGGCTGATGAGCTTGAACTACCGACCTTGTGGTTGAAACTGACTTTGCAGTCCAGGGCATTAACCTACAGTGCCATACCAGGACTCCAAAGGGTGAGCAGAAGTACCTATATATGAATTATTTTGACTTGCCTTTTACTGCAGAAATGAACAAGCTGATCTTAACATTCAAATGGAAATTCACAGGACCCAGAATAACTAAAACAATCTAGAAAATTAACAAAAAGGGAGGAACACATTTTCCAATTGTAAAACTTACTACAAGTTTTATAGTAAGAGGCAACAAGATGGCGAACTAGGCAGAAAGGCTGTACGGTCTCCTTATAAAAAAGATAAGGTAAACCAACTGAAATAGATGCAGATTTCAATCCTGGAACCCTGAGTTTCAGATGAAGGGACAGAGAAGTGGACTGAATGCTTACTAAGAGAGAGAGCTGAACAATGGTAAAAAAAAAAAAAAAAAGGAGACAGACTGGTGACCTGTGCTGGTGACCAGGTGTGGCATGGTCATTTTAAGCTTTTGTGAGCAGCTTCAGAGGCAAGAAACATATTGGTATTGCAGATATATACCCACAGCTTGAGGAGGTAAAGGTGTGATGTTTTTCTTCTTCCCCACACTTTGCTAGTGACCAGAGGTGAGAGGAGCCCCAACATGTGTACACCCCCTGGGAAGCTCTAACACGCCCAGCAACTGGGAGCTGCAAGTAGGTGAGTGCCATACTTAGGAGCCTCATTAAAGAATGGGGGAGCTATCTGTATTCATCCTGCTTGGGAAGGTCCGGTGCCAGATCTGCAGAGCTGGCCTAAGCCAGCCCTGGACTAGCCCTCACTAGGAGAAGCAGCTGAACAGACATGTGGGGGATAAAAACCAGAAAGGAAATAGTTGGCCAGTTGCTGTGTGGTCACCTTGAATTTATGCAGGCAAGAGGGCAGAGACATACTGCTCATTGGAGGAGAGAAAGATATGAAATTTTTTCTTGTACCCCATTTTACCCTGGTGACCATAGGTGTGGTCAGCCCCCACCTGCATACACTCCAAGCTAATGCTCTTAGGGCAGTCAGAGCCACATCAAAGGGAGTTGGGAACTAGCAGCACTAACCCCTGCACCTGGAATTAGGAATGGCTTGCTCTAGACCTGCAGAGCTATTTCTGGCCAGCCCTGAACTAGCAGGTCCTCTCACCCAAGGCTGCCATGATCCCCAAAAACCTTTGTGGTCTACATAAATTACTTCCAGGGTACCCAGAACAGACAACACCTAGCCCTATAGGAATGCCATCTAGGATTAATACTGTTACCTTCTCATCCCTTGCCCACCCATGATATGAGGTCCTTGGCTAGCAGGAGACCCAAGAATTTTCTCATCTCTGGGTCTAGCACCTGCTTTGTTTTTTTTTCTTTCATGGTTTTTGTTTATTCTTCCATCCTCTTCTTCCTCTCTCATGCTTTCTATTATTTCTATTATCTCTGTTTTACTTTTCATCTTCTTTTTTTGGTATCTACCCCTTTAACTCATTCTTATTCGTATGTTGTTGTTGTTGTTTCTCTTTGATTGTTGTAATCTTTTCCTTCTTGTTACCTACTTTTCCCTCTTTATCTGCTATTGTTTGCTTGTTTGTTTTCCTTTTCTCTAGTGTGTGCATTTTCTTTTCTTGTATCACCCAAAATAAGGCAGCAACCATGTCCACACCATCCAGTACACCCAGACATCTACAACCCCACCCACTGGGGAGAAGCCAATACCATCTGTTACACACCAGATCAATGACAACAGCCAACAGCAGCTAAATCCATCCTGAACTGAACTGCAAGTACAACACACAGAAATGATGCACAAGATCAGCCCCTAAACACATGCACCAATATGTAGTTGGTGAGTATCTAAAAATACACTAACATAAAATCATCAAATGTCACACCACAATGTCTTGAAAGCAACAGACCATTTCTGCTCACATGAAGAAACAAGACAGAGTGTCTCAAACAAGTGACTGGCAGAGCTAGAAAACATTTTTTTAAGGATAAAAGGGCATTAAAATGAAATGAAAGAGAATGATATTTAGGTACCTCCAAATGATTGACAGAAACATCAAGGAAAGTAAGGAAGAAAAAATCAGGAAAGCACAACAGGATCAAGCAAAATAGATAAAAGATGGAGACAATACAAAATCTGCAAATAAAAATCCAGACAATTAATACTAAGATTTCAGAACTGGGTAATACATTGAAAGGGCACAGGAGTAGATTTGGATAAATGGAATCCTGAATTAGTGAGTCACAGTGAGTCGGAACCGAGTCGATGGCACTCAACAAGAAGGAAGTCCTGGTGTGGCTCTGTGGGTTAATGCACTGGACTGCAAAGTTGGTTTGAACCGCAGTCAGTAGCTCAAGCTCACCAGCCATTTCTCAGAAACCCTATACAAGGTTGCTAGGAATCGAAACTGACTTAATGACACTTAATAGGAACAACAACAACAACATTATACATCTATCAATAATAGTAATATAGAATAATAATCAGAAACACCTCATAACATAAATGAATCTGGAAGACATTATATGCTGAGTGAAACCACTCAATCACAAAAGAGCAAATATTGTATGAGACCATTATCATAAAAACTTAAGGTTTTCATACTAAAAGCAACAATATTTGATGGTTACCAGGTGTAGGAGGGAAGGGAGAGTAGTAATTCATTGGCTAGAGGGTAGACACATGTTGACTCTGTGTCAGGGAGAGAAATATACAAAAAGGGGGAGAATAATATATAAGAAGAGGGAGGTTGGCAGAAGAATGATGAAGATAGATGAAGACACAGGGCAGTATATGTGGGATAAAGGGGATAGAGGTAGATAATAATATACACAAAACCTTGGAACAACAATGTCCTGTGTATTGATACATGGATTGAGACATAGGTTGAATGGGTAAGGGAGAAAGAGTGGGACATATAATTACAGCAGCAGAACACTTTCAGATATAGTGTCAGACGATGAAAACATTATGAAAAGCAATCAAACACTGTCAGACATAGTGCAAAAAGATGTGCCCCTCAGGTTGGAAGTCACTGCAAGAACAACGGGGGAAGAGCTGCCTCCTCAGAGCTGAAATTTTCAGAATGAAGTCAATCGAGCAAAACTTTGGGGACATTCATTTGTTGATGGGGCACAACTCAAAACTGAGGAGAAACAGCTGCAAACATCCATTAATAACTGGAACATGGAAGGTACAAAGAATGAATCTAGGAAAATTGGAAATTGTCAAAAATGAAATAGAACGTATAAAGACCAATATCCCAAGCATTAGTTAGCTGAAATGGACTGCTATTGGACATTTTGAATGTTACAGTCATATGGTTTACTATGCCGGGAATGACAAATTGAAGAGGAATAGTGTTACATTCACTGTCAAACAGAACATGTCAAGATCTTGAAGTACAGTGCTGTCTATGATAGGATAATATCCATATGCACAAAAGGAAGACCAGAACTCCTAGTGTGGCACTACAGGTAGGATAAAACTACAAGGTCAGCAGTTCAAATCCACCCCACTGCTCCTTAGAAACCCTATAAAGGATCACAATGAGTCAGAATCGACTCGACAGCACTTAACAACAAAAGACTGACTAGTAAACACCACTATCATTCAAATGTACACATCAACTACTAAAACCAGTGATGATGAAATTGAAGAAGGAGCTCTGGTAGCGTAGTGGTTACGAATCAGGCTGCAAACTTTTAAGGTCGCAGTTCGAAACTACCAGCTGTTCAGTGGGTGAAAGATGAGGCTTTCTGCTCCCATAAAGATTTACAGCCTCGGAAATCCTGTACAGGGTCGCTATGCGTCGTAACTGACTCCATGGCATATAACCACCACTACCACCACTATCTTCTGTCTGAAATTGATCAAACATGCAATCAAGATGCAGTAATAATTACTAGTGATGGAAAACCTGGCCTTGGTGATAGAAATGATGCCAGAGATCACACGGCAGAATTTTACAAGACCAATGACTAATTCATTGCAAATACCTTTTTTAAAACAACATTAAGACAATGAAACAGAATCCTGGGGTGGTACTGTAGGATAAGTACTGGACTGTTACAGGGTCAGTGGTTCAAACTCACCAGCTGCTCCTAGAAAACCCTATACAGGTTTGCTGTAAGTAGGAACAGATTCAACAGCACTAAACAACAACGTACGCATGGACCTCACCAGGTGGGCAACACAGGAATCAAAGTGACTACACCTGTGGGAATAGATGGTGGAACTCCAAGTTCAATATCATCAGCCAAAACAAGGCCAGGGGCTGACTGTGGAACAGACCATCAATTGCTCATATGCATGTTCAGGCAGAAGCTGAAGAAAAATAAAACAAGTTTTATGAGAGCTAAAATATAAAATCTTGAATATATCCCAAGTGAATTTAGAGATCACCTTAAAAACAAATTTGATGGATGAGGCACTAATGACCGAAGACCAGAAGAGGTGTAAGATGAAAACAAGAACATCAAACAGGAAGAAAGTAAAAGGTCATTAAAATGGGAAAACAAGAATTGACTAAAATGGGTATCAGAGGAGACTCTGAAACTTGCTCTCCAGCATAAAGAATATTCATAGTAGCATTATTCACAATGGTCAAAAGTAGACTCAACATAAATGTACCACCTGATGAATAAACAAAATAGGATCTATTCATACATGGATTATTTTTATTTTTCAACAATAAGAATAACTGATTCATACTTCAGCATGATTAACCTTGAAAACATTATGCTAAGTGTAAGATGATAGTTTCAAAAGAACACACAGTGTATGATTCCATGAAATTTCAAGACTAGGTGAATCTAAGAGACAGAAAGTAGATAAGTGCTTGCCTGAGGAGGTGGAAGTGTGTGCTACAGCTAGATGTAAGATTTCTTTCTTTAAAAACCCCACTGATGTGAAGTCGATTCGGAATCACAGTGACCTCATAGGACAGAGTAGAACTGCCAAATAGGGTTTACAAAGTTGTAAATCTTTACAAAAGCAAAGTACCACATCTGGTGGGTACAAAAAGACCTTGTGGTTAACAGATGAGCAATTTAACCCTGTGCACCAGAAATCCTCTTCCTTTAAAGGGATAAAAAAATGTTCTAAATTAAGATAGTGGTGATGGTTGTACAACCTTGTGAATATAGTAAAATAAAATTGAATATTTTAAATGAATATACTGACAGTATGTGGATTATACTATCTCAACAAAACTGCTTAAAAAAAGTTGTCACTAAAGAGGACATTCAGATGGCCTCCAAATATATGAAAAGCTGCCATCTAAAGTAAAAACCAGATTCACTGTCAATAGGGACATACACATCAAAACCATGAGAGACCATCTCACTTCACTAAGATGGCTAAGATTAAAAAAAGAAAGAAAATAAATTAATGTTAGTAAGAATGTGGGAAAACTGGATCCCTTATCCATTGTTGGTAAGTATGCAAAATGGTACAGTTATTGTACAAAACAGTGTACCAGTTCCTGAAAAAAAAAAAAAAAAAAACCCACTAAAATTAGAATGACCATTGTTGTTGTTGTTAAGTGCTGTAGAGTCAGTTTCGACTCATAGAGATTCTGTATGGTTTCCAAGGAGCGGATGGTGAGTTTGAACCACTGACCTTGTGGGCCATATAAGGTCTGCAATATCATTGCAATATCAACCACTGACTCTGTAAAGCAGGGGAGGGAACCTCTGACCTGCGGGCCATATAAGGTCTGCAATATCATTTGGTCTGGCCCTGTCAAAGCAACTGCAGTTCCAACCACCACCTTGTCATTAAGTGCTGTCTAGTAAGTTTCAACTCACAGAGACCCTGCATAGGGTTTCCAAGGAATGGCTGGTGAGTTAGAACCATGCACCTTGCAATTCAAATCGACCATGAGGTCCAGTGCTTTATACTACAGTGCCACACCAGGACTCCAGCAATCAAACTGTTGTTGTTAAGTGCTGTCCAGTTGTTTCAACCCATAGTGACCCTGTATAGGGCTTCTGAGGAACACCTGGTAAACTGCCTACCTTGTGGTTCAAACCGACTTTGCAGTTCAGCACATTAACCCACAGTGCCACAGGAGGACTCCAGTAATTACATTGTTGTTGTTGTTGTTAAGTGCCATCGAGTTGGTTCCAACCCAGAGCGACCCTGTATAGGGTTACCAAGGAGCAGCTGATGAGCTTGAACCCACCAACTTTACAGTTCAAACAGCTTTGTAGTCTGGCTCATTAACCCACTGTACCACACCAGGACTCCAGTAATCACATTAGGGGTGAGTTAATTAAATGTTTGACCAATATAGCAGGCTGAATTTTAAGTTGCCTCATCTTTCTCCCCGGGAGTGGTTGGTGGGCTTTGTGGTTTGCAGTTCAGTGTGTGTCATATGGAGCCACCATGCTCCCTTGTCTTAAATGTAATCATTTCTATATTTTCTCCAACAACAAAAAAAAGTCCAATAAATGGATTTCAGAAAGAAAAAAAATTCTACAGTTTTGCCTAACAACCTGGTCTTTGGAACCTAGCCATGACAATTAGTGAGAAGTAGGTGTATACCCCAAAGACATGAAAGTAGAGACTCAAGGAAAGTTCTACACCAATGTTCATCACAACACTATTCACAACAGTCAAAAGGCGCAAACCACCTAAATGAATGAGAAACAAAACGTAGTGCATACATAGAATGGAATACTACTAAGTCAGTAGGAGAAATGACATGTTTTCACATGGTACAATATGGATGGAGATTGAAGACATTTTGCTGAGCGAAATAAGTCAATCACAACAGGAAAAATATTACATGATCTCACTTATGTAAAAAGTCAGAATCCTGGTGTATAAAAACAAACACCTGATAAGATTTGGTTCCTTGGTTTGGAGGTTTAGGGTCATGATTTCATGAGACCTAATAATGTATTCAATGCTTCTATTCCACCTCCTAGTTCACTGCACAGTATCTAGTGTCTTAAAAGCTTGCAAGTAGTCATCCAAGGCACAATAAGTGGTCTTTATGTATTAACCTGTGGCAACAGAGGAAGAAGGACTAGAAGGAAGAAATGGAATGTGTAGCTATTTGCTTCCACGCACAATTGCCTTTTCTACCAGGAGAGCAGAAGAACTGCCTACTGGACAGCTACAACTATTGATTGGACAATTTGACCAAAGATGCTGTAATAGAATCCTGATCTAATGGGGGAAAATTCAGAGAAGAATTTCAAATCCCCATGGAATCTAGCTTTTCTGGAACCATGGAGGCTAGATGAGCCTCTGAATTTATTGCCCTGAAGTAACCTTTAAACCTTGAACCAAAAATATCCCAGATGTCTTCTTAAAACCAAACAACTGTTTATTGTAATTATTTTTAAAATATCTGCCTTGAGCACTACACGCTCTTTTAAGAACTATCTGTATCGGATCAAATTTGAAAAAAAACAACAAAAAAAGGTTAAGAACCTTGGGGATAGTAAATTTATGTTAATTGGGAAGGAACAATTAAGCAAAATAGCGTGGATGATGGCTGCACAACCCAAAGAATGCAATCAATATCACTGAATTTACACATGTGTATATTTTGCTGTGTATAGTCTCAACGACCATAACAAAATTAATAAAATTTAAAATAGAAAACAAAAACAAAAACAAAAACCCGGCTGCTGTCAAGTTGATTCCAACTCATGGCAACCTCATATTCATCAGAGAAGAAGTGTGATCCAAAGAGTTTTTAATGGATGATTTTTTAGAAGCTCACTGTCAGTCAACAGGGTAGACACACACAACTGCAATTGTAGAAGATATAGAACTAAAAGGGAGGAGTAGCTAATCTACCAGTAACATGATTCCAGGAACATCAAGAAGGAAGAAGGAGCAGGAGATCCTAGCTAGAAAAACAGTGAAGACAGGGGCGATGGTAGAGATGGTCGCATGAAGAAACTGAGCAGTTGTGGGCTCTAGGCCTATGGACTGAGTAAGGCTGTGTGCCTGTGGATAGGCGGCTGGCTTGCAGAATATGCCCTCTGCAGAATTTAAATTGATATATATCTTTTGTTTTGTATGTATACGTCAAATATTTTTTCTTTGTTCACTTGTGAAACCTAAAAGGTAAATGGAGAGACACAGGGAGGAAGTAGGATAATGCTGTTGCAGGGAGGGGATTGTAATCACTGAGCTGAAACAAAGCAGATAATTGGTTGAATTGAATCTTGTCTACAAACTTTCACTCGATTCACAATAAAAAGTGTTCTTTAAAAAAAAAAAGGTAGACACATTAATTTAGGTGAAGGGAAAGACAAATACAGTAAGGGGAAGGTCAGCACAAAATGATCAAAGCAAAGCAAGACATGAGAAGGAGCACAAGAGCTAAAGGCAACAAAGGTATATACTACTACACACACAAGCCTGCAATAACAGTAACTGACAATAATCTACAAGTAGATACACAGACATTCTAAGTGACCATGGGTGGAAAGGCAAATGGTACTAGAGCCACTAATATATATATATTTTTTTCTACATACATATTTCTGTATGCTATAAATATATCAAAAAACATAACAGAGCATATAAGGAACAACGCTATGAAAACTTGTTGTTAAGTGCTGTTGAGTCAGTTCTGATTCATAGCAACCCTGTATAGGACCTCAAAGGCATCTTAGCCACAACCAAATACTTTGAGAGAATGAGTTCTGGGGGGCTCAGGACCAGACTCTCAGGAACACTAACGTCAAGTGGTAATAACAAAGACAATATTTTACATCCTACTTTGGTAAGTAGTGATGGGGGTATTAAGTTTGTGCATGGCCATCTAATATGCATCTATTGATCACTCACCATTTGGAGCAAAGAATGATGAAAATGACACAAAGAAAATGAACAAGGTAGGGCCAGCAGGAGTCTGGGACATAGGCAAATAAGTTATGTGGTAGAACTCAGATATAACTAATAATTAGAGAATAGCTTCCTTTACTTCCTTCAGACCAGTTGGTCTCATCCCTTTCCTTATAAGAAATAAAGTTGCTGCCTTATAAGTTGTCATTTAAGTCTACTGCTTTCATCTCCATGCATACTGCCTTGAAAGACAATGGGAGTGGATTAAAGCACCAGCCTGTGAAATGGGCGAAGGCTCCAAGTATAGACCCAAACACTAAGAATAAGTGAAATAAGGTAAGAAGTATGTGCTGGATCTGAAAGCAGACAGTGCAGGGAAGCAGGTAAACATACGGTGGCACAAACAACTGCAGAACAAGGAGGGAGCCAGTGAAGGGGAAGAAAACAATTCACTGGTCATGTTGGTTAAAGGCCCACAAGAAGCAAGACCTGTGGGGTGCTGGTTAGAGATGCCCCAGTCTTGACTGAGTGTGGGCCGGAACTGGATAGTTGACTGTGTCTGCCCAGAAGTGAACTAGATCCATGCCAGTGAACTGGGACTAGAGAAGCGCTTTCTCCTGTTTTCTTCACCATACCTTTCTGGTGACCAGGAGTGAGGATTTTCCCAACCCCCACCAAACTGGTGGCTGGGGACACCTAGCCAGTTGTCCTACATCTACCAGATTTGTTTAGGCTGCCTTCCCACTCCCTCACACTTGCCCCAGTGGCCAACCATCACACCAATTCCCATGTAGGTCAAGTCCTGTGCCCATGGAGTCCATAGGATGACAGAGCACGCTATCAGGGAACTCAAGATCTGTAGCTGTGGCCTCCACCATTAGAGGTGCACACATGCACAGACTATGTGCTGGCCTCCTGCCCCCCTCCTAAGAGATATGTGCACCTGGGACTATCAAAACAAGCAGTATTATTTCAACATCTTTTTGTATTTTGTGTGTTTTTTTGTGTGTTTTTTTTTGGGGGGGGGGCTTTGTTTTTTCTCTCTCTTTTGTTTTTCCTTTACTTTTACTTCTACTTTACTGGTTTAATTTTTTTTCCTTCTTCCTCCCCTTCTTCCTTTATTTTTACCCATTTTTTTCTCATCCTTGCCCCTTTTCTCTTTCTTATTTTATTGTTGAACACAAAACTAATTTTTTTAACAACAAAAAAGTTAAAAACATTAAAATATATATAAACACTACTAAATTGTACAATTAAAAATAAAAATAACTTTAGAGAAGTACTTCTCTTACAAGTCATTGACACAATAAGAATTTTATCAAGTTACGATGTACAGTATTTTAAATATTTCTGTTAATGTTTTAAATAAGAAAGTAGCAACCCCATCAAATGATTTAAAACAATCTCCATAACTCAGCTACAGTTTACAAAGTAAGTGGAGAGAATAACAAGCTTTTTTCCAAAGCAGAAACAAACACTTCCAGCTGTAAATGGTAGTTAAATAAACTTAAGTGATTGCAAATCCTATGAAATGCAAACAGAGTGCACAAAAAACTTAGGGGGGGAAAAAGATGAAGGGGAGGGAAGAGGGAGCTATAAGCATGGGAACATAAATATCATGTCAGTACAAAATCTGTATCTTATCAGTTTATAATATACAATAACTTAAAAAATGTGAAAACTCACAGCCTAAAGTAGTGCAATCAATGCTTTACATCAACCACCCAGGAATAATTATACCAAACTGTAGTAAGTACATATAAGACAAAATTATTAAAGCAATACCCACTAACAACATCAACCAATTCTATGTGAAATATAATTCATGAAGTAGGACATGAACAGACAGACACTTCACCAAGGAAGACATTCAAGTAATCAACATATGAAGAAATGTTCAAAATCACTAGTCATTAGAGATGCATATTAAAATAACAGTGAGATATCACCTCATAACAGCATTAACAGGGAAATTAAAAAACAAAACAGAACAGAAAACAACAAATGCTGGCAAGGGTGTGGAGAGAATGGGACCCTCCAACATTGCTGGTGGGACTATAAAATAACTCTGAAAAACAGTATAGCGTATCCTCAGAAAGTTGGAAATAGAAACATCTTACGATCCAGCAAAAAAATCCACAAAATATATCCACACACACAAAAAGAACCAGAACACGAGTAAATATGTGCACACCATGTATCTACATCACACCATTCACAATGGCAAAAATATGGCAACAGTCTAAGAGCCCATCAATGGAAGAATGGGTAAAGAAACTGGTACATACACACTATGCCACCTTGAAACAACAAAGAAGCTGCAAATCACCTCATAACATGGACGAACCTTAAGGACATTATGCTGAATGAAATTAGTCACAAAAGGACAACTATTGCATAAGGCCATTATTGTAAAAGCTTAAGAAGATTTCCAATCTAAAAGAAAAAAATTTTGATGGTTACCAGGGGTGGGAGGGAGGGGCCAGTAATTCACGAGTTAGGGGAAGACACATGACAGTCTGGTGATGGGGAGGGCAATATACAAGGAGAGGGAGGGCAACAGGCACGAAGAGGGAGGGGCAGATAAGGAAGTTAGGGGTAGACTTAGGGAGGCATGTTGTTGTTAAGTACAGTGGAGTCGGTTCCGACTCATAGTAACCCTGCACAGGGTTTCCGAGGCTGTAAATCTTTATTGGAGCAGAACGCCTCATCTTTCTCCCACGGAACTGCTGGTAGTTTCGAACTGCTGACCTTCAGGTTAGCAGCCCGATTCGTAACTACTACGAATAGGATAGAGGTAAACAGTGATGTATATACAACCTGTGAACAACAGGGCTCAGTGATACAGGGATCGAGGTATAGTTTGAATGGGTAAAGGAGGGGAAATAATGTTAAGGTGCTTAACTGTCTTATGGATATTGGTTTCCCCTGCCTTCTATTGTAAAATAGATACTTAAATGGGATAGAAAGGAATATTGGGAAATATGATTATAGAAAGCTAGTAAGCCTTGTAAGTCTTCAGCCTATAACTTACTAAAACTTGTAAGTCTTCAGCCTATAACTCATTGGATTAGCTAAAACGGGAATTAAAACTTGCCCAGGGAAATAGGCTTCTTGTTAAATCTTTGTGGAGTATGGGGCTTTGGTGGTATCCTAAGCCCCACCCAGAACTTCCAAGGTGAGACATTCCCACTTGGAGAGACATGCAGACCAACCCAGAACAGCTAGAGGAGAAAAAAGTAGCAACCAGTAGAAAAAAAGTGAACTGTTTGGTTGTTAGAATAGCAAGCAAGCAGTTTGTTTGCCTTGGAGTCATCAAGGCAAGAAAATTCAGCTCATCAGGGTAAACCCCCTTCTAAGACTGAAACTCAAAGGGAACACACACAAGCAGTTTTGTATGCTCGCTGGTAGCTGCCCTGGTCTACTTGTGAGTGGAAGTGGGGGAAATGCAGCAATGACGACATGGGCTGGGTCTGGCCATGTGCCATTGACATCCATTGATGATGGAATGAGAGAAAGACGAGGAAGGGCTGACTGGCCTAAAGGTTAGGGAAGCATGTGAACTCCGGAGCCCATGGACACTGACCTAGTCACTGGAAGCGAGATCTAAGAATGAAGCGGCCAGCTGGTCTGAAGATAGGTGAAGCATGCAAGAATTCCCAAACTTGCAGATAGTACTTATTTGACCTAGCTTGGACGGCTAGTTGACCAGAACTTGACCAGATGAAGACAAAGAAGTTTAATACTGGAAGCAAGCACAAATTGCTACAATTTGACGAACTAGACCTTTACTTATAGATGTAGTTGCTCCAATTCCAACAGAAAGAGAAGTAATTTTCATATCAAGGATCAAACTTGTCTCCTCTGTACATCAGGTTGATAGGGACGGGCAACTTAAACATTGGCTATCAAAAATGGGGGGGTTATAAAGGCACTAAGTGGCTGGTTTCTAAGCTTTCATGATGTACTTAGTTTTAGAACTAGGGTGGGTAAGGTAGACTCCCCACTGAATAGTTGTCCTCTTTTCCAGATGGGTCTATTGAAAGATGATGGTGGAGGCTGGGGCTAGGAATTAACTATTCAGTTTGTGTAACTGTTATCAGGACTAATTATGATAGTCACAACTATAAATATAAAAGATGTGTAACTAAAAGGGGGGAGCAGTTAATCATCCATTTCAGGAACAGAGGACTCTAGGAACAATAAAAGGGAAGAGTATGAGTGGAGCATGGGCTCCTAACCATCAAAGCAGGGTCAGCAGAGATAGTGGCAGAGGCACTGGCATAGAGAAAGAGAGAGAGCAGAGGGCTCTAGGCCCATGGACTGAGAAAGGCTACATGCCCATGGGCAGGAGGATGGCTTGCGAAGTATGTATGCCCTTTGGACATTTAAATGAATATGTATTTTCTGTTTTGTATGTGCACATCATAAAAAACAAACAAACAGGAATCGAGGTAAACACTGTTGACTGATGGTACATGGAGAGGACTGTAATCATTGCAATGAAACAAAATATGATTTACTGAATGCAAAATTGATCATCTTCCCTATAAACTTTCATTCAATTCACAATAAAAACTTAGAAAAGATATGTATATATGCAACTATTCTGGCTCAATCACCAGTGATCAGAGTGAAATTCTGAATTATTTACTAAATATAAAAGTAATCATTCAAAGTCTTGGTATTAAACAAGAATCCTGGTGTGGTACATGGTCAGTGGTTTCACCATCTGCTCCTCAGAAAACCCATACAAGATTGCTAAGATCGAGTTGGAACCAACTGAACAGCACATTAACAGCAAAAGCTATCATTCAAGAGAAAAACTGATATCCAGTATACTCACTCTACCCTCACCCCTCTGCACAACTCCAATAAAATTAATACATATGTTGTTAAGTGTCGTTGAGTCGATTCCAACCCATAGCGACCCTGAATAGGGTTTCCAAGGAGCAGCTGGTGAGCTTGAACTGCCGACCTTGCAGTTCAAACAACTTTGCAGTCTGGCACATTAACCCACAGTGCCACATATGTCTATTTTCAAGTATCCATTCCAGAACAACAATATGAAGTTTCAGTGAAAATGTAATTATATCTTGCTAACAGTACAGACACTGACACAACTTCGTAATACTCCGGCATTGGAAAAATGTGCTACATAAGACCTTGTAAAGTGTTCAAGAGCAAAGATATCAATTTAAGGACTAAGGTATACCTGACCCAAACTGTGGTATTTTCATTAGCATCATATGCATTGGAAAGTTGGACAATGAATAAGGAAGACCGTACAAAAAACAGTGTACTTACTTATTGTACAGTGCCATTGTGCTCCTTAAATCTCAACTGATGGGCTATCAAAATAAGAGTAAGCAACTATTGTAGAGTAACAGAAAAAATCTAATTCATATTAGGAACTCAGAGACTACCTCGCTGAGCAAGTGATGTTTACACTAACAAGTGAAGAATCCAAATGGAATGACCTAAATAGAAGACCAAACAGGAGGCATAGTGTAAAGACCCTGATGCCAACTGAAGAGAGGACAGTACAGTGAGCACCCTGCCCAACCTCAGTGAGTAAGCGTTCTCACTGAAAATGAAGTCATTAATAAAACTTAGACATGGAAGGGGTACATGCAATTTAGGTTTTAGAAAGATCCCTCTGATTACTTGCTTTCATAAAGACTTGTTGCTCTTAAATGACGTCAAGTAGGTTTTGACTCATAGCAACCCTGTTTAGGGTTTCTGAGGAGCAGCTGGTGGGTTTGAACTGCTGACCTTGCAGCTCAACCTGACCTTGTGGTCCAGCACATCATCCTGTAGTGCCACACCAGGATTCATGGTAAAGACTAGAGAGGGTGAAAAGTAGACTCAAGAGAGGCTGCTGCAGGGCTTCAGATAAGAGATAAAGGCCAGCATTCATTTGGTGGCAATATACAAGGGTAAGTGAAAAATCTCTGTTAGGGTTCCAGTTCAGAATACATCCATGCACAGATGTATTCCAAACAAAACAGGTTTAAATATGTTAAATATCTCTCTGTGATCAGTATATTGCTGCAGACAAGTTATCTTAGTCTTGTTAGGGTGCTTTCAAAAACAGGATACTCTTTTTGCCATAAGGAAAAAAAAAAACTATTTTCAAGTTGTTGTAGTTGTGTTGAGTCTGTTGAGTCTGTTCTGACTCATAGCATACAAGGAATTAACTATTCAGTTTGTGTAACTGTTATCAGGACTAATTATGATAGTCTTCGAAACCCTATATAGGGTTTCGAAGGAGCAGCTGGTGAGTTTGAACCACTGGCCTTGCAGTTCAAGTGACCTTGAAGTCCAGTGCATTAACCCATAGGTACACACAAGGACTCGCTAAAATATTTTCAGCAAAACTTAAGGAGACATCTTCTGTATCATTGAAGTTTTGCAACAAGTTTACAGAAATGCTGTCTCACACAAAACAGCAGATTTTGGATGGATCAAACATCTTAAGGGAGATCAGAAAAACCTCAAATATAAGACAAAAGAAGATCATTAGTCTCAACAAAAGGAGAAATTGTACCTGAAATCCAGAAACTGGTAGAAGACAACCATAAAATTACCACTAATGAAACAGCTACTGAAGCTGGATTATATGAAGAAGAATGTCGTATCAGGATTGGAGAAAGACTCATTAACAGTCTGCAATATGCAGATGATACAACCTTGCTTACTGAAAGTGAAGAGGCCTTGAAATTCTTACTGATGAAGAACAAAGACTAAAAGGCCTTTGCTATGGACTGCACCTCAAACAAAACAAAAATTCTCACAACTTGACCAATATATAACATCATGATAAACGGAGAAAAGATTGAAGCTGTTAAAGACTTCATTTTCCTTACATCTATAATTAGCACTCATGAAAGCAGCAGTCAAAAAATCAAACAACTTGTTGCACTGAGTAAGTCTGCTGCACAAAGCCTCTTTAAAGTGTTCAAGAGCAAAGATAGCAGCTTGAGGCATAAAGTACGTCCGACCCAAGCCATGGTATTTTATTTTTCGCCATGGCATTTTAAATAATTTCATGTGCATGTGGCAGTTGGACAATGACTAAGGAAGACTATAGAAGAATTGATGCATTTGAGTTGTTGTATTAGAGAATAATATTAAAAGCACCACGAACTGCCAGAGGAGCAAACAATTCTATAAGGTTGAGTCAAATATTATCCATACTCCGGTTATATTAAAAAGCCCATCCACGACTACAGCAGATGACACTGAACATGAACATGAAATGATTCTGACAAATAGAAGAGGGACAGTGGATGATGTGGCAAATCATTTGCAAATCAGTCATGGCTTTTCCTATGAAATAATCCATGACAATCTTGAGTTTTGAAAAGTTTGTGCAAGATGAGTACCAAAACAACTCACAGAAGAGCATAAACAGAAGTGCTTGGACATGTGCAAAAAAAAAAAAAAAAAAAAACCAATACTCAAAGGAAGGTAAAAGTTTCTTTAAAAAAATCATTCCTGGTGATGAGACATGGGTTCATCACTATGAGCCTGACAGTAAACAGCAGTGTGTGGAATGCAACCATCCTCAATCATTGTCCAAGAAAAAGTTCAAAAGTTCAAAACCATCAGCAGGAAAATTGATGCTTAGAGTTTACTGGGATTCTCAAGAGCCAGTATTGGAACATTATCAGGAAAAAAGCTCAACGATCAACAGTGTTCATTACAGTGAGATGTTCACTGAAGAGCTGCAGCCTAAACTTCAGATAAAACACAGAGCTATCATTGTGATCTTGTATGACAGTACACGGCCACACACCTCTGCCCACACTGTTGACACTGCAAAAACTTCATTTTGAAGCATTAAAACATCCTCTCTATAGTCCTGATCTTGCTCCACTGGACTTTCCTGTTTAGTTCCGAAAGCATCCCTTAAGAAGACAAAGATTCACCTCTGACAAAGAAGAGAAGACAGAGGTTGCATTCATGGCTTGCAGGACAGCCTAAAACACTTTTTTAGTAAGGGAATACAATTGCTTGTTGACAGATGGATAAAGTGTATTGAAGAGCAAGGAGATTGTGTTAAAAAATGATGTATTTCTCTATTCTAAAAATTGATTAAAATAAATTTTACAGCTAGAGTGCAAAGAATTTTGAATACCCCTGATACGTTAGAAGTAGTACAGACAGAATGCTACTTAGAAGCTAAGATGGCAAGACTTTGTTTCTTATACTTTGGATATATTATCAGGAGGGACCAGTCCCTGGAGAAGGACATCTTACTTGGTAAAGTGGAGGGTTGCCAAAAAAAGAGGAAACCCACCCCCCTGCCCATGGGGATGGACTGGCACAAAGGTATCAGCAATGGGCTCAACCATAACTATTGTGAAGATAGCATAGACTGGGCAGTGTTTCATTCTGTTACTCATAGGTTCATTATGAGTTAGAACCCACTCAACAGCACTTAACAACACACACAGCAGCAATCAAAACAGTCTGTTACTAACAAAACAACGGACACACCAAGTAGTAGAAAAGAATCAAGAGCCCAGAAATAAACCCACATATGGTCAACTGATTTTTGCCAAGGATACTATGTCCATAATGGAAAAAGAAGAGTCTCTTCAATAAATGATGTTAGGAAAATTGATTGCCAGTACTGAAAAATGAAGTAGGATACATGCCTCATACTCTGTACAAAAAACAAACTCAAAAGTGATTAACTACCTAAATATGAAAACTAAAGCCATAATATTTTAAATGAAAATGCCTTCAGCCTATAATTGTTTGGGTTTACTAAAAGGGAAGTTAGAATTTGCCAAGAGAAATCAGCTTCCTGTTAAGTCTTTGCAGAGTACAGGGCTTTAAGTGGAATCCTGAACCCCATCTACAACCTTCTGAGTCAGGGCACTTACATTTGAAAAGATAACACAAATCAACCCAGGACTGCTGGAAGAACAGAAGATTCTTATTGAAACAAAGAACTGCAGAAGAATGCTCACTGTCTGGTTTTTTAAGTTTCAAGCAGGCTCTTTGCTTTGGAGGCATCAAGGCAAGAAGCCAGTCCATCAGGGAAACCATCGTCTAGGACTGAATGTTAAAGGGAACCCAAAAATAGTATGCTCACTGGTGGCTACCTAGGTCTACTACTTGTGAGTTGGAGTGGGGGAAATGCAGCAATGAAGACATGGGCTGAGTTTAGACATATTCTATTGACACCTGTTGACTTGAGATGAGAGAGAAAAGAGGAAGGGCTTGCTGGTCTTAAATTTAAGGAGTTGTGTGACCTCCTGAGTCCATGGGCACTGATCTAGTCCCTTGGGGCCAGGACTGAGAGGAAGGGGCCAGCTGGTCTGAAATGCAGGGAGGTGTGTGCGAACTCCAAAGCTTGCAGCTGGTACCCATTTCACTTAGCTTGGATGGCTAGGGCTGAGTTGACCAGAACCCAACCAGATGAAGGTAAAGATATTTAATACTGTGAACAAGTGTAAACTGCTACAATTTGATGAACTGTACTTTTTCTTATGGATGCAGTTGCTCAGAATTCCAACCAGAATGGAAGATTTTTCATATCAAGGAACATGCTTGTCTCCACAGTATACTGAGTTGATGTTGTTGTTGTTAAGTACCATTGAGTAAGTTCCGATCCACAGCGACCTTGTATAGGGTTTCCGAGGCTGTAAATCTTTACTGGAGCAGAAAGCCTCATGTTTCTCCCGCAGAACTGCTAGTAGTTTTGAATTACTGACCTTGAGGTTAGAAGCCTGACTTGTAACCACTACGTTATCAGAGCTCATTTGATAGGGACAGGCAATTTAGACAATGACTATCAAAAATGGAGTCGGGGGCAAGGGCCATAAAGGCATGAAGTGGCTGGCTTACAAGCTTTCATTGGTGTGCTTAGTTTCAGAATGAGGGGGGTAAGGTAGAATCCTCACTGAATATTTATCTTTTCCAGATGGGTTTGGTGAAAGGGGGTAGGGAATGATGTTGATGGGATTTAATGATTCAATTAGGAGTAAATGTTAGCAGGATTCATTGTGATTGTCAAAACTGTAACTGTAGAAAATGTGTAACTAAAAGGAGCTCTGGTAGCGTAGTGGTTACGAATCGGACTGTGAACCTCAGGGTCAGCAGTTCGAAACTACCAGCTGTTCCATGGGAGAAAGACGAGGCTTTCTGCTCCCTTAAAGATTTACAGCCTCGGAAACTCTGTACAGGGTCGCTATAAGTCAGAACTGACACCACAGCACATAACAGCAACAACAAAAGGGGGGAGTAGTTAAATCTTTCATTTCAGGAAAAGGACCATCAAGAAGGAAGAGCATCAGTGGAACATGAAACCCCTACCCAGAAAAGTGGTGACAGCATATACAGTGGCAGAGATGGTGGCATGGAAAGACAGAACAGCAACTGGCTCTCGACCCAGGACTGAATAAGCCTGTGTGCCTGATGGCAGGATGCTGGCTCGCAGAATATGACCTTTGGACATTTAAATTAATATATATATATTTTTTGTTCTGTTTTATTTGTGTGTGTGTATCAAATATTTTTGCTTTGTTCATTTGTGACATACAAGCTGTAAATGGGGAACCACAGGGAGTAAATCGGATAACTGATGCTACAAGGAGGGGGCTATAATCAGTAAGATGAAATAAAGTGCATGATTTATTGAATGTAACACTGCTGATCTTGTTTGTAAACCATCACTCAATTCACAATAAAGTAAAAAAAAAAAAGAGAGAGAGAGAAACTAAACTATGTACTGCATTAGGTAAATCTGTTGCACAAGGCCTCTTTAAAGAGTTTAAGAGGAAAGACACCAGTTTGAGGACTAAGATGTGCCTGACACAAGTCATGGTATTTTCAATAGCCTCATATGCATGAGAAAGTTGGACAATAAATAAGGAAGACCATAAAATAATTAATGCATTGAGTTATGGTGTTGAAGAATACTAAGAGTACCATGGACTTCCAGAAGAACAAACAAAGTTGTGTTGGAAGAAGTTCAGCCAGAATGTTCCTTAGGAGACAGGATGGTGAGACTTCATCTCTCATACTTCAGACATGTTATTATGAAGGACCAGTTCCTGCAGAAGGACATCATGCTTGGTAAGTAGAGGGAGACCCCCAATGAGATGGATTGGTACAGAGACAACAGCAATTGATTCAAGTGTTAACAATAATTGTAATGATGGCGCAGGACCAGGCAGTGTTTTGTTCTGTTGTGCATAGGGTCACCATGAGTTGGAGCTGACTTTATGGTGTCTAACAACAATATTGTGTGAGGACTTGATGTTTTAGAGCTGCGGCAGCCATCTTGTGATCCTAAGGCATAAGCCAAGAGAAGTATAGAGAGACCTAACACCATGGCATCACTGAGGCGATAAATCCTGAATTTAATGAGAGGCTTCTTAGAGGAACTGATTCATTTGTTTCAACAGAATTTATTTTTCAGGGCAGTTTTAGGTTTTACCGAAAAAAGTGTACAGAAAATACAGAGTTCTTATATACATTCCTTTTCCTCCATGTACATGGTCTTCTTTTATTATTATCTTGCATTGAAATGTAGTACATTTGTTATAATTGATGAACTGATGATGGTAGCGTAGTGGTTACGAATCGGGCTGCGAACCTTAAGGTCAGCGGTTCGAAACTACCAGCCGCTCCGCGGGAGAAAGATGAGGCTTTCTACTCCCGTAAGGATTTACACCCACGGAAACCCTGTACAGGGTCGCTATGGGTCGGAACCGACTCGACGGCACTTAACAACAACAACAACAACAACAAAGTTCATATGATACATTATTAACTAAAGTTCATATGATACATTATTAACTAAAGTTCATAATTCATATTAGAGTTCCTTTTGTGTTATACAGTCTTAATGGGTTTTGGCAAATGCATACTGTAATGTGTTCACTATCACAGTATCTTACAGAATAGTTTCATTGCCCAAAAAATGCCCTGTGCTTCACCTGATAGCTCCCTGATGTCTTTACTGTTTATAGTTTTGCCATGTCCTGATTGTCATAGAATTAGAATCTTTTAATATGTAGCCTTTTCAGAATGGCTTCTTTTACTTATCAATGTGCATTTAAGGATCTTCCATGTCGTTTCATTACAAAATAGCTCATTTCTTTCTGTTACTGGGTAGTACTCCACTGTATGGGTACATCACAGCTGTCTATCCATTCATCTATTTCAAGAAATCTTGGTTGCCTCCAGGTTTTGGCAATTATGAATGAAGCTTTTATAATCATTGTCGGGGAAGAGATAATGTAAGGGCAAAACTGACAGACCTAGCTTTTGGCAATGTATTATCTAGCATAATAACAAAAGCATTAACAACAAAAGACAAAATAAATAAACTTAACCTGATAAAACTGAGCCCTTGTGTGGTACTGTCTGATAAGCACTGGACTGCTAACCTCAAGGTCAGCAGTTCAAACCCACCAGCCACTCTTGGAAATCTTACACAGGGTTGCTAAGAGTTGGAACCAACTTGATGGTATTTAACAATAATCTCATAAAATTAAAAACTTCTTTTCATCAAAAGATTTTACCAAAACAATGAAGAGACAAGCTACCAACTAGAAGTATACCTCTAGAAATCATGTAATAGATACAAATCTAATAACCAAAACATTTATAAAACTTCAGCAAATTAACAACAAAAAGACAAATAACCCAATAATAAACTGTGCAAAGGACTCAAATAGATAGTTCATTAAAGAGAACATTCAAATGGCTACCAAACACCTGAAAAGAAGCTAAACATTATTAACGATCAGAGATGGAAATCAAAACCACAATGAGGTAACATTTCAATCCTACTGTTGTTATTGTTAAGTACCATGAAGTCAGTTCCCACTCATAGTAACCTGTATAGGGTTTCCAAGGAGCAGCTGGTAGATTTGAACCACTAACCATGTGGTTAGCTGTCCAGTGCTTATACTACAGTGCCACAGCAGGACCCCTTCAATTCTACCAGGATGGCTTAAAAAATAGAAACAGTACATGTTGGCAAAGATATGGGGAAATTGATCAGAATCCAAAATGATGCAACCACTGTGGAAAACAATGTGGCAGTTCCTAAAAAAAACTAAACACCGAACTATCATGCTGTTGTTAAGTGCCATGGAGTCAATTCTGACTCATAGCAAGTATGAGTATAACCCTGTATATACCCCTGTTTAGGGTTTCCAATGAGCAGCTGGTAGATTTGAATTGCTGACCTTGTGCTTCGCAGTACAATGTTGGTCCTACTGTGCCACACCTGAAGTCCACAGAACTATAAGACCCAACAATTCCACTCCCAGATATATATCCAGAAGACACGAAAGCAGAGACTCAAACAGACTTGTATTCTAATACTCAACACAGCACTATTTACAATAAGCAAAAGGTATGAAGAACAACCTAAGTGCCCATCAATGAATGAAGGCATAAACAAAACTATGGTACACACTAAGGGGCTTCAAAACGTTAGTGGTAAAATTTCATTACCTTTTTATTCCATTTTTTCCACAAACTTTTTTGAAGTCCCCTGGTATAATGAAACACAATACAGCGCTAGAAGGAGAAATTATGTTTTGGTTTGGTTTTAACTTTTTATTTTGAATTGAGTGAAGGTTTATAGACAAAATGATGTTTTACATTCAACAAATCATACACTTTGTTTCAACTCAATGATTGCAATCCCTTCCATGTAACAAGTTATCCTTCCTGTGGTTCCTATTTCCATCCCATACACCTTACACCCAGCTTTGTCCTTTAAGTACATGTTGGCCTTTGGAATTTGATGATTGACCTTTCCATGGTGAGCATAACTTACTAGCGTGTTGTTCCTCCTAGATACCTATCTACTGCTTGGCTGAAAACTGCCGAGGGCGAGGTGCTTTTCAGACTTGAAGGGTGGTCTCAAGTTCCTTCAGTGTCCTTACCAGTAAGCCCAGTCTTTTTACTTATTTATTTAACAATGTTGAGTTTTATAACTGTTGAAACATGCCTCAACATGAATGGAGGTGGAAAAAATTACACTCAGTGAAATAAGTCAATAAGAACAGGACAAACATTGTGTGACCTCATATAAATAGAAAGTAAAGACAAATGTACAGAGTGAACATTCCTACAGGTTACCAAAAAGGGAAGGGGGAAAAAAAAAAAAAGGAGTTATTGCTTATGAAGTACTGAGTTTTATCTTACGGTGATAGAAAAAAAAATACAATAAAGATAGAGTTGTACAGCTGATTAATGTAACCACTGTTAACAAGCTGGACCCTTGTAAAAAGTTAAATTGGCCAAGTTGTGTGACAGATACATTTACAACAACGACACAAACAGAGAGGGAAACAACGAGTATCTGCAGAGGCTACTTATATATAACCAAACCCCTCTAGGATTAGGCCTCTTAGTTTGGAGCTTTAGGGTCACGGTTTCATGGAACACCCCACTTAACTGGCCTAATAATATGTTGGCTTATTGATTTAAAAACGACAATCTTGTACAATCATGACTGTTTATTCCAATACAGGCCTATTAACCCTAAAAGAAAAGCCTCCTTTATGAATATTAAAACCCCATCAAATATACTTTAGCCCTACAAAAGAGTAATACTCAAGAAAAATACTGTTAATCTTTTCATCAAATAAGGATTCAAAGGAAATACAACAACCAAGCAATTAATAAAAACCCTAAGAAAGATAAAGTGCTACCATAACAACTGGTATAATAATGTTTTCAAGAATAGGTTGATTTACAAAAAGAAAAAAAATTATAAAAACTTCTTTAATTATTTAAACAAAATTTCTCTTTTCTCTTAACTTTCTCCACATTGTATACATATATAAAAAGGTTCTATAATAAAAATGGCTATTTTAACTTACCATTCCACTGGAATTATTTATTCCATTCATATTAATTTTTGTTACAAATCTAACTGATGGAGGTGCTTCAGGATATTTAGGTCCACATTCTACTTTCAGGCTATATATTCTGTTTTCATAATTTGTCTGGAAGGCAAAAAAAAAGACAATCCAAATTACAATACCTAAAACAATAATGTCCAAATGACTGGATAGAGGAAAAGCACAATATGAATGCACTTGATATGAATATGTTAATGATCAAGAGTTCACTGTTCTACATTCAACTGTATTTTACCTATAAATTAAAAACATAAAGTGCAGCGAGCCATACTTAAAAGTAGAGATTTTGTAAAATTAAAATAATACTACAAAGTAATATCAATATGATCAGAACTTGTTTTTTTTTGGTATTGTTTTGGGGGGCAGGTTGCAATGTATACAATAAATGAGAAGGGGGGAAAACAAAATTCAAATTTTAATTAACAGTTGCTAAGGAGCTCTGGTAGCGTAGTGGTTACGAATCGGGCTGCGAACCTTAAGGCCAGCAGTTCGAAACTACCAGCCGCTCCACGGGAGAAAGATGAGGCATTCTGCTCCCGTAAAGATTTACAGCCTTGGAAACCCTGTACAGGGTTGTTATGGGTCGGAACCAACTCGACGGCACTTAACAACAACAATTGATTTATTCACTTCTGTAAAGGTCTGATTTGTCTAAAACCCACCCACTGCCATTGAGTCAATTCTCATAGCAACACCTAATCCACAGTGCCCAGCCCTATTGATTCCTATTGCGTCAGTGTTAATTATTAATACTGTCCGAAGTTATTATCCAACTGGACCCTTTGAGAACATAAGTTGTTGTAAAATGCTGAGTCGACTCTGACTCATAGCGACCCTGTACAGAGTTTCCAAGGACAAACTGGTAGGTTTGAACCAACTTGACAACTAAGAGTCAAAACTGACTCCACACATTTAACAATAATTTACATTATAAGGAGTGCTTGTGGTGCTGTAAGATAAACACTAGATTGCTAAACACAAGGTTGGCAGTTCAGACCCACCAGCAGCTCCACAGGAGAAAGATGAGACTTTCTGTTCTGATAAAGATATACCCTCAGTGAGCCTATACAGGGTGAGTGGGAACCAACTCAGTGGCAGTTAACAAAAACACCACTTTACATTATAAAGGATCCCTGGTGGTAGCAGCTTTAGGCTGCTAACCTCTAGGTCAACAGTTCAAACCCACTAGCCACTCTAGAGAAAGATGAGGCTATTAGCTCCTGTAAGGAGCTCTGGTAGCATAGTGGTTACGAATCAGGCTGCGAACCTTAAGGTCAGCGGTTCGAAACTACCAGCTGCTCCGCGGGAGAAAGATGAGGCTTTCTACTCCCGTAAAGATTTACACCCTCGGAAACCCTATACAGGGTCGCTATGGGTCGGAACCGACTCAATGGCACATAACAACAACAACAATAACAACATTAGCTCCTGTAACGATTTATACTCTTGGAAACCCTATAGGGGGTTACTATGAGTAGGAATCAAGGAAACCTGGTAGCATAGTGGGTTATGAGTTTGGTTGCTAACTGCAAAGTCAGCAATTTGAATCTACCAGGTGCTCGGCAGGAGAAAGATAGGCTTTCTGCTCTCATAAGGATTTACAGCTTCTAAAATCCTCTACAGGGTTCAATACGAGTCAGAACCAACTCCACGACACACAACCACCATCACCACTACCATGATTTGGAATCGGCCACAGTAGTAGGTTTCATTTTGTTTAGGGTTTCCAAGGAGCGGCTCATGAGTTTTAAACCACTGACCTTGCCATTCAAACAGACCTTGTGGTTCAAACCAAGCTTGTGGTCCCACTGCTTATCCTACAGTGCCCCACTAGGACTCCTAGGTTTGGTTTTAGTATGTGGCTATTTATATTATATTTATCTTGTACTGCTTTTTTTTCTTTGCTTTTTTCATTGTGTCAGATTTTGTTGTTGTTGTCATTAAGTGCTGTCGAGTCAGTTCCAACGTGCTACCCTGCATAGGGTTTTCAAGGGGCATCTTGTAGGTTTGAACTGTTGACTTTGTGGTTCACAATCCAGTGCTGATCCTACAGTGCCACACCAGGAATCTGTTATGTTAAACGGTATCTCAATCATAAACTTTAATTACTATCACATTAAAAATCAGTCATTTTAAAGTTATCAGGTTTAAAGGTACTACATTATTAGTGTTGTGTGCCATTAAGTCAGCTATTCCGCAAAGCAACCCTATGTGACAGAGGAGCACAGCCTAGAGGGCTTCCTATGCTAAAATCTCTGTGGAAGCAGACTGCCAGGTCTTTCTCCTGTTTTGGCTAGCAGCCCAGAGCTTAACTCAGGCTCCTAGCGAAATGACTACGCACTTGGCTGCCAATCAAAGGGTTAGTGGAATGAACCCATCCAGTGGCTCAATAGGAGATAAAATGTGACAATGTGCTCCAGTAAAGATTATAACCAAGAAAACTCTGGGGCAGTTCTACTCTGTCACTAGGAGTCGGAATCTACATGATTTTACAACAACAACAAGAGGTATCCAGGGATTATTTTCATGCCTATAATTACCTCTTCTCATCTCCTTACGCTTTTGTTCACTTGGTTGCTTAACAGTATAACATTAAAATAGGAAAGTGAAAAATTAATAAAAATGCAATTTTAATATCTGCTGCTTCCTATCTAAAACTGAAAAGAAATACATGCTACAATATTGGTGAAGCTTGAAGACTTATGTTGAGTAAAATAAGTCAATCAAATAGGACAAATATGATATGACCTCATTTATATAAAAAGATTAAGAAAGGAGAAATACATAGAGACTAAAGTTTATTAGTGGTCATCACTAGGGATACATGGTAAGGTAAACACAGGACCGCAAGGTCGGTCTGAACTACAATGTCGGCAATTCAACTTCACCCACTGCACCTTGGTAACTCTATATTGTGTCGATATGAGTTGGGACCGACTTGGCGGCACATAACAACAATAGGGGTAGGTGGGAGGGAAAGAGTAAGATTATTATTAATGGAGTACTAAGTTTCTGTTCATGGTTTGATTATAGGCAAGGATGTACAGCCAAATATTTTAAGTCTTATCAGTAAGATGTACATCTGTAAAAGTTGAATTTGTCGAAGTTATGCAATAGTTACATTTACAGAAATGATACACACACACACACAAGAGTAGCTACTGAGGCTACTCAGTATATTAGGCAGTTTATATACAACCAAACACCTCATGTGTTTGGAGGTTTAGGGTCATGGTTTCATAAAACATCCCAGTTAACTGACCCATTCACCTGTTTAGTGCTTTTGATCTACATCCTGGTTTACTGTGTAGTGTCTGAGTCTTAAAAGATGGCAAGGCACAATTGGTCTTTATTTGCCTATAGCAACAGAGCTCTGATGTGGCGCTGTAGGATAAGCAGTGGACTGCTAATCAGAAGGTCAGCAGTTTACACCCACCAGCTGCTCTCAGAAACCCTATACAGGGTGTCTCTATGAATTGGAAATGACTTGATAGCACACAACAATAAAAACAATTACAGAGGAAGGAGGAAAGAGTAAGAAAAAGAAGATGAAATGCATGATCAGCCAATTCCTTTTATGAACAACTGCCCCCCTTTGCCACAAAAACAGAAGAACCAGATGGTGCCTGGTTACCATTACTGAATAATTTAATCAAGATTCTAAACAATTTTGATCAAAAGGGGGAAAATTGAGAACCAAAATTCTCACGGAATCCAGATTATCTGCAGACATGGAGGGTGGATGAATTCCTGAAATTACTGTCCTGAGATAAGCTTTAAACTTAAACCAAAAATATCACCGATATCTTCTTAAAACCAAGCAATAGTTTAGCTTAAATAGTAAAGAATGCCTTCCTTGAAGACTGTTCTTTTAAGATCTATCAATATGAGATAAAATTGCTAACAGATGACTGCACAACTGAAAATATATAATCAATGTCACTGAATTGAAACTATCAAACTGGTGTTTTTTAAAATTTGTTTTTGCTGTGTATCCACTCAATAACAACAAAAATAAATTAAACAAAAAAAAATCTATCTACATATTTTACTTAAAGTGACATGTTCTCCCAGACAGCAGTCAGATTTGGGATATTACATATCTGTGTAATTAAAAATCTAAGCAATAGTCTTTTATATAAATTACTAAATATGTCAATATTTTTTTAAAAGAAAGACATGTATAAAAAAGGACTAAATCAGGTTGTTGGTGTTGTTGTTAACTGTCAAGGTGGTTCCAACTCATAGTGACCCTAGATAGGGTTTCTAAGGCTGTAAATCTTTGCAGAAGCAGAAAGGCTCACTTTTCTCCAAGGAGAGGCTGGTAGGCTCAAATTGCTGATTTTGTAGTTGAGTCTAGTGTTAATCCTACAGAGTGTCAAAGGACTAAGTCAGACAGATGTCAACAGAAACGATCTATTGTACTTGTAGAAATTGTTGGATTGGCGTTTTACTGTGTATATATATTTTCACCAAAAAAAAAAAAAATCACCTAGTCTTGTAGTTCTCCAATCAGGATGCATATCAGAATCAAACAGAACTTGCATTAAATTTTATTTTTTCAAAAACTATTAGTACCCTAGAAATTCTGCAATGTTAAAAATACTCAAAGTATGTGAAATCACTAGAATTCTCCTACTTGGTGAATGGAGTGAAATTGGTATAGTCACTTTGGAAAGAATGATCTGGCATTTTCTTACAAACAAGCATTCACTTATCCTATGATGTGGCACTGTATGATAAGCACTGGCTGTCAGCCACAAGGTCTGCGGTTCAAACCCACCAGCTGTTCCTCAGAAATCCTATACAGGGTTGCTATGAGTCGGCACCAACTCAACAGCACTTAACAACAACACCTTATAATACAGCATTTACCCAATAGAAATGAGAATAAATGTCCACATAAAGACCTGTACAAGAATGTTCAGAGTCACTTTATTTTTAATCGTCAAAAACTAGAAAAAAAAATAATTCAAATGTCCATGAACAAGAGAATGGACAATTATATATATCCATACAGTAAATACAATTCAACAAGAAAAACTAACACAAAGGGACTTCAAAAAAAAATTTTTAAAGCCCTCTTATACATGTAATAATCTAGCTGAACCCAAAGATTATGTTAAGAAAAAGTAACAGGACCAGAAGTAAGGAAGATCCCACTGATAGGAAGTTCTGCAACAAACGGAGTGAATCTATGGTGTAAGAAAAAGTAGTTGGCATGCGGTGAAGTTGGGACTGGCAAAGGACACAGGGAACTTTCTGTATAAGCCTTGCAGTTTGATTGACAGGCCCCTGAAGGCGTGTTGCAACTACCCAAGCCTCAGTGAAGGAGAGCTGGAGAACTCTAGAGTACTTGAGAGGGTTGCACAGTAGAGCGTCATCAAATGGTGACTAGAATCTGGCCTAGGGAAGAATGCTAGGCCTCTTCCCAGCACCCAAGGGAAGTGAGAGAGGCAATCCTCGACCCCAGCCCATGGAGAGCGCAGGCCCACTGGAAGAGAAGGTCGGCATGGCAGGAGGCAGGAGCCTTCTTCATCTGCCCTGAGTTTCCCTAAGCAGGAGAAAGGAAGGGAAGAAATCAGTTATAAGTTGAGAGAGCAATGGAACAGTGCTTGGGTATGAAAGCGTGCTATAGTCCAATGATACCAGAAAAGGCAACCAGCCTTGTAGCTCTCCTGGTAACCTAATGGATGAGAAGTCAATTGGGGCTTCTCTTCCACATCCAGGAGCTATGCTTTGAGACAGTCCTAGACCCCTGAAGAGTTCAAACAGCCTCAATATATTCATAAGGTACAGTCCAATGGAGACAATAAATAGAGAAAAATTAAATAATTTCTAATTTATATCCCACCAACTTCACACTGGTAAACCTTCAAACTATTCAATAAAGCAGAATATTCATAAATTTTAAGTATTTGTTTTACCAAACAGGTCATGAAAATCAAAGTCTTCAATTATATAACACATCAAGAATTCTAACCATCAATACTTTACTTCCTTTCAAAAAAGTCTATTTGAATCACTGGAATGGGGTAGGAGAGGAGAAATATTAAAATGGTAATATTCATGAATTTTGAAAAATAATACCTGAAAATATCATAAAACACATGCTATTTCCTTCTCTTCAATAAATATGGCCAATTATCTGACCCATTTTTCTTTAATAATAATCAAGAGGAAATCTAAACTCTGCCAAACAACAAAAATTTGAAATACTCTCATGATATGGTAGCAACCAGTACACAAAATCAAATAATAAAAGTTTCAAGTGCATGTTCTTTTTAGCAAGTCAAAAATAGTACACAGTACACATTTGAAAGAAAAACTTTAGGGAGTGCAGTAAATGGAATCTTTAAGCCAGGAATGTAATGAAGAAAAAAAACATTCCCACTCTAGAAAAAAATTAGATTAAAAGGATAACTTCATCAACCTGATAAAGGTCGAAGAATAAAGTACAACTGGCCCATTGCCAACAGTAATAACAGAAGATATAGAAGAATCATAAACTTTCTCATTTATTTTATAAACAAAGAAATTGAGGACTATTGCATTTACACAGCATGTCAAATGTCAGAAAGCAAATAGTAACATGCACACAATACAAATCAATTTAGAAATACTGGGGTACATACAAGTGGATTCATAACAAGATACATCAAAGCACAGTACTTGCTCTTCCCAAATACCTTATTTCATTTCTTCACCTTTCTCCAGTCTGTCTAGAATGTTCTTCATCCCATTACCACTTACAACTCCTTTGCAGCTTATTCTAAAGGCAACTTCCTTACTTATTACAACTAGAAGAAACATATTGTAAAAGCCCCACAGTGAAAGTTTTCTGCCCTATTTTAAATCTGTAGTTTTGTGTACATGCCAAAAACAGCCATCATCCTATCAATCTTTTCCCCTAATCTTCCAGATAAAATCAAACATTATATCCTATATAGAGGAATCATCAATCCAAATATACACATTTTTTAAAAGAAAGAAAATTATTTCAGTTAGACATTATAATTATTTAAATATCAATATTATAAAATGAATTACTCTTAAATTTACAATAAATAGTTAACAGAAAAATATCAATATAACTTATAGCACTGACCCTTGGTGGCCCAATAATCATGCCTGTCCACCTTGTAAGTGTCATATCTTCATCATCTTCAAGGCCCCAGCTAACCGTACCATCACCTACTCCTTTTTGTCCTTCTTCAAGTTCTTCCAACAAGCGAAAATTACGAGGAACTTTAACTCCTACACAAAAGAATGTCAATGTCAATGTCAAAGTTCACACTTATAAGAGCTACCCATATTCAAATTTACTTTTTTCCAAATTGAATTGTCCAAATTATTCCCCAAAATTCCCTTTAAAAAAATATTCTATTCTAGAAAACAGTGAGTCTAAAGATCCCTCAAAATGAAAGCAGTTAAGAAAGCTCTTAACATTAACAGAAGTACTGAACATTTACATAAGTTTCTAATGAATCAATTTTGACTAACATATAACAGTCATAAAGAAATCATTTGAAAGCTAATACTGTCTCTAACTGACGTTTCTAGGTATCAAAAAAATACACACAATCAGGAAGTTCCTAAGAGCTATATCATCAATGTATATGTTATATTTTCAAAAATAAAATATGTTCGATCTCAGAAAACAAAAAGATCTCTATCCCTGCTTCTCCTACTTTGGCTCTCTGCACTCCTCCCTAACCAATTAGGGGAGGAGGCTCCAACCTCTCTTATATCAGCATCAAAAATAACCATCGCTTGGGGAATTATTTAACTTGAGAACCAATTTCCTTACATTCATAATTTCCTATGGCACTTCATTCACCTCCTTACCAAACTTAGCAAAATTTTCATAATTCATTAACCCTTCTCACATCTTCACTCCACTTCACAAATGTTCTCACCCTTTAGACCTCATCACTTCTTACTCTATTTCTAAAATCTTAACACAAACATCTTTCTCTCTACCTAGAGTCTTATCTTTTTACTGTTACACTCCTTCATTCTCACTAAACCTGGTCTTTGCCATCTTTTCGACCTATCATCCTTTGACTTCAACCACAAGTCTTCCAATTTACCACAATCTTTCCTAGAACTACTAGTCTGGACACTACCAATTGATGGTTCTATGGTCTTCCATGGTCTCAACAGCATTGAACGTCCTCAACCCCATTACAGTACTATTTTAAAAACTTGTAAATTCCTCATAATCTTCCCCTCTTTTTTATATACACACATACAAGAAACTGAAAGAAAAAAGTGACATCTCCTTAAAGTTACTGTCATTTTATGTAATTTATCCTGTGAACCCAAAACATCATTTACTAATTCATAGTAATTCTTCTATATACTGAAAATCTAGTAAGTCCTCTAATACAGAAAACATTTTCACTAAAACAACTCACTTTGAACAGGAGCACTGTGGCTCTGAAGGATAAGCACTGGAGTGCAGTGCTCAAGCCCAGCAGTCACTCCACAGGAGAAAGATAAAGCTTTCTGCTCCCTTAAAGATACAGACTCGGAAACCTCTATGGGGTCACTTTGAGTCTGAATAATTTGGCAACACTTAACAATAAGAGCAATTCTTTGTATACTGCAATTTACGAAAAGAAAAATTAAAAATCTTAGGCCAAGAAATGTGTTGTTGTGATTGTTGAGTGTTGTCAAGTCAGGTCCAACTCATAGCGACCCTCTATAGTTTCCAAGGAGCAGCTGCTAAATTTGAATCCCTGACCTTGGGATTAGCAGTCCAATGCTTATCCTACAGATTTAGGACCATTATAAGTCACAATAACAAGAATAGTAGGTTAAGCATTGGACTGCTAAATGCAAGGTTGTCGGTTCAACAGCACCTTTGAGAGAGAAAGATGAGGCTAACTGCTTCTATAAAAATTTAGACTAGAAACCCCTACAAACAGTTTTACTCTGTCCTACAGGGTCATTATAAACTGGAATAGACTTGATAGCAATAAGTTTTGGGTTTACAACTACTATAATTATTAATAACCATTTGCTTAACATACACTGTGTGCCCTTTTAAAGTTGTAAAAATGAAGTTTGGATTAGTATGTGATCTACCAGGTCTAAGTGGCAGTCCTAATTTTTAAACCAAAACCACTTATAAGCACTAAGTTACACATCAATATAAGCTATGCAGGTATAACAACCCAGGGTAAACAAGCCAGAGCTAGGAATTAGAGTGCCTGAGTTTACCAACCAGTTCTGTTGCCCACCTGACGTGACCCCCCCAGGTTCAGTTTTCTCACATCTATAAAACAGGGATATCAGTATTTCCTACTTCACAAGAGCAATGTGAAAATTAAGCAAGGCAATTCACCTTGTTGTTGTTAGGTATGGCTGAGTCAGTTCTGACTCACAGTAACCCAGTGTCCAACAGAATAAACCATGCCAGTCCAGCTGTGACATCCTCACTAGCCTCCAATGTGTAAGCCTGTCTTTGCAGTTATCATGCTAACCCTTCTCATTTAAGGTCTTTATCTTTTCCACTAACCTTTTATTTTGCTAACAAGCTACATTTCCTTCTCTAGGGACTGGTCCCTCCTGATAACATAGCCACAGTATGTTAGAAGGAGTCTCACCGTCCTCCCTTCTATGGAGCTTTCTTAAAGACAGTAGAGCTAAGGAGCTCTAAAACAGTGTAATTCTATTTTAAACACAATAAATGTTGACTTTTATCAGTTTAGCATATGCATGAAGTAGAATTACACAAGCCTTAAATGTCCAATGACTAGACAAAAGATTGACAGTTCAACCCCACTGTCAGAAGACAGGCCAGGCAATCGACTTCTAAAAGATCACAGCCCTGGAAAATCTTACTGAGCAGTTAGTTCTACTCTACACACATGGCGTCTCACGAGCTGGAGTTAACTCAACAGCAACTAATCACAACAACTATCATTCCTGTATAAGTCAGTAAGTTGCGTGAGAAGAACAACTCTGTAAATTCCTAAAGGACGGTCCCTGGACACTTCATCCTGAACTGTGAGTTTCTATTCACATAACACTAGCAATTTTTTTTTTTTTTAGAAGTACACTTATGATCTCACAATATATTATTTATTGAGTTGAATTTTACAAGTTTTATTATTCTTGTCATTATGAAGTCATTCCCCCAAGAATTATAAATTTGTATTAAAATTCTTTGCCTTCTTCTCACAAGCAATTCAGTCAGAGTACAGAGTAAATGATGCAAAATTAATGTTTCTTTTTGGCTAAGTGTTTTCAAAGTGACAAACATAGTTACTGCTAATCTTTTTTAAAACTCTCATATATCATTAAGGGAAAACAATTCTAAAATTAACATATTATTGATAATGTTAAATGCTACCATGTTTTTAAAGTATGAAACTAAAAAACAAAATCAAAAGTGAACCTTGTTATTCAATTCAGAGCTAGAGAGTACTCCAGGAGTCCTGGTGTGGCGTTGTACGATAAGCATTGGGCTGCTAACCGCTAAGTTGGTGGTTCAAACTCCTTAGTCGTTCCTTAGAAATCCTATACAGGATCGCTGTAAGTCAGAACCAACTCAAAGGCATTTAACAACAGAGTACCTTAGTCTTTCGGGAGCAAGATGAAGCATTCTACTCCTGTAAAGATTTACAGCCTCGGAAACCCTGTACAGGGTCGCTATGAGTTGGAACCGACTCCAAGGCACACAGCCACCACCTTAGTCTTTAGCAGTCCTGGTAGCACAGTGGGTTACGTGTTGGGCTGCTAACCGCAAGGTCAGCAGTTCAAATCTATCAGCTGCTCTGTGGGAGAAAGATGAGGCTTTCTGTTTCTGTAGATTTACAGTAGGCTCAGAAACCCAATACAGGGTCGCTATGAATCAGATCCATTCCAACTGATAGCACAAACTACCACCATGGTCTTACTTCATCCAACCACCACTGCTTGCAAAGAGGAAATAAACCACAAGATGGTGCTGTTGCTCCATGAAAGCTGCAATATATTCACTCTAGGCAAAGCTGCCAGGGTACTTGCTATTCAGAAGTTACTTGTTTAATAGTCGTAAATATTTTAATTCCCTTAGTCTAGAATCTTTGCTAAAATAAGAAAAAGAAAAAAACATTAGCCCCACATCCACCTCTTTCTAGTTGAAACCTGTAAAAAGCCATCAATTTTTAAGGTCCAGAGTGACCTCAGAGATCATTCAGTCCAAAACTGAACACTTTAGAGGAAAGAAAATTAGTATCTGGTAGTAATAGGACCCCTAGTAGAGCAGTGATTAAAGCATTTGGTAACTAACCAAAAGGTCAGTGGTTCTAACCCACAAGCCATTCTGCAGGAGAAGACATGGCAATCTGCTCAAGAAAAACTATGCAGCTTCACAGTGGCAACCCTGTGCTGCAGTTCAGATAGCCTATAGTTGCTCTGAGTCAGACACGACTCCACAGTGATGGACTGCGTGATAGATGATCATCGGAAGGTCCTCGAATATTTGAGTTTTCCTTCTATAACAAGTGTATGCTTAACACAGTGTTGGCTTTTGCAGGCTTTACTGTACAACATCAAAATAAGCCTCCACTGATGATATGTTGCTAGTGTCTTCGAGTCAGTTCCGACTCACAGTGACCCTGTATAGCGTTTCCAAGGAGCAGCTGGTGAGCTTGAACTGCTAACCTTGTGGTTATGAGTCATATGATTCAATAGTGAATAACTGTTATCATGACTAATTGCGACTTTCACAATTGTAAAGATAGAAGTTTTGTAACAAAAACAGGGGAGTCATTAATTTTACAGTCCAGAAACAGAGGACCCTAGGATCAACAAGGGAGAAGAGCACAAGCAGAATACGGGACCTTATACAGAGAAGTAGTGACTCCAGAGACCAAGGCAGAGATGTTAACTGATGGTACATGGTGGGGATTGTAATCACTGTAATAAAACAAGATTTCATTACAAAACAAGATTTGTTGAATGTAAAATTGATATCTGCCCTGTAAACTTTCACTCAATCAATCCACAATAAAAACCTTAAAAAATATATATATTTAACAGAGGGAACTGATAACAAAGCTGAAAGTATAGCAAGAAACAAGGTGATAACACTGGAACGTAAATCGAATCAAATGTAAATGTAGTTATAGAAGAAATAGCTAGATGTTGCAATGTTGACACTGCTGCCATGCCAGAGTCTAGGTTCACAAAGAAACTTAATGAAAGTAAGTTTTTTGCGTCTCTTTTTCCCCATAAATGAACAAAGTGGTTGTTACAACAATATGAAAAAATGTCTCAAAGGAAGTGTAAAACTTAACAAAAAAAATACTTCTCAGACATACTTTATGACATTGAAAACACAAATAATAAGATGTTTGAAACTGATCCAAACTTGGAGTTTGGCAATTCAACAAACCATAGAAAAGATGCTTGTTCCATATCACAATTTGTATAGAAAGTAAAAAGCAAGCATTGCTCAGACTACTACTGCCAAGTTTTGTTTTCAAAAAGGCAAAACTATTTAATTGTCAATGTCTCTAAAGCTTTAGAGGGTACTACATATTCTTTTCTTTCATTTTGCTGTATTTTATAACCAATACTTTAGTATGAGGGTTTTGACTCTTGACACACACACTTTTAAAGGTCATGGAAGAATCAGAATTGTTCCTATTATTAAGATACCTTCGCAGTTTCAGCTTTCTCTTTCAATTTTATTGCCTCGCACTACCATGGACTCCTGATGTGGCACTGAAATATAAGTACTGGTCTGCTGGACTGTGAACCAAAAGGTTGGTGGTTCAAACCTACCAGCTGCTCCTTGGAGATCCTGTACAGGGTCGCTATGAGTCAGAATCAACTTGACGGTGGTTTAATACCACCACCATCCACCATGCAAAACAAGGAATGTATGCATAGTGAGGCTATGTTATTTAATCACATTGTCAAGAGCATATGTGTATCAAGAACATCCAGGTTCCCAAATGAACCCCCGCAAAATATATCAGGCATCTCAAGAGGGAAACACACTAGAAGAGTACTGATCTATCATTTTAGTTCCCAGTTTCCATGCTATCAATTATACATGCAATTCTATTCTATCATTATACCCAAGTTCTGCCCAAATCCAAGTATCTTCATTTTACAGAAAGGGAAGACATACCTTAAGATACTGTTGTAAAACATTTTCACAGTACAGAAAAAGTAAGGGTTAGAGATTAAGTGACACAACCAGTCTCACAGTAATTTTTTTGTGGCAGCAATTGAATCAGTGTACTTTTAATGCAGTTCTTGTTCCAACACACACAATGCTGCTCACTTCTGAAGGAAGAAATTAGTAGGTTATAATTTGGCTTTATTTTATGTCCATATAGTTCATATATGAGGGGGCTTCAAAAATTTATGGAAAAATGGAAAGATAATAAAATTTTTCCACAAACTTTTTAAAGCCCCTTCATATACCTGAACTGACTCCACAGCACACTACAACCACCACCACCACAACCATAAACCTACTATTAAAGAAGAAAATACATTGCAATATATTTTCCAAGTCTCTCATTACCTAAAGACATTTACAAGCATCTACATCAAAATGAGACTATTGTTGGTGTTAGGTGCTGTCAAGTCAGTTCCAACTCATAATCTTATGTACAACAGAACAAAACACTGTCTTATCATGCATCATCTTCACAATCGTTGCTATGTTTGCCCACTGCTTCAGTGCACTGTGTCAATCCAACTCACTGGGGAGCTTGCTCTTTTTGAGACCTTCTACTAAGCACCATGGAGTCCTGGTGTGGTGCTGTGGGTTAATGCACCAGACTGCAAAGCCATTTGAAACTGCAAGGTTAGCAGTTCAAGCTCACCAGCTGCTCCCTGGAAACCCAATACAGGGTCGCTATAGGTCGGAACCGACTCAATGGCACTTAACAACAACAACAACTAAGCACCATGAGTCTGAACTGACTCTAAGGTACTTAACAACTAAGCATGATGCTCCTGGGAAACCCTATACAGGGTCACTATGGGTTGGAATCACTTCACAGCACTTAACAACAACACTAAGCATGACAACTTCTCCAGGGATTGTTCTCTCCTGATAATGTGTCCAAAGTCTCACCATTCTCACTTCTAACGAGCATTCTGGCTACACGTCTTCCAAAATAGATTTGTTCATTCTTCTGGTTGTTTTGTGCCATGGAGTCGGTTCCAACTCATAGGGACCCTGCACAGGGTTTCTGAGGTGGTAAATCTTTACAGGAGCACAAAGCCTCATCTGTCTCCTGCGGAACAGCTGGTAGTTTCAACCTGCTGAATGTGAGATTTGCGGCCCGATTCGTAACCACTATGCTACCAGAGCTCCTTATTCTTCTGGTAGTTCATGGTATAGCCAATATTCTTTGCCAACACCATAATTAAAATGCATCAAATCTTCCCTGGTCTTCCTTATTTATTCAGTCTAGTTTTCACATGCATGAGGTGACTAAAAATGGCATGACCTTGGATAAGGAGAACCTTTGTCCTCAAGGTGAAACTTTTGTGTTAATATGTTAAAAGAGGTGTTTTGCAACAAATTTGCCCAATGAATAGTACTTGGCTTCATTTTTGGATCATTGTCTCTATGGGCGTTTATTGTAGGTCCAAGTACACTGAAATGCTCAACAAACTCAATCTTTCCTGTTTTTTTGTGGTGTTGCTTACTGTTCAGCTATGAGGATTTTTGTTTTCTTTATGTTGCAGTATTATCTATACTCCAGGCTGTTATCATTGATATTCCTCAGTAAGTGCTTCAAATCCTCTTTACTTTCTTCCAGAAAATCATCTGCATGTCGGAGGCTATTGAGTCTCCCTCGAATTCTGATGTTGTGTTCTTCATACAATTTAGCATTTCAAATAATTTGCTCAGCATACAGACAGAATAAGTATGGTGATAGGCTACAACCATGACGGAAACCTTTTCTTATTTTAAACTATGCAGTTTCTCCTTATTCTGTTTGAACAATTGACTCCTGGTCTGTATACAAGTTCTGTGTGAACACAATTAAGTGTTCTGGAATTACCATTCTTCTCTGATAGCATACTGGTTACTAATCGGGCTGTGAACCGCACGGTCAGCAGTTCGAAACTACCAGCTGTTCCATGGGAGAAAGATGAGGCTTTCTGCTCCCATAAAGATTTACATAGTCAGAAACCCTATACAGGGTTACTATGAGTCAGAACCAACTCCACAGCACATAACAACAACAACGTTATCCATAATTTGTTATAATCCACATAGTCAAATGCCTTTGCATAAAAACACAGCTAAACAGTTTTATGGTATTTACTTATCTGCTTTCGGCCAAGATCTGACATCAGTCCTGAAAATCCCTTGTCCCATTATCATCTTCTGAATTTGATTTGGGCTTTTGGCAGAAACTCAAGAGATTTAAACACAAAAGCAAACCCACTGTCCTCCAGTGCCATCATCAACTCTACAGGGCAAATTGCCCCAATGTTCTCCTGCAGAGCAGCTGATGGATTCAAATTGCTGACCTTCAGTTGCAGCCCAATGCTTAACAACTGTATCACCAGACCTCTTTTGAAGAGACTTGTTCTTGTTGTTAAGTGCCATCACTCAGTTCTGACTCATGTTGTTGTTGTTAGGTGCCATCAAGTCGGCACTGATTCATAGAGACCCTATGCAAATACTGCCTGATCCTGGGCCAACCTCACTATTGTTGCTGTGCTTGAGCCCACTGATGCTGCCACTTTGCCAATCCATCTCGCTGGGAGTCTTCCTCTTTTTCTCTGACCCTCAACCCTACCAAACATAACCTTCTCCAGCGATTGGTCCCTCCTGACACTATGTCCAAAGTATGAGAGACAAAGTTTGGCCATCCTGGCCTCCAAGGAGCACTCTGGCTGCACTTCTTCCAACACAGATCTGTTGGTTCTTTCGGTAGCCCATGGCACTTTCAATATTCTCCTCCAACACCATAACTCAAAAGCATCAATTCTTTTACAGTCTTCCTTATTCACTGTCTAGCTTTCGCATGCATATGAGGTTATTGAAAATACCATGGCTTGGGTCAGGCGCACCTTAGTCCTCAAGCTGACATCTTTGCTCTTCAACACTTTAAAAAGGTCTTGTGCAGCAGATTTGCCTAATGCAATATGTCATTTGTTCTCTTGACTGCTGCTTCCGTGAGTGTTGACAGTTGATCCAAGAAGAATGAAGTCCTTGACAACTTCACTCTTTTCTCCATTGATAAGAATGTTATTTATTGGTCCAGTGGTGAGGATTTTTGTTTTCTTTACATTAAGATGTAATCCAACTCATAGCAATTCTGAATATGGTTTCCAAGGAGCAGTCTGAACCATACATCTTGTGGTTAAAACCGACCAAGCAGTCCAGCATGTTAACCTACAGCATCACACCAGTACTCCTATTAAACACAGATGTAACTTAAGTGATAATTTTTGAAACATTTTATGTGCAATTTCATGTGATTACTGGATGGGATCCTGAGACAGGATAAAAGGCCTCAGTTAAAACTATGGAAATCTGAATAAAGTATGGTTTTAGTTAAAAATAATGTGTCCGTATTAGCCTATTAATTATACAAATATACACTAATTAATAAAGAATGCTAACAAGAGGGAAAACTGAATATGGAGTCTATGGGAATACTCTACTATCTTCACAAGTTCTCTGTAAATCTAAAACAATTCCATAATTTTTAAATATTGAACATACCTTATGTTTTCATAACTTTTTATTGTGAACTGAGTGAAGGTTTACAGAGCAAATTTATCAGTACTACATTCAACAAATCACACACTTTTGTTGTGTCACTATAATGACTGCAATCTCTTCCATGTACTGTCAGTTGGCAGTATTTACCTTTTTTAAATCTAATCCTAATTCTTATCATGGGAGAAAGATGAAACTTTCTGCTTCAGGAAACACTTACAGCCTTAGAAACCCTATACAGAGCACTATGAGTCAGGGCTAATGCTGACATGTAAAAGAATTTTTGAATCACAGATACTAAATAGTATTAATAAATCTCTATTTCCTAGTGTTTCTAAGATATGGCTTGTAAAATCTCACCGCAAGGGAGACACTGTTTTCTGAAGTTGGAGATGTAGCCAATGAGGTACATAATAGCTACAGTTCCATTTCCATTTGTGGGGAGGATCTAAGACTCCAAAACAATAATTATGCTACGAGAAAGCAAGTGTGAACACCACACTGTAGCCCAAAAGAGTGTGATATGTTATTTGAACAGTACTCTAACTCACAGTTCACCATAAGGGAAAGAACACTGTACTGAGGGAAACAGACCATCAATTCTAAATCCAGACTCTACTGTAACTAGTTACATATATAACCTGATATTTTGAGGGGTCTATCATCTGTAAAAGGAGCTTGGTAGCGTAGTGGTTACAAATCAGGCTGCTAACCTCAAGGTCGGCAGTTTGAAACTACCAGCTGTTCCTCGGGAGAAAGATGAGGCGTTCTGCTCCCATAAAGATTTACAGCCTCTGAAACCCTGTACAGGGTCACTATGAGTCGGAACCAACTCCAAGGTACTTAATAACAACAACATCATCTGTAAAACAAAAGGATTAGACAGTATGACAAAGTACTTTCCCCAGCTTAAAAGTCTCAAACTAGGACCCTCCCCCCCTTCCCCCCAAATTTTATTCTGGTAAGAGGAAGAATAAATTTCTCCAAATTTTATTCTGGATAATCCACATTAAAATAAGCATATGTACAACCTTCAGTATGGGTTTCACATCAATGTAAAGAAAACAAAAATCCTTACCACAGGAGCAATAAATAACATCATGATAAATGGAGAAAAGATTGAAGTTGTCAAAGACTTCATGTTTTTGGATCATGGAAGCAGGACCCAAGAAATCAAATGATGTATTATTACATTTGGCAAACCTGCTGCACATGAGCTCTTGAAAGTGTTCAAAAGCAAAGATGTCAGTTTGAAGACTATGGTGTGCCTGACCCAATTCATACGTTTTCAGTACACTCATATGCATGTTACTGCTGAGCAGCAGCAGTCACGATCACAATGATGGAGGAATTGACAACCACTGATGCTCAGAAAATGCTTAACCAGCTGAACGTTCTGCTGGAACAGGAGTCTAGATATCAGCCAAAGGTCTGTAGCTTGAGACTAACTGAGTGTGTTCAAGATAATGGCATCAGAATGACTGCAAGCTTAAGGGCCTTTGAAGTAAAAGATCTTCTTAGACTCTCAGTTCTTTGGCTCTGACACAGAAACATTTTCTCTAGTTGTGAATTTACTGGGCAGGTTTCTGTCCCAGAATGGAGGTACAGTTCAAGCACCTTGGATGTGTTGGACTGAGCTGTTTGTATTTCATTGCAAAATCAACAGAAGAGAGGAATGTCCCACTGGCAAATGACTTGATCTGAATAAGCCAGTTTAAGTTCATAGTTTCTGATGTGATGAGAATGAAAAAGACAGTATTGGAGATGTGTTGGAAAGTCAAAGTTACTACTGCCTTTCAGTTTCTGCAATACTATTATTCACTCACTGAAGAGAATTTACCGTTTGAAAGGAGAAATAACCTTAATTTTGAAAGACTAGACGCTCAGGTTAAGGCATGCCATTGCAGGATAGTTTCTAAAGCAAAACCCTTTGTGTTGACTTTATCTATCACTGCATTGGAGATCCAAGAATATAAGTATACACAATTAACAGAAAAACTAGAATGGCTTCAGAAACATTCCAAGATAAATGACAGAGATTTGACCGTCTAGCAAGAACTTGTATCCGAGTGTGTAACAGAATATTCATCAAATAAGTGTTCCAAATCAAATGTTCAAAAGCTCAAATGGATTGCTTCTGGAAGAATGATGAGGTAGTTGAAGCATAGTTACTACAGGATAACCCATCTTCCAACAATTCCTGAAACAGTTCCTTAACTGTATTATTACAGCAACAAAAAACTCTTCTCTGAAGCCTTTCTCTACAACCCTGAGTAGTGGAATCCATAGTGTTAGAATGGAATTAAACTGTGAAACCTCAAAACATCACAACTCAATTAGTGTTGGTGTTCTTAGATTTGGGAAAATGGACTACCTAACATTATATTATAGGAGTCTTGGTGTGGCATTGTAACATCAGCATTTAACTACAAGGTCAGTTTGAACCACAAGGTCGGCAGTTCAAACTCACCAGCCACTCCCCAGAAACCCCATGCAGGGTTGCTATGAATCAGAACTGATTCAATGGCACTTAAAAATAACAGGATAAACACTGGTATGGTGCTACAGGATAAACACTGGACCATGAGGTTGATTTGAACTGCAAGGTTGGCAGATCAAATCCATCAGCTGCTCCTCAGAAAACTTACACAGGGTTGCTATGAGTTGGAACCTACTCAACAGCACCAAACAACATACAACAACATATGCATGTGAAAGTTAAACAATGAACATGACCATAGAAGAGTGAATACATTTCAGTCATGGTGTTGGAGACTACTCAAAGTACCATGGACTGCCAGAACAACGAACAAAGTTGTCTTGGAAGAAGTAAAGCCAGAAAGCTTCTTAGAAGCCAGGATGACTTTGTCTCTCACACTTCTTTGAAAGGAAAGACTAGTCTCTGTAGAAGGCCCTCATGCTACGTCAAGTGGAGGATCAGTGAAAATGAGGAAGACCCCCAACAAGATCGACTGGCATAGTGGCAGCAGCAATGGGCTCAAACAAAACATTTGTGAGGATGGTGTTGTTGTTATGTGCCATGGAGTCGGTTCTGACTCATAGTGACCCTATACAGGGTTTCCAAGGCTATAAATCTTTACAGGAGCAGAACGCCTCCTCTTTCTCCCGTGGAACAGCTGGTAGTTTAGAACTGCTGACCCTGAGGTTCACAGCCCAATTCATAACCACTATGCAACCAGAGTTCCTTGAGGATGATATAGGATTGGGCAATATTTCATTCAGTCATACATCCGGTAGCTCTGAGTTGAAAGAGACAAACCAGCACCTAATAACAAGTATAACCAAACACTTTATGTGATTTGGTTCCTTGATGTGGAAGTTTAAGGTCATGGGACATTTCAACGAACTGATTTGATAATGTGTCATAGTTTGTTGTGTAGTGTCTGTGGCCTTAAAACTTACAAACAGAGGCACAATTAATCTATTCACCTGAAGCAACAAAGGAGAGTCAAGAATAGAAGAAAATTGAATCAGTGGCTAACTGACACCATGAACAACTTCATCCTGATACGAGACCATAACTGGATGATGCCTGGTTACCATTATTAAACATTTTGATAAAAGATTATATGGAAGAATCCTGATCATATGGGAAAGTACCAAACAGTATTTTAAATTCTCATGAAATCCAGGTTTTCTGGAGTGATGGAAGATAGATGAACCCAAGATGAGCTGTCCTACTGTGGTGGGTTAAGTGTTAGGCTGCTAACTACAAGGTTAGCAGTTCAAACCCACCAGCCACTCTGTAGGTGAAAGACTAGGCTATATCCCGTAGCGTAGTGGTTACTAATTGGACTGCTAACCTCAAGGTCAGCAGTTTGAAGCTATCAGCCGTTCTGCAGTAGAAAGATGAGACTTTCTACTCCCGTAAAGATGTACAGCCTCAGAAACCCTGTGCAGGGTCACTATGAGTTGGAACCGACTCCACAGTACTTAACAACAACATCTGCTCCCATTAAGATTTACAGTCTGGGAAACCCTATGGAATTCTAATCTGTCCTATACAGTTGCTATGAGTTGGAATCAACTTTATGGCAGTGGGTGGGTTAAACCAAAATTATCCCCTGAAGTTTCTCCTTAAAACCAAGCAGTAGTTAAGTTTAACTCATAAAGAATGGCTGCCTTGAGCATTATGTTCTTTTAAGATCTATCTGTATGGACTAAAGGAGCTCTGGTAGCGTAGTGGTTACGAATTGGGCTGCGAACCTCATGGTCAGCAGTTCGAAACTACCAGCTGTTCCGTGAGAGAAAGATGAGGCTTTCTGTTCTCGTAAAGATTTACAGCCTTGGAAACCCTGTACAGGGTCGCTGTGAGTCGGAACCGACTCCACAGCACATAACAACAACAAATGTGGACTTAAAACTGACAAGAGCAACTCAGATCAGATATGAACTTCAGGGGGCAGTGAAGAAAAGTCGGGTGAGAATGGTGGCACAACCTGAAGAATATAATCAATATCACTGAGTTGTACATTCAGAAACTACTGAACTGGTAAATGTTTTACTAAGTATATTTTTAACAACAAAATTAATTATTCTTTAAATTAACTTTAAAAAGAAAAAATATATGCAGGGAAACTGCAGTAAGAAGATAACTGCAATAGGAAAATTATGAGACAACCAATAATGGCTTAGCTCCATAATGCTAAGAGGTGAAGGAAATCTGCATACAAGCATTATGTTCAACAACTGGAAGAAGGAATTGACCATTTAGTGAAATGAGAAAGAAAAAATTTGAAAGTATTATCCTGTCGGATGACAAATATACCTTCAAATGAGGAGTCAAGTAAGTAACTGAATATGTGAGACTGATGTTCTAAGAGAAGTTCTTGGTTAAAGATGAAAACCTGGGTATCACTACTACATATATGGTATTTGAAGGCTTGATAAGATCAAATGTAGAGTAAGTGAAGAAAGAACTAAGTAAGAATAGGTTCAAGGATCAAGCCTGAGAGAACTGCAACATAAAGAGATCAGGAAGAGGAAGTAGCAAAGGAGTATTCCACAGGTGGGGGGGAAAGCCAGGAGAGGATGTTGGATTGAAGTAAACTAAGAAGGAAGAAATGATCAACTTATTTAAACACTAATAAAATAATATAGCAACTGAGCATGCTTTCTTTTTTCTTTTTTTAACAGTTTATTGTGATTTGGGTGAAAGTTAACAAAGCAAACTGGCTTCTCATTCAATGATCTATACACATTTTGTTTTGTGACATTAGTTGCATTCCCCTCTATGTATCAGCAGTCTTCCCACTTCCTCCCTGAATCCCCTGTTTCCATTCACCCATCTTTCCTGCCTCTTCTTGCCTTCGGATCTTTGTTTTGAGGCAAACGCTACCCTTTTGATCTTATGTGGATAATTGTCCTGAGAAGTATGTTCCTCACAGGTGTTACTGTTCTCTGAGCATGTTTTTAATGTATTTTCAGACTCAGTCTTGGAGCCTATCTACCTGAACTCTCCGTAGCAACTGACTCATGAGTTTTCTTTGTAGATTTTTTTTTCCCCCTTTTCCATTTTGCCTCCTTCTCTAGTGATTTTTTCTCAGTCTTCTCTTCTGGATTCTACTTTAATGGTGGTAGTGCCCAATGTTGTTAGTCTTTCATGTTTTTCTAATGTCCACTGTCTTTTTAGAAAAATTATCAGTTGTCAAATCTCTGGATCGTATTTGTTGACAGAATTACTAGACTATATATCTAACATCCTACTGACATTCTCTGGCATCAACCCCAGGCACTTTACAATGAACAAATCCCAGACTATACGTACTAGCCTTCCCAATGGGAACTGGTCCCATTCCATCTTCTAATATTCCCTACTTGATAAATTGGTGAACCACTGGTGATGCAAGCTAGAAATACATTACATTATCTATATTTCTCAGAAGAAAGATGAGGTTTTCTTCTCCTGTGAAGATTTAAATTCTTGGAAACCATATACGAGGTTACTATGAGTTGAAACTGACTCAACGATACTTAACAACAACACAAGCTATATTTCTATTTCTCCCATAATTATATCCCCAGAATCAAGCAATTATTTCATAAATTTTGTCAGCTGAAAACATATCCCTCTGCTCCCGTTCCTTATTATTAACCTAGTTTAGAAACTCATCCTCTTTTTAGCAAAAGCTGAAAGTTCTCTTTCCAAGCTGTCTTACTTCTTGTTTTGTTTTCCTATTATTTATCAATCAAGTGTCTCCCAAAGGATCTTTTGTATTTTCAAAATTAATTGTGAAACTCCTTAGAGGATCTTATACTTATATGCAAAAGAAACATGTAGGAAGTTTACTAAAAGAATAGATGGTATTGTTGTTAAATGCCTTCAAGTAGGTTGCAACTCATAGTGACCCTGTATAAAGTTTCTGAGGAACAGCTAGCTAGTGACTTTGAACCACAGACCATTAATTTCAAGAGAGCTTGCAATCCAGGGCTTATCCTACAGCACCTCACAGAACTCTGTTGTAAAATTCCATCTAGCCAGTTTCAACTCATAGAGACCCTTTATAGGGTCTCTAGGGAGTGGCTGGTAGATTTGTACAGCTAACCTTGCAGGTACCGGTCCAGTGCTTATGCTACAGAGCTATACCAGGACCCCATGCATACTAGACATCATCTTAGAAGATTGTTTCATTAACTCTAACATCATTAAATATTTTATTACTATATTATTATTAAGTGCTATCAAGTCAATTCCAACTCATAGCAACTCTGGCTAGGGTTTCCAAAGAGGCGCTGGTAGGTTTGAACAACCAATTTTTTGGTTAGCAGTCCAGTATTTATCCTACAGCATCATATCAGGACTTACATGCCAGTAAATACGATATATACAACAAAATAAAAATTACACACACGCACATACATGAGGGTAAGTCAAAAAGTATTGCTATTAGGGCTATAGTTTATATATGCACAGGTGTATTTTAAACTAAACATGTTTAAACATGGCTCTGTGATCTGCGGACGAGTTCTCACAGTAATAAACTTGTTTTCATCTCTCACCTAAATGGGTCCCTTCAAAAAAGAAGGTTCAATCAAAACAGTGCCTGCTGAGGGGATACACTGGGCCAGTTACAGTCAAGGTAGAGAGGTCAGCTAAGATGATTATGGTGACTAATTTTTGAGATTCTAAAGGAGTAATATTGATTGATTTTTTTCAAAGGACACAGCAAGATTATGAAACTTACTAGAAATAAGTTTTTAAAAACAGAAAACTGCATTGGTGAGGGAAAGGCCAGGAAAGTTTCACCAAGGTATTTTCTTCCATCTCGACATTTCTTGAGGTGTTCTGTGAGAATTTCTTAGGTAAACCGTATCCCATCCACCCTGCCAGCCTGCTGTTGCCCCTGCAAACTTACTTTTGTTCCCCCAAATCAGAGAACACTGAAAAGGAACATGATTTGAGTTCCTTAAGGATGTCAAAGTGGCATTTTTATGTGGTGTAAATTGAAGAAGACAAAATTCTTTAGGGAAGGGCTAAGAAGATGGAAACAGAATTTTCAGAGTGTAGTGGTAGCGTAGTGGTTACGAATCGGGCTGCTAACCTCAAGGTCAGCAGTTCGAAACTACCAACGGTTCAGCGGGAGAAAGATGAGGCGTTCTGCTCCTGTAAAGATTTACAGCCTCAGAAACCCTGTGCAAGGTCACTGAGTCGGAACCAACTCCACAGTACTTAACAACAACATAGACCTAGATAGATGGAGGTTATGTTAAGCAACAATAGGTTCACGTTTCATTAATTTTATTTAATAAAAGTTTCCATGATTCTGTAGCAATACTTTTACTCGTGTGTGAGTGTGTGTGTGTGTGTTACAGCTACTGAGGCCCAAAAAAACTAGATGATGCCCAGCTACCATAAATGACCATTCTGATAGGGTCCATAGTAGATAGATACTGACGTTGTTGTTGTTACGTGCCGTGGAGTCGGTTCTGACTCATAGCAACCCTGTACAGGGTTTCCAAGGCTGTAAATCTTTACTGGAGCAGAAAGCCTCATCTTTCTCCTGTGGAAGAGCTGGTAGAAGGAGTAAAAATGTGACACAGAAGTCACTCTTAAACTATTGCCCTGAAATACTCCATATCCCTTGAACTAAAACTACTCCCTGAGATCACCTTTTAGCTAAATAACAAATTAGCTTATAAAATAAAGAATATTATCAGTGAGGACTGTGTACCTTTATAGATAAAACCTGTCAAAAGTTACTCTAAAGAAAAGATGAAAAGGCAAGGGAACAGGGAAAACATTATTGGAAATGAAACATCCAGAATAGAATTTATGAGAATGCTGACCCATTGTAAAATAATAATAATAAAAAAAGTAACAATGTCACTTAACAATCTGTGGTGGTGTTGTTAAATAAGAACCTAATTTGCTATGTAAACTTTCACCAAAAGCACTATATAATTTTTTTAATATAATATTTTAAGAACGATAAAAAAGATTGCAAAAAGTCAACGTTTTGTTGATCTTTTAGGTGTTGCTTTTGTTATGTAACAGCTATTTTTAGAGTCCTTGTGTGGCACTGTAGAATAAAGCTCTGGACCTCAAGGTTGGTTTAAAGCACACGGTCAGTGGTTCAAACTCACCAGCTGCTCCCTGGAAACCCTATACAGGGTCACTATGATTTGGAAATGACTCAACAGCACTTAACAACAACAGCAATTTTTATTAAGATAATTTTATTTAAAAAGAAAAATGCATACTGTATCCATCTAGTTCATATAATTTAAATTTCAGCTACGACACATTTCTTTCACTAATACAGGTATTGTTACCCTCCCAAGCTACAAAGTACTCAATATAAAAAAGCTAACAGTACATATCAATCTTATCCGTTTCAAAAACACAGTCCAAAACTAATTATGTACACATTTCCCTTTCAGTTGACAATCCTTCAACAATTTAAAACACACAAAAGGGACAAATGGGACTGTAAGAAATTAACTAAAATGAGTTGATACCAACAGACACAAATGGAATTCAATGGTTTACGAACACTCATTAACATCTTTTAATTATGCCAAAGTTTTAAATTTCATACTTCTATTAACAGTAAAAATGTAACAAATAAAATGTTGGGACATAAACTTGAAAATACAGTCTTGCAATACACAAAATGATAATAATCTATCAGCAACTCTTTTATAATTTTTCAACTCCCAAGAATGACTAGAAGTGATTAAGAAATAGTACTTTCCACTGATGGTGGTGGTGGTGGTAGTGTGCCATGGAGTATTTCCTACTCATAGCGACCCTGCATAGGACTTCCCAAGCTGTAAATCTTTATGGGAGCTGAAAGCCTCATCTTTCTCCTGCGCAACAGCTGGTAGTTTTGAACTGCCAACCTTGAGGTTAGCAGCCCTACTCATAACCACTAAGCTACCAGAGCTCCTTCTTTCCACTGATACTATCTAAAGTTTCATCTTTTCAAAATATTGTTAGCATTCTTACGTTAGAAAAAAATCCTGTTTAGATATGCAATACAATCTATCAATCATATTAAAATGCATTATTTTATTATTAGATGTTCAGAATATGTACACACTAAGCATAACTCTTAAATATATAGTCTCATTACCAAGCATAACTCTTGCTATTAAGTGCCAAGGAGTCGGTTCCGACTCAGATACCCTTTGTTAAGATTTCCAAGAAGCATGTCTTGTGAGTTTCACCCTCCCCCGGACCTTGCAGTTAGCAGGCCAGAACTTATCCTACAGAATCACTTGCTGTTAAGTGCTGTAGAGTCGGTTCCAACTCATAGCCATCCTTTATAGGATTTCCAATGAGTGGCTGACCGACCTTGTCCAGTGCTTATCCTCTAATGCCACGTCAGGATACTCTAATAGTTTGACTTAACAAGTACAATTAAAGTTATAATACTAAAATGTAATTTTCTTAGCAATCCTTACTTAACCTTCAAGATCAAATATATAAAAATATTTCCCAATGCTAGAATTGTGGGAGAAAAATTTCTGCTCCGCGTACATTTATAGCCTCAGAAAACCCTATACAGGGTCGCTATGAGTCAGAACCGACTCCACTGCACACCACCACCCAGAGTGCTAAAGATATAATCATTTATGACATGTACATTAGATTTAAAAGACATCAGCTTTCATTAAAATGGTAAAGAATGTATCCTGAGGTATTTTCTGAAAAGTACCATTGATAATATCATATTTGAAGCTTTTTTTTTTTTTAACAACATACTTTGTAAAAAATTGTATGCAATGAAGGCATGAAATGCCAAGTCACACTTTTATAACCTAATGTTTCATTAACGATTAGAAAGATGATCAACGATACATATGAACAGTTTTTAACTTGTTAATTTTCTAAATGGTCAAATTTCTAAAATTACAACGAACAATTTCAAAGTCAGTCCTCATAGGAAACCAAGCACTTGCTTTCAGTAAGAGAGAGTTGACCAACTTACATATCTAAGAAACCGCTTACTAGTTTTCCATCTTACTCTGTACTTTTGTATACACTGCAATTTTCACTTAAATGTTAAAAGATATCATGCAGTTAAGTAAAAATGGGTATCTTTCCCTTATTCTAATGAGCAAGAGTCCTCTCCTCATTAGCAAGCACACCCCTACCAATGTCGGTGCGTGCACAGAACTAGAATCCCACTCAAACCCCAATGCCCCCTGACCGACCCACTTCCGTGCCCACGACTGCCACTTGCCCAACCTTAGGCCTCCTCGCCTTTCTCCCGCACCTCCCTCTCCTCGTAAGTCCCACCCGCAGCGGGAAAGCCAGATACCCACGCCCGTCTGTCACAGCGCGTATGCCCGCGCCCCAAGCCTGCCGGGCGCGCGGCCGCTGCGCGAACACGACCCTCCGCCGCCTCCTGCCGGCAGCCCGAGCCCCTCCGCTCCGGCGCCCGTTCTGTCCCGCCCCGACCCTCCAGCCCTGGGCTTTGCTCTGCTGGGAGCTGTGTCCGAGAGCGCACACTCCGCGTTCTCCCACACTGTCAGCTCCTGGCCGCCAGTAGCACGCGGGCTGGCAGAGCCGGGTCAGACAGGGGAAGCTGGCAGACTGGCCTGGGAACCGACCTGTGGAGACCGCCATCTTCTCCTGCAGCCCGACGCAGTCGCCTCGCACGCACGACAACGTCACGCTGCGTCACTTCCGAAATTTGCAGTCCGCCTCTCCCCAAGTGCCCCGGCCTTGCGCCCACTGGTCTTAGACTGCGGCCAGAAGATGACACTGGCATCAAGCGATGTACCGCGAAGACCCGAAAGGGCTGGGAGTAGGACTGGCCCCAGGATACTTAGGGAGTGCAGGGGGCACGGGCTGGGAACGCTAGGGATCAGGGAAGCAGGGAAAGTCTGGGTTAGGAGGGACAAGGGTGAAAGGTCAGGGACTGGGAAAGTCTGGAAGGATTGGGGAAAACCGAGAATCCTTCCAAGCCAGAAGGAACCCGGGTACCAAAGAAGGGCGGAGTTTGCGGGAGGGCCCGGACCGAAAGGGGCGGGACGCAGGACTTGTCTGACACTTATATTAAAATAAAACATTAAAGAAAAAGTTAAGTAAAAAGGTTGGAAGGTAAAACTGATAACAACAACAATAAGGTAAAAACATTTTAAGAGTAAAGATTTACGGGAGTCCTGGTGTGGCGCTGTGGGTTAATGCGCCAGACTGCAACGCCGTTTGAACTGCAAGGTCAGTGGTTCAAGCTTACCAGCTGCTCCTCGGAAATCCTATACAGGGTCGCTATGGGTCGGAACCGACTCGATGGCACTTCACAATAACACAACAACAAAAGATTTACAAGCTTGGAAAGCCTATCTAGTCACTTAGAATCAGAACCAACTCAGCGGCGTGTACTCACCATCAGTACCACCACCACCACGTCTCTAAATAGTGCAAATGGCTAAATGCTGGCTTTCAAAACAAAAAATACCCAGCAGCTAGCTCTGAGGGAGAAAAACCTGGCAATCTGCTTCTATAGATTACAACCAAGAAGATTCCATGGAGCAGTTCTGCTACATCACATAGGGTTGATAGGATTCGAAATCAACTCCATAGCTCCTGAAGACAATAACCAGCCAAACTGGTGGTTGACCGCACCTAGAATGTTCTTCGAAGACCTGCAGCATGAGGTGGGGAACAGGGAAGGTCCACAGGAGAGGGCAGCAACCAGCTTTCATCTGTGCAGAAAAATTCTTGAACAAGACCGTGGAATTACCTGGAAATGCAAAGCAATACCCGCTGCTCCACCACCCAGGAAGACTGAACAACCAGACTGGCTGGTGCATTTAAGCAGCTAGTGGGTTTAAACTGCTGACTGAGCTTTCACTTAGCTGCTGAGACCCTAATCACTGCACCACTAGAAACAGGATCCAGATTAGGTACATACATCATCAGCATCCGAGTTACGTGACCACCAGCTCTATGACTTCTCCCACGTGGTACCACCTGATTCCTTCCAAGCACAGGCCATGGTAGACATTGTAAAGACCCTAGGCTGGAATTATGTGTCTACTCTTGGCATCTGAAGGAAGTTATGGAGAGAAAGGCGTGGACTCGCAGATTTCCAAAGAGGCAGGTAGGAAGATACTGGAATGCTCAAGTTGACCCTCTTCAAATGTATATGTCCTGTAGGGTTCTTTCTGGACTTTATTAAACTGTTGTTGTTATGTGCCGTGGAGTCGGTTCCGGCTCATAGCGACCCTGTACAGGGTTTCTGAGGCTGTAAATCTTTACGGGAGCAGAAAGCCTCATCTCCCACGGAACAGCTGGTAGTTTCCAATGCTGACCTTGAGGTTTGCAGCCCTGTTCGTAACCACTACACTACCAGAACTCCTTAAACTAGCAGTACTAATATTCACCTATCCCTAATACAACATCCTCCAAGTCCTCTGACATAGTCTTCATGATGACAGACCACTGCTTGTTTTTAAAAAGTATGCTTTCACAGGTGTGAAACTAACTGGACTCCCTTACCTGCTGTTGAGTGTAAAATGTGGAGAAGAAAAGTTGTACTACAATTGATATCTTACTGCTATCAATGCGTAGTATTGAAGATTACAGTTTGCTGAGTGTGTGGATTGGGGTACTTCTCCATGGTGTTCTTTCTGTGCTTCATAATGGAAGAATTTTTTAGAACTTTATGAACTCAATTACAGTATCACTCACTTTGAATAAGAAAAATATAGATAGCACCGCCTGACATGGCTGAAAGGAAATGAATATTATACAATGCATTTAGACAAGTCTTTAGATGATTTCGAGAAAGACCATTCAATGATGTAATACTTGAAAAGGGGCATTTTCTGTTAGTTTATATAGCTCAAGTTGGAAGAAATGTATTCAAATGTTTGGTCAACTACTCTCCATTGGCCCAATTCTGAAAAATAAGACAAAATCCTAAGGTTTAGGAATCATGACGCTAAATATTCAGGCTTTCCATATAAAATACTGGATGTAGTAAATGAACATATGTACTGCACATGTTGGATATTCTGAAAGAGTTTTTACGCTAATATCTGGTCCTGAGCTTTGTTTGTAAGAATTTCATCTAATCCAAGTTGTTAATGACCACAACACAACTGACTTTAAAAACAAGCAAGCGAGACAAGCAATAGAAGCAGAGATCCTTCTCATGAGGAAACATGTTTTAAATCCTGAGGACACAGTTTTGAGAATTGGTTGTCATTCTACAGACACATACTGCTGAAGCATAGAGGTGCCATATTTGTCCACAGCTGCTAAAAGAAGGGGACCAGAGCTTTCTTATAAACACAGTGTTTGTAACTAAGGACGTCATTGTTAGCTCTAATGTCAAAAATGTCTCTGAACCCCTTCTGATGACAACATTCCTACTCTTAACCCCTTTGATTAAGTAATTCCTAATTATTGATAGGTCTAATCCTAAAAGAAATCCCTCAATAACTAACCAAAAGTTTGGTGGTTTCAACCCACCCAAAGTTGCCTTAAAAGTCGGTTCTGCTGATCTGCTTCCAAAAGATCTCAGACTTGAAAACCCTGCTTTGTACTCAGGGTATTTCCATTTGACTGCAACTGGTAATCCTACTCACCATTTGTAAATTTAGAAATAACAAACAAGAAAACATGATTTTAAAAATCTTCTCTCTGTTACCTTGGCCTTGTGTTTTCAGAACCATCTCTCATGTATGGTTTATATCTATAACATTTAAATGCATGCTAGTATAATATCTTGAAGTGTTTTGTCTGTATGCTGTTTTCTACTTTGCCTCCTATTCTCCAAGTAGAGACCATGTCTGTCTTCTTTGCTACTATAGCAAAGATGTTTTGTTTCTAAGTGGGAAAAACTTAATATTATAATTTAGTCAGAAATTGTCATTAGTAATCTTAACCTGACCCTGTTATAAGGTGTGATTTGTTGGAACCATTAAGAAATGACTTCATGAATCACTAAACATATATTGAATTAAAAAAACAAACATTTTAAAAGCTCTTTTGAAATGTATAAAAACTTAGAATTAATACATTTAAAAATGTCATTTAAAAAACAAAACATTTTACATCCTCAGTTTTCAGTCTGGCAGTACAATGAAAATACTAGGTGGCTTCAAAATGTTCATGGAATAATTTACAATAAAACATTTTATATAAAAAAAAATGTTCATGGAAAAATGCCATATCTTTTCATTCTGTTTTTTTTTGCAAATTTTGAAGCCCCCTCATATTGTTACATGTATCAAGTACATATTGTCCTGGTGTGGTACTGTACATAAGCACTGGACTGCGAACCACAAGGTCAGAGGTTCAAAGACACCATATGCTCCTCAGAAACCCTTTACAGAGTCGCTATGAGTCAGAATTGACTTGACAGCACTTAACAACAAATCAAGTAAGTAAGTACTATAGGTGTTAATAGTAATATCACAAACTAAAATATAATGATTTTATTTGATACTGTTATCCCTATTTGAAACTATCAAAGAACGGAAAAGAACAAGAGCTAACTATTCACTGTGTAGCACAGTTCAGGGTAGTTCCTGTGCTTCCAAAAGCAGGAGTACTATGCCAGTTGACTGACCCAGGAAGAGCAGACTCTGCATAGGACGAGTTGCCATTGACTACTGGTTTGGCAAGGGCATGAAGAAGCCATGCCCCCAGCTACTCGGAGGGCACAGGAACAAGGGAGAACTGCACACCATTGCTGCCAACCTCCGGTCATGTTCTGTGCGTACAGAACATTGCTTGAAAAAACTCAAGATGGCCTTCCTGCCAACCCAGTTTGCTCATTTTTCTTCTTTCTCACTGCTACTGTTTAGCTTCCCCTTCTACTCAGTAGTCAATCTACCTTTCTATTGTCTGTTTCTCAGGGTTCCAGGGTCATCATCTGTATCTATTTCACATGGTTTACCATGTCTTTGTTGCAGAGGGCTCGATCAGTATGCCTGTTTACTCCACCATCTTGCCCAGGGCTATTCCTAATCTCTAATATTGTCTTGGTTTGGGCCCACACAGGAAAGTATCTAAGTGCAAGCAGAGTAGTAGTAGAGAAGGTGCCTGACTGTTAATAAAAAATATTCCAAACCCTTTATCAAGTTGATTTGGACTCATGCAATCCCATGTGTAGAAATGTTCAATAGGGATTACTTGGCTGTTACTTCCTTAATAAAGATTGCTTATTAAGTCTATAATAAAGATTACCGTAGAATTTAAACATTTGAGTTATGGTGTTGGAGAAGAATATTAAAGGTACCGTGGACTTCCAGAAGAACAAACAAATCTTTGTTGAAAGAAGTACAACCAGAATGCTCATTAGAAGCCAAGATGGCCAGACTTCATTTCTCATACTTTGGACATATCATCAGGAGTGACCAGTCCCTGGAGAAGGACATCGTGCTTGATAAAGTGAAGGGACAATGAAAAAGGAGACCTCAAATAAAGATTGCCATGGTGGCAGCAACAATGGACTCCAGCAATTGTGAGGACAGTACAGAACTGGGTGGTGTTTTGTTCTGGTGTGCATAGGGTTGCTATGCATCAGAACCAACTTAATGGTGCCCAACAATTTTTCATAAAAGCAAGTTTTTATTCCTGTGCTGCTGGTTGAGTTCAAACCCATAACCTTTTAGGTTGTTGTTGAATGCCAACTACTTTCCTATAAAAAGTCCTCAGGTAGTTGAAAGTTGGCCTCAGAGCAGGGAAAGCAATGCTGTTTGTTACAGGCCTAAGGATAGTATTTATTATAGACAAGGATGGATGAGCTTGGTAACATAACCAAAGCTAGAGTGGTTGGAATTTATTGTATTCATGGGTTGGGTAAGCAGACATAGGTCAGATCTTGTAGCATTTTAGTAACGAGTGTGCAGGGCAGCTAATTATATATTATGACCCTTCTAGCCAAATTTAATTTGGTGACATATTGTAAACCCTAGTGTCTCTGCCTGTGATTATGGACCCATTTTGAGATGAGTTGCTAAGGAGCTCTGGTAGTGTAGTGGTTATGAATCGGGCTGTGAACCGCAAGGTCAAGCAGTTTGAAACTACCAGCTGTTCCGCGGGAGAAAGATGAGGCGTTTTTGCTCCCGTGACTCCATGGCACATAACAACAAGGCGCTCTGGTAGCGTAGTGGTTATGAATCGGGCTGCGAACCTTAAGGTCAGCAGTTCGAAACTACCAGCTGTTCCGCAGAAGATGAGGCTTTCTGCTCCCATAAAGATTTACACCTTGGAAACCCTGTACAAGGTCACTATGAGTCAGAACCGACTACACGGCACATAACCACCAAGGAGTAATATTGGAGTCCTGGTGTGGCCCTGTGGGTTAATGTGCCACACTGCAAAGCCATTTGAACTGCAAGGTCGGTGGTTCAAGGTCACCGGCTACTCCTTGGAATCCCTATACAGGATCGCTATGGGTCAGAATTGACTCAACGGCACTTAACAACAACAAAGAGTAATATTGGAGTCCCGGTATGTCGCTGTAGGTGAATGTGCTGGGCTGCAAAGTCGCTTCAAACTGTACAGTTGGTGGTTCAAGCTCACCAGCTGCTCCTCTGAAACCAACTCTAAGGTGCTTAACAACAAGGGCATGAAGATTACAGTGGAAGGATTAAGGATGCTCCCACTTTAGTAGATTAAGTAGCCCCCCTTTGTTTCCCTCAGGGGCATGGTCTAACTCCAATTTTTAAGACTACTTTGGAAAAGCTAGCTCTCTTGCCCTGGATCTTGCACCTGGTGAGAAGACACCTCCAGACTGATCTCGAAGTATGGATTTGGGATTTGCCAGCCTGTAAAGGAGCTCTGGTAGCGTATTGGTTACAAATTGGGCTGTGAACTGCCAGGTCAGCAGTTTGAAAACTTCCAGTTGCTCCGCGGGAGAAAGCTTTCTGCTCCAGTAAAGATTTATAGCCTCGGAAACCCTGTACAGGGTCGCTATGGGTTGGAACCGACTCCACGGTACTTAACAACAAAGGAGCTCTAACCACAACACTTGGTGTGGCGCTGTGGGTTAATGCGTCAGACTGCAAAGCCGTTTGAACTGCAAGGTCGGCGGTTCAAGCTCACCAGTCGCTGTTCGGAAACCCTGTCACTATGAGTCGGATCCGACTCGATGGCACTTAACATCAACAACTAGGCGCTCTGGTAGCGTAGTGGTTATGAATCGGGCTGCTAACCTCAAGGTCGGCAGTTTGAAACTACTAGCCGATCCGCGGGAGAAAGATGAGGCTTTCTGCTGCCGTAAATCTTTACAGGGTGACTATGGGTCGGAATCGACTCCACGGTACATAACAACAAATGCATGAGCCATTTCATTAAACTGTGGATTTTGTGAGACCTTGCAGCATGTTGCAGACCCCTGGGATTGAGAAGGGAGGAGTGGAGATTGCTATCAGGGACTATGGAGGGGCATTGTTGTTAAGTTGGCTCACACCCACAATGACCCTCTTTAGGGTTTCCAAACAGCAGCTGATGAGCTTGAATCACCCACCTTTTGTGGTTCAAACTGACCTTGCAGTACAGCATATTAACCCACAGCAGGGCTCCACGTAGGGGTGTAACATGTCAGAAAGGTCAAACGGGATATCTTTAACCTCCAACTTATAGGGAACAGTCTTGTGTTAAATTTTATAAAATAAATTACTCATACATAGTGATAAGGAACATCTATTTTTGCTAATTAGGATATAGTCAACGATTGAAATGTTTTAGAAACAATAGTTTGGAGTAATACTTGTTTTTAAAAGGTTTATTCCAGAAAATGCTAAAGCAGATCATATATTCAATTCACTCTCAAAATTTGATGAGAAATAGATTATTTGCATAGTCTCATAGTATCAACCCATAGATTCTTACTAATTACAAAGTAAGGAGGGCAGGCTTTACAAGGTAAAAACTGGTAGATACCACTTGACCCACGAGATGAAGGTTAAACTTCATCAGCAGTGGAGCAGATGGACATCATGTGCCTGCTGTGATGCACTGACACATCAGTCATCACTTCTATGCTATTTCAGCCCCAAATAATACACATTTAAGATCTAATAAGAGATATTAAATAAACTCAGAATGAAGAACACTTTATAAAAAATGTTACGGTCATTTAAAAGTGAAAACAACTCAGGAATGTTCCAGATTTAAGGAGACTAAAGAGACATGAAAACTAAATGCAACTTGTGATCCAGGAATAGATTTAACAGGTATAAAGTACTTACCACCACTGTGAATTTCCGGTATTTATTAAATTTTTTATTTTTAAAATGAAAAGTAATGCCAGATAACCAAGTATTATTTATTCTCATTTATTTAGGAAAAAGGTTTACATAATAGGATAAGGTCAGTGGCAAAAAATTAGAGTCTAATCATTTCCAACTATCCTTTAAATCATTTCAGACTTTCAGATCTTATAGTAGCCATGAGAATAAGGCAGAATAGTCTTGAAAAAAGATTACACTTGGGTGCTATAAAAGGAAGTGTGATCCTAGTCTTTCAGTGAACTCACACAGAAGTAGACACCCTGTTTGAAAGTCTGCTGTCTCTTATTACAAAATCTCAAGCATATAGACAATTGTTATTACAAAAAAAACCATAACCCCAATGTATCATCTTCAAAAAAGACCAACACAGTGCTACCTGTGTTGGATACCTGTACACACGCTGATAAAAAAAAGCCCTGCTGCTTAAAAAAAATCACACTTCAAGAAATGATCTTAACTAGATATATGTTTGTAAACTTAATGCATGAAAACACACACTTCACTGAGAAAACTGATGGATGCAAACCTTAGGATGGAAACTTTCTTTGTAGCCAAATAGTGACTTTAAGCACCTATTTATACTGATGGTGGGGTGTTAGCTGGTTGGCCCATAGTAGCATGTATAAGTAAGCAAGTGAAATGGGCAATAGCAGAGAAGCAGAGCACACAGTATCACCCCAGCACCATCAAAGCAGGCGAACAGTTTTTCCAGTCACTGTCAAGAAGTCATCATCAGCTAAGGCATGCAGAGCTTCTTCAAACATGTCTTTGGTAATTGCCTTTTGGAAAGAGGAAAATGAATATTAGTTATGTCAAAGTCTCCACTAATTGCTAAAGAAAAAAATAATCTTAATCCTAAAGCATCATCTAGAATCTCTCTTTTTGGTGGCTCTGTTGAAATTACTCAACTTCATCCTTATAAGACCAAAGCAGCCTCTGCAAAGCAGGCCAAGGGTTCATTTCATAGAACAAGTCAACTTTAATAAGCTACCAAGTAAATCTATGGTTTAAGTTTAACATTAATTGAGAGTCAAACCACTTGCTGTAGAGTAGATTCTAACTCATGGCTATACCATGTGCCAGAATAGAACAGCGCCCCGTATGGTTTTCAATGGGTGATATTTTGGAAATAGAGCATGAGGTCTTTCTTCTCAGATGCCTTGGAGTGGGCCTGAATTTCCAATCTCTCAGCAGCTGAGTGCATTAACTGCTACACCACCCAGGGATTAAGTCTCAGATATTGCTATTAAAAGCCTTTGAAGTACAAAATATCCTTTATTCAACAGTTAGATTTTGTCCTTGGAAACCTTTATAAAGTCATGATGAACTGGAACGGAGTCAGTGGCACTTAACAATATGCAAATAATTGATTTATGATGAAAAATACACAGTCACTTATTTATAATAGTAAAAACCAGCAAACATCATAAAAGCTCAATATATAGCTAATAAATGAAGGAGAATATATCATTATGAAAGAGATTCTGAGGCATATTTTCCAACAGAAAAAGATGTTAATAACATAGTTAATTAAAAGCAAAGCAAAACAACAAAAAAATAAAAAGTACGGTTGATTGCTCCTTAGAAATTTGGACATGTTGCCAGGAGGGAACAGTCTCTAGAGAAGGACATCATGTTTGGTAAATTGGAAGGTCACCACCCCCATGACTGATATAGTGGTAACAATGGGCTCAAACATGGCACTCACTGTGAGAGTGGAGTAGTATCAGATAGTGGTTCATTCTGTTGGCAATCCAACCAAAGCTAGTGTGATTGGAATTTATCAGATTCTTGGGGTTGGGTAAGCACTTATAGATCAGAGCTTGTAGAATTTTAGTAACTAGTGATAAGGAGGCTCTGTTTCATTAATTAATTAGAATATAGGCAACAACAGAAACGTTTTAATAAATAAGATAACGACAATCTGGAATAACACTTTTTTAAAAATGTCAATACCAGTAAATGATAAAACAGCTCATATATTCAACTAAAGGAGCCTTGGTAGCATATTGGACTACAAGCTGGGCTGCTAACCACAAAGTCAGTAGTATGAATGTATTAGTCACTCGGTGGGAGAAAGATGAGGATTTCTGCTCCCATAAAAATTTAAAACCTCGGAAGCCCTATCAGTGTCCCTATGAGCTGGAACTAAATTGCATTCTCAAAATTTGATAAGAAACATTATTTACACAGTTTCAAAGTATATCCCCATAAGATACTTATTAATTAATTACAAGTGGGGGTTGAGAAGCTGAATTTACATGGTAGATTCATAGGGTTGCTATGAGTCAGAACCACCTCGACAGCACCTTATAAGATCTTTGGAATAAAAGTTAACACACAGAAAAACTCTCAAAGGGATGTAACCAAATTTTAATCATGAATATTTCTTGATGATGGGTTTATGGGTATCCTTACCTTTTTATTATTCTTAATTTATTACTTAAACAATTAACAAAAGAAAAAGTGAAACATTACCAAGGTAAAAAGAAAACTACTAAATATAAAAAACACTTACTATATCAGACTGTCCTCGGATATCTTCAAAAAGTTGCTGGTATTTTAATGCTGGTGTTTTGCCCTTAGACAAAATAAGTTTCTTCAAAGCTTCAGCCAATTCTTCTTTGCGTTTACGAGAGGTAGCACTCATTCCTAATTATAAAACAATTTAATACAATTGGTATGTTTCAAATTTCCATAAATATCCCTTTGGTAGTGTCCACATTACTCTTCTTTCTGATCTGCACCTTAAAACTTAGTTCTACCCTCTGCTTTACAATTGTTTAGAAAATGATTTTCATATAAAATTTAAGGTGAGTGACCTGTCACTTCTTTTCTCCATTGCTTACCTAGGAGTCAAGCTAATAATACTGGAAACCCCATGCCAAGAAAGGCAAAGGTACACCAAAACATTCAAAAGCATGTTTTCAATTTTCTACAAACCAGCAGCTGCTATGTTCCATATCCTCTCTAGAGCAAGTATAATGATTTGCTTTTAAACAAATGAATTTTCTTCCAGCTTGGTTCACAGGGTCCGTAGATAGCAAAGAGGAGACAAATCTCCATAAAATAATGGAATGTTTGTGTGTTTTAGTGCATGTTTTTCTTATGAGACTCTCAAAGGTGTCCTTAATCAGAAATGGTTAAGGATCTATGCTCTAAAAGAGCAAACCTTTAACTTAAATCTGAACTACCAATGCACTTAAATCATCTTCAAATGCCTTTTTTGGTTTTCATACCTGTGGTGAGAATAGATATGTCTACGATGCCAGTCCGGGGGTCTGTGGCAGACTGCTTCAGAGCCTCCCGATGAAGGCGCTTTGCTTCTTCAACATCAATTGCTTCAACTTTGTTTGAAAACCGTACTTTAGCATGGGCTTCGGCTAAGCGAATTAATGATTCCAGCTGACGAGGGTATGCGGAAACCATTCCTCGGCTACTACCAATCTTTCTCATGTCTACATAAGCCTAGTGTAGGTAGAAAACAAAAGTAAAATCCTGTGATAACAATAATCTTTTGTGGTTAAAAATTTCTAGAGTTAGGAGACTCTTGAATTAGTGTAACACTAATTCAAGCAGAGCAGCTGGGGGCCTTGGAGGTCACCAACAAGTGGTAGAGAGAGACACAGACACACAGACCATGGCAATCCTGGGACAAAATTCCCAAAATCTGGTGGGAAATGGTTGGAAATATTCAGATTCGGAGATACTCAGCATAACTTTTTAGAGAAGGTGGTATGTGATGTATACAATGGAAAATAAAATGGAGAGCAAAGAACACATAAATAAGAAAGGATGGAGTGTGCCTCTTAAAGGGTCCAGGCACTGATTGCCACAGCTGGGCAAGAACCCACTCCACTAAACACACCAAGAATTACAAGGATAATGTCAGAAAGTTGTATTAAATGTATATAAACATCATGCCTTTGTTTCTTTATGAACAACCATCAGTAACAATGTAGCAGATGATGTATAATGGTTAATGTGCTTAGCTACTAGCTGAAAAATTATGGAGGTCTGAGTATACCCAGAAGCACCTTATAAAAAAGGCTTGGCTAGCTACTTCTGAAAGCTTCCTGGGTGCAATTCTACTCTGAAGCACATGGGGCTTCCATGAGTCAGTGTACAGACAAAAGCAACTGGTTTTGAAAACTCAGTCAGAATGTAAAGCCCACAAAGTATGGAAAACTTCCTAGTCACAATACTCCCACAACCTTAACTGTACAGGCAGAGATGGCTGTACCTGCAAGAGCAGGATATCTGACTTGCAGGTCAGCTCATTTCTGCTTTTTATAAACAAGCAAAAGGAAGTTCAATGATTTGTCCAGAGTTACAAATTTACTTAGCATCACTTGTATTTATATGTAACTCAGGCCTTATCTTCAATTCACTCAAATTATTAAATATAAAAAGTTTTAAACCTACACAAATGAATTCTTCTCCTCTTTTTATGTTTGAAAGTCAAGTTTGCCTCTGAGGAGAAAAAAAAATGAATACTTAAAGAAAACACTATGCTACTCTCAACAAAATGATATTTTAGAGGATGACCAAAGTGTAATTACTTTGCTTTAACATGCTATGCTATATTAATGCTTTTCCTATAGGCTAATGAAAGATTCCCCATACTTTAATACCAATGCTGAATTACCTCGATGAGAGCCTGGCCTGCCTCCTCGCTCAGTCGTGGTGTGACCATGCTGTGTGCATAGGCAATGTAGTCCCTCAGCACTGCCATGTCCATGAATTCCTCCTCTGCCTGTTCCTCGCTCTGGTAGTACAGCGCCACCAAGTGGTGGGCCAGACGCCTATCATAGGCTTCATCCTGAGGGTCCAGCATGAGGAAGATCAAATCAAACCTGGATGATGTCAACAAAACATGATTTTTTAAGCGTTGAAAGTAGCAACCTTTAAAACATGCATTTAAGAAGGACTACTTTTTAAAGTGTTTAAGAGCAGAGATGTCAGCTTGAGGACTAAGGTGCGCCTGACCCAAGCCATGGTATTTTCAATAACCTCATATGGATGCGAAAGCTGGACCGTGAATAAGGAAGATCATAGAAGAATCAATGCCTTTGAGTTGTGGTGTTGGAGGAGAATACTGAAAGTGCCATGGACTGCCAAAAGAACCAACAGATCTATTTTGGAAGAAGTGCAGCCAGAGTGCTCCTTGGAGGCCAGGATGGCTAAACTTCGTCTCTCATACTTTGGACATATTGTCAGGAGAGAACAGTCGCTGGAGAAAGATGTCATGCTGGGTAAGATGGAGGGTCAGAGAAAAAGAGGAAGACCCCCAACGAGATGGATCAGCCAGGTGGCATCATTGATGTTGTCAAGTGTGGCAGCGGTGGTGGGGTTGGCCCAGGATCAGACATTGTTTCGTTCTGCTGTGCATGGGGTCGCTATGAGTCGGTTCCGACTCGATGGCACCTGACAACAACACCAACATTGGTGTGGTGCTGTGGGTTAATCAGTGGTTCAAGCTCACCAGCTGCTCCTTGGATACCCTCCCTATACAGGGTTGCTATGGGTCAGAACCAACTCGATGGCACTTCACATTAACACCACACATTGAGGTAAGATACACATCTAACAGAGCATTGATCAACTTAGCTTCCTTTCTCTCTCTGCTGACCCTTCCCCTTCTGGCTAGGAGATGGCTGGGCATTAGCAACTGAGTTAAAAAAGTTTTATCTGCCTGGAGGAAACATTATGAAGTTTTTAATTTGAATTAAGATGCATTGAACTTTTTTGTTGTTGTTGTTGGAGGGGGTAGCATGGGAGTGGGAGCACTATTTGGTAAAAATCCAAAATTGAATAATTAAAATCTATTTTGAAATATATCAACATTTGGAACACAGGCTGAGAAAATGTGGATGTATATATCTCATTAAATAAGGAAGACAGTAGAGGAATTAGCATTTGCATTATGGTGTTGGAGAAGAATATTAAAAGTACCATAGACAAGGGGGTTGGAACCATGACAATGAGATGATATATGATGGAATGAATGTAAAACTAAAGTTCTCCCATGTAAACCATCATATAATTCACAATAAAACATTAAAAAAAAAAAAAAAGGTACCATGGATAGCCAGAAAAACAAACAAATCTGTCTTGGAGGAAGTGTATCCAGATTGCTCCTTAGAAGAGGACAGCAGGACTTGTCTCTCATACTTTGGACAAGTTGTCATGAAGGACCAGTCGCTGGAGAAGGATATCATACTTGGTAAAGTGGTGGGTCAGTGATAAAGAGAATACCCACAATGAGATGGACTGACACACTGCCAGCAGCAATGGGCTCAAGTGTAACAATTGTGAGGATGGTGCAGAACCAGGCAGCATTTCGTTCTGTTGTGCATAGGGTGGCCATGAGTTGGAACCAACTCAATGGTACCTAACAACAACTTTAATAATAAACCTAAGTATTTAGAATTTGTTGCTTCTATATGGTAGTTTTGAGACTGAGGAAGAGTAGTGACTAGCATCCATAAAAGATTTCAAACTAGAAATTCTAGAGCAAGATGAAAGAGAAGGCAGACATACAGAATAGAACCTTCAGCAACAAAGACATGAGAGACCAGCTGAAAAAAGGTACATGGATGGTGACCCTGAGCTTCAGAGGGCAGGGTAGAGAGGTGGATTGAGTGATGACTGGAGGAGGAAGGTGAACAGGAGCAGTGAGAGAGAAGAAAAACAGCAGGCTGTCACTGCTGGCGTGGTATGGAGCAGAGTGGAGTGGCCATCTTGAGCTTATGTGAAGTGCTGTTGATAAGAGTGGCCTTCTGGCATAGGGTGCTATTCTCCTTGTTCAATGCCTTTCTGATAGCTGTGGTAGCTGTGGGCATGTCCAGTCCCTGCCTTGTCAACCCTGAGGCCACTGGTACTCCCTTATGCACACCCTTGGCTCTGCCTAGAGTTAGGAACCAAGAGTTCCACCCCTACTTCTGGAGGTGTGTGAACCCACCCTCAACTACATTACACAACAGGGAACAGAAAATCATGTTCACACTTTAGTCTCTAATTACATATACCAGGAGATAGGTGGTGGGTGCTTGAGAACACAACATAGAGTCATCAATTAATCAATTAAATATAAATACACCACAATCATCAATTAAAATATAAGTATACCACAGTGTCTCAGAGAAACCAGACAATTGAGCTTACATGAAGAAACGACAGTGTGCCTCAAACAAGTGACCAAAATACAGTCAGAAAATATAATTCCAGAAATGATATCAGAACTATCTGATATGGAATTTAAGAAGAACACAAAACTTCAAACTATCAAAAGAAATAAAAACCTATAAACCATATAAAATAGCAATTAGAGAACCAGAAGAATACTAAGAATGCAGAAATACTACACTGAGAAGGCAAAGAAGTAAAATTGAATCAATAGAAAGCTGAATTATTGGGCTTGAAGACGAATTTTTGAAAAGTAATCTGCTAGAGGAACAATCAGAAAAAATAATTTTAAAAATCTGAAAAAAAGCCCATGTGGGACGTGAGACACTTAAGAATAACTTATCTGTGATTGAAATCCCAAGGAAATGAAGATGGGGGGGGGAGAGAATTTACTATAAGAAAACTTCCCTAACATCCTGAAGGCTCAAGAAGTTTTACTATGAACAACACAGATCCTAAAAGAAAACCACCAAGACATAATAATCAAACCAGTTTGCACTGAAAAATCCCCATAAATGCCCTTACAGAACTTCCAAATAAGGGAAATCAAGTAGACTTGAAGATAAATATATAAATAAAAACCTAACTGTACCCCTAAACCAGCCTAAACCTTACTCCTACCCTAAAACCTACTCCTAACACCAGTCCTAAGGAGCTCTGGTAGTGTAGTGGTTATGATATGGGCTGCTAACCTCAAGGTCGGCGGTTTGAAACTATCAGCTGTTCCGTGGGAGAAAGATGAGGGTTTCTGCTCCCATAAAGATTTACAACCTCGGAAACCCCGTGCAGGGTCACTGTGAGTCGAAAATGACTCCACCACGGTACTTAACAACAACACTAGTCCTGGTGTGGCGCTTTAGGCAAATGAGTCATGCTGTAAAGTCATTTGAACTGCAAGGTCGGTGGTTCAAGCTCAGCAGCTGCTCCTTGGAAACTCTATACAGGGTCGCTATGGGTCAGGATCGACTGGATGGCACTTAACAACAACAACCACACTAGTCCTAACCATAAACTTAATAACAAATAAAGTGATGCTGCAGGATAAGCAATGGACCACAAGGTTGGTTTGAATCACAAGGTCTGAACTGCAAAGGTGACAATTCAAACTCACCAGCCGTTCCTTGGAAGCCCTGTACAGTGTTGCTATGAGTCAGAATTGAGTTTATGGCACTTAACAACAACAAAGCCTAGCCTAGTCCTAACCCTAATTTCTTACTTTTACTTGCTCCCCACAAAAATATTTCAAAATTGAATTTCCCAATTACTTTAAAAAAAAAAAAAAAGAAAAATGCTATAGTACTATCCACAGTGGGGCAGAGAAATACAATCCTTTGTTCCCCACACCCTTAACCAACCAAGCTTGAAACATTTTACATTACAGTGAAGAGTTTATGACATTAACAGTTGCTAAATTTAAGTAGTGACTTTCTTGTTTTACTCTCACCCAGAGGCCTACAAAAAAGCCAAATCAGAACAAAAAAATTCTGTTTAATACCTTGATAATAATGTGTGAGGCAGCTGGATGTTTTCAATGGTGGTTTTTTTGGGATTCCATTGAGACTCAATAGGATTGGCTGCTGCCAGGATAGAGGTGCGTGCATTGAGCTGACAGATGATCCCAGCCTATCAAAGAGAACATTGTCATCACAAGGGTGTGGCTGTCCGAGTCACTGAGCAGACTTTGAAAACCCACCAGCTTTCCCAACATAGAAATCAACAAGGTAACACTGATCATTCTGACGCTTATTTCAAGTATCCACATATTTAAAATGCCCTGGCTCCACAGTGATGAGTGCAGCTCACCTTTGCAATGGAGAGAGTCTGTTGCTCCATGACTTCATGCAATACTGATCTTGTACTTTCATTCATCTTGTCAAACTCATCGATGCAGCAGATGCCATTGTCACTGAGGACAAGGGCACCCGTCTGCAGGACTAGCTGCCTTGTCTCTGGGTCTTTCATCACATAGGCAGTGAGGCCAACGGCGCTGGAACCTTTCCCAGAAGTGTACTGTCCCCGGGGAACCAGGTTGAAGACATACTGCAGCAGCTGGGACTTACTGGTCCCAGGGTCACCACAAAGAAGGATATTGACCTCAGCACGGAATTTGCCCCTTCCTGTGTGACTGAAGTCTTTTCTGGTTCCCCCAAAGAGTTGAAGCAAAATTCCCTGAGAAAAAGAAAACAGAAAAAAGACTTTCTGAACATTCACCTATTGTAGAGTAACAGTAGTTTATTTTCTGCACTGAATAAAAGCTGTAACAAAAAGTCTAGAGAAAGGTATAGAAAAAGGAATGAGACAGTGCTTTAATTATCCTGAATCATCACACATCTTCACATCAGAACCATTTAAGTTCTGTTCTTAGGTTAACAAACAGAGATAAGAACACAGACAATGATGTACTTCTCAGTCAATGACAAAGTCATGCTGTGAGTACCTTGTTAAATAAAAATCACAAGCTCTTATCCTCTAATTTAAGAGTGAGGATTTGAGGGGAATAGACTCCTGGTGTGGTGCTATAGGAACGGCACTAGACTGGGAACCATGAGATTGGCAGTTCAAACCCACCAGCTGCTCCTTGGAAACCCTATACAGGCTGTCTTGGAGTCGGAACTGACTCGACGGTATTTAGAAAACATGTTTATAATACATGATCCCAGAGAACTTCAAATCTCAACAAATTACAAATACAAACGGTCCTTGTTTACCTTCTTAATATCTTCATGTTCATAAATACTTGGAGCCAAGGCTGAAGCAAGTCTCTCATAAATGTCTGGTTTTCTGGAAAGTTCCTTTAGCAATTCCACACGTTTTTCAGAAAAAAGTTTCTGCTCTGCTTCTTCATCCAAGCCATGCAGACGTTTTGCGTCTGTTTTGCGATAATGGATGACATCGATGTGGGTCTTATAGACAGATTTCACGTTACTGACTCTTGGGTTGACTCGGATGGGAACTGCTCTGTAGATGCCTGAGGGTAGCAGATACAGGGGTGACTGTCAGCAAACCAGGACAGGCCATAAGTACACTAAGCACACTCCTCTAGGCTGGCACCAACTGTTCCATAGTAACTGTCTTTATGACCTCAGGCAAAAGACTCAGGCCTGTTTTCTCAAGTGGGGGTGTGGCAGCAGGAAGGAAAGAGCAGTTTTTTAAAAGGCAGACTCCATACTGTCTCACCTGTGACCACTTGCTAGCTCTGTGACACTGGGTTCTCCAAGCAGAATTGTACTACAGCTTTATAATAATCTAACCCACTGTCTGGTAGGGCGAGTCCTCTCTCTTTGGTCTTCCTCTGTAGCGATTTAACTCATTGCTGCCCTGGACACACATACCAGTGAGGTTACCTTCACTCTCAGACAGAGCTAGGAATTCCCAGTGGCCTGGGTTTCTTTCTGTGCTGTCTGTACTGATTACCCTTCATGCCATAGCACCAAAACGGCCACAGTCCTTCCCACGGATGCTTGCATATGTGTCATAACTTAAATACCATTTTAAAACTAGGATAAAACCCATATCCAATGTCTATTTATTAAAAACATTTTAAAATTGGATTGAGTGACAGTTTACTGAATAGATTATCAAGTTTACACTCAACAAATCATAAGTTTCACCTCATTTCAATGATTACAATTACCTCGATGTAACATCACTTAATCCACTTTCTGCCTGTGATTCTTGCTTTCATTCCTCCTTCTTCCCCAACTCTTCTGAATTCTGTCCTTGGGTAAATGCTGCCCTTCCAATTCCCAAAGTTGGCCATTCTATGGTCTGTGTACCTCACTAGTCTTAGGTACCTATCTATTGCTTGGCAGAAATTAAGCCACCAAGATGAGTTCAGTTCTGGATCTGAAGGGTGACCAAGGGCTATAGTCTCAGATGATAATGAATTCACTGTCCTCTCAGATTTGTAGCCATCAAATCCTACCATATGGCACAAGTCACAGCACTCAATACCCTGGAGAGCTGCTGGGACCGGATACTCTGCCCTCTTATTCTAAAAACGACACTCTCCAATGTTCAGTTTCAACATGTATGTCCCAAACTTTAATATTACTGATAATTGTTGGGTTTCATACTCAGGAAGAAGCCCAGGGTTGGAAACATCTACTCAATGAGTAGAAGGACAGGTAAATGGAGTATGGAACTGTCCAACCAACATCAGGACAGATGGGCCCTCTGCCCACTAAGGAGCCTCTGTACATCTGCGTATTACCCATCAGTACAGAGGAGGCCTGCTCTGCACACATCTGAACACCAAGTGACTGTACTCCTGTCCAGCATCTGAAGAGACTGCACTTCAACACAATGCACTTAACATAAGCAAACGACCTGAATCTTACCGCAGAACCTTAGCTAAAGTTACCCACATGGCTCTGAAACTCAGTCTACTCCAACATAATATAACAAAATGCCGCGCCTAAAAACAATGTGTCTTATCTCAGCTTTCTCTACGTGAACTGTGTTTTAATCCTTAGCTGTTTTTGTTTTTTTTTTTTTAAAACTAGAGGAACTTTATTTACATCTCCAGAGCTAATGAGTGGCATTTCTTTGAGCTGCTGGCTTACCCAAAGTCTGCGAATACTAGCCAATGTGGAGCTGCTCTCTCATAACATCAATACCACCAATTAAGACACAAATCCAAAACAGTGAGCTCCGAAATCTAGGTTTGGGAAGCACTGAGAGATGGCACCCATGCCCTGCCCTCAAGCTGACAGTCCTGCTCCAGCTCACTCATGAGCGAGTAGAAGGACTTACCAGAAGTGCAACTGGATGCCACACAGGCACCTGATTACTTACACACAAACTCAACTCGTACCTGTAACATTCACTCTGTCGCCAGGCTGGACTTTGTCAACAAGATCATTGTGAGCAAACAGGATGACTGTGTGAGGCGTCTGCCCTGCTGGCATATCCTCAGGAGACTCCTGAAGTTTGATCTGACATAAGAGGGGGGCAGAGAACACATGATAAGGAGTGTGCCAGAGGCAACTGCTCACACTAGGAAGGTACCACTTTTAATACTTGGCACCTCTGCTCCCATTTAAACAGTTATTTTTGCTTTACAGACCAGCTAGCTGACTTAAAAATCTCCCATATTTCACGTGACATGGGAAAACATTTTATAAGGATATAGTTTATTTAAACATTGATCTATTTGTGAGGGGGCGAACTTAGGTGGTTTCCACTGCAATGCTGAAGGATTCTGTGGGCAAAATATTGAATGACCCAGGAAGCATCAAATGAATATGGAAGGAATACAGTTAATGTACCAAAAAAAAAGGTCAATAAACAACCATTTCATAGTATATAATTAAGACGTGATTGTATTACAGGAAAAAAGTCAAAGCTGAACAGATGACGCTATGGAAAAATAAGGTTCCTGGAGGTGATGAAAACCAACTGAAATGTTTCAACAAACTGTGCATGCCAAGAGATTGGAAGATAGCTATTTGGCCAACTAACTGGAAGAAAATCTTATTTGTGTCAATTCCAAAGAAAGGTGTCCCAACAGAATGTGAAATTTTCTAACATCATCATTAACATTACATGCAAGTAAAATTTTGAAGATAATTCAAAAATCATTGTGGCAATAAACTAATAGGGAACTGTCATAAATCCAAGCAGGATTCAGATGAGGACATAGAATGAGCTGATTTCAGATGGATCTTGGCTACAACCAAATATAAGAAAGATGTTTACTTTGTGCTTTATTGACTATGCAAAAGTCTTTGACAGTGTGGATTATAACAAATTATGGATAACATTGGGAAGCATGTGAATTCCAGAACCCTTTACTGTACTCATGCAGACTTGGACAGACCCAAAGGTAATTGTTTGAAGAGAAAAAGGGGATAATGACTTGTTTAAAATCAGGAAAGGTGTGCATCAGGATTGTATCCTTTCAACACACTTATGCTGAGCAAATCGTCCCATAAACTGGACTAAATGAAGAACAAGGATCATGATTAGTGGAAAACTGATTAACAACTGAGATATGCAGATGACACAACTTTGCTTGCTGAAAGTGAAGAGGACTTGAAACACTTACTGATGAAGATTAATGACTATATAACTTTGGAATCCTGGTGTGGTGCTGTGGGCTCATGCATCGGACTGCAAAGTCATTTGAACTGCAAGGACCATGGTTCAAGCTCACCATCTGCTCCTTGGAAACCCTATGCAGGGTCGCTATGGGTCAGAATCGACTCAAAACCACTTACCAACATAGATTACACCTCAATGTAAACCAAACCAAAATCCTTATAACTGGACCACTAAACAACATCATGATAAATAGAAAAGATTGAAGTTGTCAAGGATTTAATTTTACTTGGGTGAGCCAAGCACATCTTTCTCCCACGGAACAGCTGGTAGTTTCGAACTGCCGACCTTGAGGTTAGCAGCCCAAAGCCAAGCACATGGAAGCGGCAATCAAGAAATTAAGTGAATTATTACATTAAGCAGATGTGATATATTGCAGAAGGCCTAAGTGTTAAAAAGTAAAGACGTCACCTTGAGGATTAAGGTGTGCTTGACACATGCCTTGGTATCTCCTCATATGCATTGCAAAAGCTGGATAATGACTGAAGAAATGATGCATTTGAATTATGGTGTTGGGGAACAATATTAGATATACCATGAACTGTCAGAACAAACCTGTCTTGGAAGTACAGCCGGAATGCTCCTTAGAAGAGAAAGTGGTGAGAATTCTCATGCACTTTGGACATGTGATCAAGAAGGACAAGTCCCTTGGTAAAGCAGAGGGTCAGAGAAAAAGTGGAAGACCCTCCATGAAATGGACAGACACAGTGGTTTCAGCAAAGTACTCAAACATAGGAATGATTGTAAGGGTGGTGCACGATCAGACTGTATTTCATTCTGTTATATACAGGGTCACTATGAGTTTGGAACTGATCTAAGGGTACTTAACAAACAACATAATGAAAGAGAATACCCTAGGTGGTATAAAAAAATTAACAGGCTTGGCCACCAACCAAAAGATTGGAATCAACCCAGAGGCATCTCAGAAAGACTGGTGATCTACTTTGGAAATAGCAGCCACTGAAAACTCTGTAGAGTGAAATTCTGCTGACATGTATGCGGTTGCAGTGAGCCAGAATATACTCAATGGAACAGTTTTCAAAAAATATTGGAAACCCACTCCAAGACTGAAACTCAAAGGGAACACATGAGCAAGCATGTAAGCTTGCTGGTCTACTGGTGGGTGAGTAGAAGAGCGGGAAAGGCAGCAAAGAAGAAATGGGTTGAGTTCAACCACATTCCATAGATGTGGAGATGGGAGCGAGAAGAGGAAGGGCTGGTTGGTCCAAAGTGTGGTGAGACCTGGGGCTCCTGAGCCCATGGACAAGGACATAGCCACAGAGGGCTAGAGTTGAGAGTGATGTATCCAGCTGATATGAAGTGAGGGGAGATGCATAAGAACACCTAAAGTTGCAGACAGTATCCATTTGACCTAGCCTTGATGACTTGATAATCAGAACTCGACTAGACGAAGAAAAAAAACCCCACACACAAAAAACAATTTTTGATAAAGAAAATGAGGGTAAATTACTATGATTTGATGAACTTGACCTATACTCACAGAGGTAGCAGCTCTAAATACCAACAGAGAAGGAAGGAGTCTTCACATCAAGTATCAATGCTATCCTCTCTGCACACAGAATAGACATGGATGGGCAACTTAGGCATTGGCTACCTAAAATGAGCTGGCAATAGAAGCATGAAGTGATTGGCATACAAGGTTTCAAGAGAGAGTTTAGTTTAAGAGTGTGTGGGGGAAGGTAGAGTCTCCATTGAATAGTTTCCATCTTGTCTAGATGGGTCTGGTAAAAAGAGATGGGGATAAGATTCTTATGATTCAATAGTGAGTAATTGTTATCATGACTAATTGCGATTGTCACAATTGTAAAGGTAGAAGTTTTGTAAAAACAGGGGAGTAGTTAATCTTACAGTCCAGAAACAGAGGACCCTAGGACCATCAAGGGAGAAGAGCACAGGCGGAATGTGGGACCTTATCCAGAGAAACAGCAACACCAGAGATGGAGGCAGAGATGGGGACATGGAGTGAGGGAGCAGCTCAGGACTCTAGATTCATGGGAAGAGAGGGACTGAGAGCTGGCGGCCAGGGAGCAGACTTGCAGAATGTGCCCTTTGGTGGTATAATTATTATATATGCCTCAGTGTTTTAAAAGAAAAAAAGCTAAAGTGAAGAGAGAAATAGTGTTGTTAACTGATGGTGCATGGAGGGAATTATAATCATTGTAATGAAACAAGGTGTTTAATTTGTTGAATGTAAAACTGATGATCTGCCACCCTGTAAGCTTTCACTCAATTTACAATAAAAACTTTTATTAAAAAACAAAGTAAAATAAAAGGAACACGAAAAAAAAAAAAGTAGAAGTATATACTTTATGAGTCAGCACTGACATGAGGTTAAGGGGTTGGGCTCCCCACCGCCCCCATCAACTAATAATAATATACAATCTTAGTAGGGCACTGTAGGGTAAACACTGGACTGCTAACCGTAAGGTTGGCAGTCTAAACCCACCAGGTACTTCTCAGAAACCCTATACAGGTTTGCTATGAGTCAAAGCCGACTTGATAACTGTCTTGATGTGGCGTTGTAGGATAAGCACTGGACCACAAGGTCAATTTGGACCATGGGGTCAGTGGTTCAAACTCACCAGCTGCTCCTCAGAAATCCTACACAGGGTTGCAATGAGTCTGAAGTGACTCCATGACACTTAATAAAAGCAGGTGGAACATAGAGAAACATATTTCTATGGGTCCCTTCCCTGTGTCCTTAGTCTTGCTAGAAGGGAACTGTGGAAGAATGGGGGATAAAGGACTTTTGGAAAGGGCAGGAAGCGGGTGCAGTGAGGAGGAAGCTCACCATCTGCTTGTCGGAGAAGGCAGAGCGGTTGTGGACCAGCGCCATGCTGTGGGTTGTGTGGCAGTGCTCACATGCACTGGGCTCAGCGATGCGGCCACGGTCAATCTCCACGTGGGCTGTGTGCATGCACACCTGGCACTGGAAGAAGGCCTCTTGCATCTCTGGAATCAGCTGGGACGTTCTGATTACCATGCCACTGATAGTGATGAGCTGATCAATGTCTGCAGGAACAGAGATGAGCAGCTGCTCTACCACACCCATCTAGAAGAGCCTCTCCATTAGCCTGAGTAGACTCCCCTTGGGGTAGGTTCAACAGGAAAGAAAAGTCACAGGTAGATGCCTAGCTACCTGGGGCAGGCAGGGTGAGGGACTTTTTCCTCCAGGGTCTCTCTAGGACCAGGAGTGAAAATATAGATTCTTCATGGAACTACCTGGGGTCACTATTACTTCCATTCTGCTCTTCTTCCTGGCTTTGGAATAAAGTAGCTTTCCATCCATTTTACCCACGACCTCCCTCCTCTCACTACACCTTGGAGATGTTCTGCATTCTGTGTGTGGTGAAAAAACAGGATCCAATGCCATAGGTGGTGGTTGTGGTATTGGTTCTGACTCTTATGACCCTGCATAGGGTTTTCAAAGCTATAAATCTTTACGGGAGCAGAAAGCCTCATCTTTCTCACATGGAATGGCTGGTAGTTTCAAACTGCTAACCTTGAGGTTAGCAGTCCGATTCATAACCATTACACTACCAGAGCTCTTTCCTGGTATGACTTTGAGGTGTTTGGGAGAAGCATCTATAACGCTTTCCCTTGTAAATACATATATTTGTATACACATACATCTGTATGTACACATTGTGATAACTTCTATCTGTACACACATATGTACTAACCTGTACATATGTGAGGGGTCTTCAAAAAGTTTGTGGGTATATGGAGTTAAGATAATAGAAAGTGCCTACTTAGTAGAGTAACTATAAACTGCTATTTGGTAAGTTCATCTAAAGATAGAGAAATTTCAAGTCACATCTTTTGCAAAATAATTCAGTGAAGTTAAAAACCAAACAAACACTGGACGGAAAAGTACACAGGATAATTCAATCTGCTATTATTTTGTCAATTTATAATCCACAACCACCCCCAAAGCTAATTTTCTAAAAAGTTCTTTCATGAAAAAAGTTGTTTTTATGGGACACATTTTTCTATTAAAGACAATTACCTTCTGGATTAAGGTTTCTCATATTCTTAGTCTTCAATGCATTGAATGGTCTTACTTGAATCTGATGTTCTAATATTGAGTCAGGATAACGATCAAAGAAAATCTCATTGACAGCCATGTCGAAAGTTGGGATAACTTCCTATAAAAATAAACATGAAAGAACAAACAAGATGGCGGATCAGGTGGAAGTGCAGTGAAGAGCTCCGTCAGCAACACCACAGAATACTCAACCAAGCAGGCTCAGGGGATGGTCCCAGAACTCTGAACCACATATAAAGGAATATTTATAAGGTTGGAAGGCGTACAGCTGGGGGAATTTGTGGCAGAAGCAAGAAATCCATTGCTTTCTAGTCTGGGATGCTCAGCTGCTCCAGGAGCCACCATCTTGGGTGAGACCAGGTGGGGGAAGGATCAGAGCAGCCACAGACACCTGGCAGAACCACTGAGATAAAGGTGTGGACATTCTTTTCTTTTGGTAGCTGTTCATTGGTCCCTTGCTGTCTGTGCAACTCCATTCTGGTGACTTTAGGGGTACCTGAGCTAGTGGACACCCCAGCCCCACCCTGGAAGGCTCTATTATGCATGCTCACAGATCTCCTTGAAATTTAAAGAGACAGTTTCCAATTAAAACCAAACGGCCACAGCTGGTCCTGAACTGTTTACAACTAAAAACAAAGCCTGAACGGGGATTGTGGAGCGGGACAAGCAGACAAAAAAGGAAATTAAGTCCTAAAAGAAGAGTGAAAACGGAAGCCCATTTCCTGATCACATCTACCTGGAGGTAATCAGAAAGCATAAAAAGTACCAAAATACATACCCATCTAAGTATTAAGGCCACAGATAACCCCTGAA